>NC_142652.1:59634500-59951000 GCF_055504915.1 Nelumbo nucifera
AAGAATGACAAGTTCTTGAATACAACTAAGGAGATTATTCATAAAAAAAATACAACTTAGGAGATTTGGGACACTATCTGTGTCACTTATTCTCAGCCTGTAGTAAGGGCATACTAGCTGAAGACCTGAAGCTTCAAGTGAATAGTTTGAAGAAAGGAGATATGCCTATATCGTTATACTCTTCCACTCTTCAGGGGTTATGGCAAGAGATAGATCACTTGGGAACAGTGAGTTTGGTAGATAGTTGAGATGAACAAAATTTAAGCTTCTAGCTAGTTTAAATCCATATTTTTACATTATCAGACAACACATCCTTATGGTTAAGGATATAACTTTGGCATAGGCTTGCTTACTCATTAGTCTATAGCTAGGAAAGTAGAAGTGTGATGCTTAAGGTCCCCTAAGACTGATTCTGCAGCATTGGTTACCAATAAACAGTGGAATGTTGGAGACGGGGAGCAATGGTGAAACTAAAAGGGATCTGAGTTCAGCCTAGCGTAAAAGAAAATAGTTGCTTGAGCTCAGAAATTTGCAAGTTTGGTTGGGCTGGTCTAGCTCATAAATGATCAGCCCCAAGTAGGAGCTTCATGACATTTCCAATTGAGTCATTGTTATTTTTATTATTTTTATATGGAATGCAAATAGTTTGTTTTATTACGTTTTATAATTTTTTACGTTTTTATTATTAACTTTAATATTCTATTAATATTAGTTATTTTAAATGGAATTGAAATGTATTTTAATTTTTAGTGTCTATATTTTTATTAACTTCAATTTTTATCAATTTAGTTATTGCATTTTAAATTATAATATTATGACAATTAACCAATTAAATGGAATTTGAATATGAAACAAGAAGTGGAATTTGAATGAGTAAAACTCTCTCTCTCTCTCTTTCTTTATGCATTCAAACTGTTAGAATGCCAATATTTGCTACAACTCACTCATTTCTGGTTATGTTTGTAATATGACTTTGAATAGAAAAAAAAAAGCCAAAAATTGAAGAAAAAAAGAGAAAAAAATCACACCCTCCCTTGTTTTAGATAGATTTCTAGTTAGGTTTTCTGTGATGCATGGGCTTTGTTAAGAGCATTTTGTGTTCAAGCCAAGCATTATTTTTGGGTGACTTATTATTCATGATATTTTTTATTAACTAATTTTTAAGCTTTTATTTGTGGAGAGGGAGATGTTAAAATGTAATAACAAACGAAAAAAATTGAAAGAAGAGAGACATTTAATTCAGTTATTGCATTTAAGGTGATAGGGGAGAGAGAGAGAGAGATGAAAACATATACAAATATAAGGAAAAAGAGAGGCATTTAATTATCTATTGTCCCAAACTCGTTGTAGAATCTCTATCTCCATTGCTGTTTTAAAAATGGTGTGGATTTAAAAATGAAAATTCAATGAAAAAGGATAAAATTAGTACGAAGTAATGGAGCAAGTAGAAGCTGTGCTGACATGGTACTTCTACCTTTGTGAATGATTTGTTTTCTTTGTTCAATTGTGTTCCTGTTTGGGGTTTAAATATTTTTCTACCTTTGTGAATGATCATTCCATATGTTTGGTTTCTTGAATCGAAAATCCTGATTGTTAAATACATTTTCTCATTATCCCCAGGGCAAGAAGATGATGAGACCACTGTTCAAAGCCGACCACTTCCTAGGGATGTTTTCAGGATCCGACAGATACAAAAGGTCCGAGGAGTCTCCACTTCTCAGACTGAATCAGCATCCTATGGAAGTGCATTTTCGGGAGAGCAATCTGCCAGTACTGAATGATGTCTTACGTATATTTTTCAGTGTATAAAGATTTCTTTATGCCAATCACTTTACATCAATGTTTTATTAGTACGTTTGCATGGGCCTGTTTTATGCGCGGGGTTTGTTAAGCGAAATTGAAATAGGAAAACCCAATCTAAGCCATCAACCCTTTTTTATGCACGGGGTGTTCCCCATTTCCCCAATCCCCGTTGGGACGTGCCCCATTGGGAATGGGGATGAAGAAAACCGTGTGCTTGTCGGGGATGGGAATGGAGAAAGCTGTGCCCCCATTGGTTCCAAAACACTTTGCATGAGCCCTAGAAACTATCATGAGTTTCAATGCTCTTAGGATTCTTCCCCTATTCATTTTAGGGTAATTTGGGACCAGAGTATAAGAATTCTATTGCTCTTGGTGTTACGGTGTTGCCTAGGGACTTGTATATGATTCTTGTCTCACTAGGACTTTATTGCTAGAGTCATAGTACTCCTAGCCAAGAGTCTTGATGGTTGATGCAAACCAATTTTTTGGGTGTGACATTCTCCTCTTATCTGAGGGTGCAGATTACTTATTGGTAATCCTTAGAATTACATCATCACTTTCATCCTCCCAACATATAGGTTATGTCAGCTACAATTCAATAGTGGCCTCACCCATAATACATTGAAGTGGCTAATCATGACACCACCCTGAAGATTCCTTAGGTCCAAGGGCAAAAAATTCCTTACATCTAAGTGATTAGGATCACTAATAGCGACCACTAGATCCTATGATGGATCAGACCCAATTGGATCAATATCAATGTGTATAAGAAACACACCAACTTGGTAGCCTAGACTCTAGAGAGACTCACCCCGTTAGTTGAGATATCACTATTAATTGTCCATATGCTAACCATAAAATAAACTACCCAAGTCCACCCTTGGTTTACATTACAACAAGGAACTAAATCTGTAAAGCATGGTCTGATTACTATAGCAATTGTGTCATGCCAGGTCCGACCTAAACCCTCATGTCATGCTAGTATTATATAATTATTATATACATAGTTTTCAAGGCGCCAAGGTGAGGCTAGGGAATAGGGGGTGCCTTGTCGCCTAGTCGCCTAGGCGATGGATTTTTTTTTAAGTAAAACCATAGGGTTTACTTAGGTTCCATACCTATCTTTCCTTAATAATTAATTATCCATAATTTTATAAGTATAAATTTTATGTTTAACTCTAGAAAAACCAACATTTTATGAGAAGAAAAAGAAAAAAGAGAGAAATTTCAAAAAAAAAAATATAGGGGCTGAACTCCCACTTTTGTTATAAGAAAAAAAGAAAAGAAAAGGTGGAAGAAGAAAATGTATTGATTAAACAAAATTTTAAGTTCTTACCTTGCTTATTGGCTTAGGTTTTGGAATATCTGAGCATTCAATCAAGGATAAAAATTTCAATACAACATGCCCTGTATTGGCATATTGTATTGTATCTTTGGGGTCCTGATACACTTGTTTATAGGTATTTTCAAGAATACATCTTTTGAAATAATATATATATATATATATATATATATATATATATATATATATTTAAAAATGAAATTGAAAGCCAAAAAAAAAATAGGGGTAATATCATTATAAGTATTGATACACCTTTGCCAGTACATTGAAGTGTATTGATAACCATGGATTCAATATAACAGTTAGCAATTTTTGTGTTGATTAAACCCTAACAAAAAGAAAATAATAAAAAGAAATTAGTATATAAACACATAAAATGAATATTCTAATTTAATAATGTCTGTTTTATAATTATAATTAGTTTAATCATTGATCTCTTCAACTTCTCCACTTGCCCAACCTCTTAACTAACTTGATTGCTAGAATCTCCACCATCGAGTCGCCTCAGGGCCTCGAAGGAATTGCTTGTGACCACATGTGAGAATGCCTCTGTTGAGATCCTCAGCATGACTTTCCAGTTCTAGCTATCATCATGGTTGGAACAAGCCGCAAAAATAATCAGTTTGGAACAACCAAAGTTGACCCCAACCCATTTACATAATATAGATGAATTGATTATGGAGATGGATAACATTTGAACTCTATCTTTTCAATTGCACTTGTGTTTATCTTGTAGTTATCGTCTTGTATCTCACTTTCTAATCTTCATGTATATCAATGATACATGACACTCATTGTACATACTGTATATATACTACTCAAATATTGAAATACAATGCATAGAAACTTCAACCTCTTTTCAATACAACGTTCGCAAAAATGATATACCTTTCTTCTCTCAGTGGATATAATCAATTTTCTAAGGATTTGAATGTGTGTCTATGTATATTTTGTATAAAACAATTTTGTTCAAGTTTGGAAGGAAAGAAAATAAAAGGTAGAAATGATTTGAGTGATAAATAAAAGTCAATTACAGTTTTTCCTTATATATGCAAAATCAATGAAAACTATTTTTTTTTTTGTATCTTAACGTGCAAACTCAAAGACATTGAAATCCATAGAAAATAAATGATTATATCTATTGAGATTTCTTACATTATTAGAATGAAACAGAAATGCATGTTTAAGTTAGTTTCTTCCATTTGTACAAAATTTTCCATTATATATTGAAGTGTATAAGCACATCTTGGCTTCACACAGTGTTTTATCTTGATAGAAAATTAAAACAAAATTTTCCATGGTATGAAGTTCACTTTCAATTCCTTGTCCAAACTTCTCACTACAAATGTGGTGATTTTAATTTCCAAGACTTATTGGAATTCTGATCTTTTGACGACCTTTCCATGTTGATTTGTCCCGTTAAAATCAACTCTCACACAAAGACTTTTGGTACCTAGCACACATTTGCAAAAAAAAGAAGGCTTTTGCAAGAGAAGCTATTCTTATCATTTCTTGTTATTATATCTCTATTCTATCCCAAGAAAAGTAGATTTCAAGACAGTGACTCTTACTTGTTGTCATATAACGATCCTGTCACCTGTGTGCAAGGCTTTCCAGCAGTTCTTATTACTGGATATGCCTAACAAGATATGTCTGATTTTCCCAATGCAAGCAAGGTACACAAATAAATTCATGTACGTAAGATCAATCCATCAGACTTGGGAATATCTATTATATATATACGAGACCCTTCTCCATTAATTCTCATTGTGATCGGATAATTGAAAAAAATACTGAGAGAACAATGAAGACTCCTTTGCTGTTTCTTCTTCTTCCTCTCTTTCTTTTGGCTTTGACCGCCAGATGGTCGCCGGTGATAGCCCAAGATGAACCCGAAGCTGTGCTTGACACAATGGGTCGTCAGCTCTGTTCAACAGCCACGTACTTCATCTTGCCTGCTATCTCAGGGATGGGCGGTGGCCTCAACTTTGAGAGTACCAAGAACGGCACATGCCCATTTGATGTCGTCCAAGATGAAGACGAAGAATCCAATGGTCTCCCACTGGCCTTCTCGCCGGTGAACCCCAAGGAGGAGATCATCCGTGTATTGACTGATCAGAACATCAGGTTCGCCATCGACACATTGCTTCCACAACCAACTGTGTGGAATCTTGGAGACTTCAATGAATCAGCACGTACGTTTTTAGTGGAGACATGTGGATCTATAGGAAATCCAGGTATTGAAACTCTAAGCAACTGGTTCAGGATTGAGCCATTCGACGATGATTACAAGCTTGTTTTCTGCCCTACTGTCTGCAATTTCTGCAGACCTGTGTGCGGAGACCTGGGCATTGCTATCCAGGATGGAGTCAGACACTTGGCTTTGGGCTCTGGACTCGAACCATTGAAGATCAAGTTCAAGAAGGGGTGAAATAAATCATCTCATAATCTGATCAAAGAAGCCGCATCAGTGTGTTTATGTATTAGATATACAATATATAGTGGATCTATTTTCTGATCATGAATAATAATTACTAAAAGAATGTATTATAGGATTTTCTGTGACCAACTTTCCCGCCGGTGTTCAATTTTCTGTAAGTTGTGAGTTCTACCATATGTGATATTCATCTCCCAGGTGAATAAATATTTTTTTTCTCGAAAAATTGATAATACTTTTGGGACAAAATCATCAACCTGCCTATTATTTTCTTTTGTGCCAGAAATCTTTATTCATCACTCTGTGTTGAAGGAGCCAATTAGCGAAGTTGATGGATAACAAAGCCAATAATCTTTGTTCTAATCTTTGTTCTAACAAAGCCAAAGGAAAAGAGTTAGAAATGCAAACACATGTTCTCTAACTATTCAATTCACAAATCCAATCATTTCCATTAGCATAAAAAGATAATGCGCGCTAATATCAGCACCACTCTAGAGGCATCATGCACAACCTCTTTCCTTTTCTTTTTTTTTAAATTTTTTGGAAATTGTATACAACTCACCATGATTTCATCATTTCTTTTAAACTCATCATAACATTTCAAAACGTCCAAGGAACCCATGTCTGTTACTTGAAAATAAAAGATTAATGGGTGTTAATAGATTACAATTTTACCCTTTGTTATACTTGACCCATTTTTCAGCTTTCTTGGAATACTTTCAAGCAGCAATATGAGAGCAAAACATCTCTCAACGAATAGAAATCTTATATGTAAGGCAGCTGGGCGCTTAAGGGCATTTTAGCCACAAAAATATGTTTAATGAGGCTGACTTTCCATTTAGGAGCAGTTTGGTCATTAAAATTGTATTTATGTAAACTGGACAACTTCCATCAATGTTCACTAATGATGCTCTAACCGATGGTGAGTTTTGAAAAATAAAAACTTATTGACACGGGGTTCTTTGGACATTTTGAAAAGTTATGATGAGTTTAAGAGAAATGTTGAAAAGTCATGACTCATGATGAGTGTTTTTTTTTTTTTTTGCTTATGCTATTTAATGTTTTCTTATTCTCTCTGGGATTTGAAATTGAGTATCCATTTAATGCCTAAGATTGTTGCAACTTTAAATGCCCAATATGTGAAAACAAATAATGTGTTCAATAGTTGTAACTTATTATTACAGGTGCATCTATCCTAGCATTGTATGCAACTTGAATCTAACTTTTTACAACAAACCTGATGGTGTGCGATCTGAATGCTCTTAGCTAGAGGGCAGCTCGGACGTTGGTCTGCTTTGTTGGCTAGTTGAACTACAAAAAGAGGAATGTTTAGAGGACTCAGGGTGGCTTACCCGATGTGGGTGCTCCGATGCTTAAGTTAGTACTCTGTTATGTGAGTTGAAAGCTTGTATGCTAGAAGGACACTGAGCAAATAATCGCGTGTACCTTGCAATGTTGGGGTTGATGCCATTATATAGGTGAGCTTCCGTAGGTCTTACGAAACACCTCCGAGATCCCTGCCCCCATACTACTAGGAATCCATTCCGCAATAGGAGGTGGACTTCGTGTGAGCTGATAAGGCTTATCGAGTCCGTCCGATTCGGGCAGGATGAGGATAAAGCTCATAGACGTGCAACGTTATCCTAGAGAGGTCAGAGACAGCTGGCTAGCTTCTAGAAGTTGGCTACGTGTCACCTTGGTAGGTTGGGCCCTCACGAGCTGCTCGGACCTCGGTCTTGGCCGAGGTACCCGTAATGCCTTGGCTCATTGAGGTGGCAGGGAATGTAGAGTCATCATCCAGTTAGCATATCACTTCCATATGTCCAGGTGTCGATAGGTCGTGCCAAATTACTCCTCATCAATTTCCCCCCACTCTCGTGCCAGGAGTACCTGACCTGGTATGGGAGTTCATGACAAGCCTAGGTGAATTTGGCCTGGTCTTCATCTTGGTTGAGGTCTGGTCTACGGGCCAGACTTGAATGACCCATCTGGTTCAACCACAGAGCTAGATCGCATCTTGGGAACGTGCAGACGTCACTTCGATTATAAATTCCGTGGACCTCAAAAACGCACTCAACCAAATTTGACCTCGAAAGTCGAGCGTCCACTCTCATGGGAACCGTTGGATTCGATTGATCTAAGCCGTCTATGATCGACTATGACAACTATAAATAGGGGCATTGGGGTCCCATTTTCATTGTCTTGATCTAACCTCTCGCGTTCTTGAGGTTGCATACTAGCTTCAACGTTCCAGGCCGGTCTACTTCCTTTTGGGTAAGCTGTCTTTCCTTGCTCTAGTCTTTTCTTGTCTTCGTTTCTATCTTGTCTAGTAGTGATAGTTTGTTTGAGGAGAGTGGGGGGTCTGGTCTGGTCGAGGAGGGCTCCTCGGCTCAAGATTTGAAGTCTGGTCCAGTCAAGGTGGGCACCTCAGTTCAGGACTGAAAAACCTCACACAAGAAGGCGTCACTTCACGTCATGTACATCCATCTCGGGGACCAGACTGCTTTGTTCTATCTACCATGTCACCCGAGTAGATCCGTATTTTGGCTGCTTAGTTCAAATTCCCCGACCACTATGGTTATTACCTGCCCTTGGAGGGCTTCTCTTGGGAACATGAGCACGAGGAGACAACAGTCTTCGCGAAGTACTTGATCGCCGGGCTTCGCTTCCCTCTTCACCCTATTAAAGTTCTTAAATTCTTTGACGTCGCCATCAACCAACTTCACCCAAACTCGGTTCGCACCCTGGTCGGTACAATCTGCCTTTTCCATGACCTTGACCTCCCTTTAGATTTAGATACCTTCAGCTCTCTATGCTCTATAAAGAAAAATCCAACTGGCCCTAGGAGAGTAGATAAGTACAGTTACTATATAGCTTACCGGCCTAGATACAATCTTCTTCACGAGTATCCCTCGAAGGTCCCAACCTGGAAGAGGAGATACTTCACAATTGCTGCTGAAGGGGGGTGGCCTTTCCCAACACATTGGAGGAAAGGCATCAGTGACCCCGGGGATCATCTTGATAGGAAGACGAAGAAAAATGTGTTCCCTGGTATAGCATGACCTGAGGCTAGTGGACTACTTGGCCGAGGAGAAGCTCGTTAAGGCTAGGCTGAGTCCCCCAAGTAGGTCGTCACTTCGGGCACATGTACTTTGTCTTTTAATGCTGACTTCTTTTATATTGCTTCAGCTGATCTTCTATTAGTCTTCCACAGGTATTATGACTGATATTCCCATGACTAATCTTTTCACCGACATGAAGAAGAGGAAGAGGAAGGCATCTCGAGGTGACTCTTCCCAGAAACCGCCAGTCGAGCCTGCTGCCCCTACTAAGGCGAGGAGGTCCCAATCATTAACTTGGTCGAGGTGGACCAAGAGAAGAAGTTACCACCTAACCAACCCGAGGTGGCCTGGTCTTCTGAGCTTCAGTCCTGTCATCTCAGGCCATCTCTTCAAGTGAGGGCCCCAAGGAGAGCCGAAGCGTCATGGACATCTGGGTTAGCCTCAAAAAGTGCAAGTAGGCAATTTTTTCCGAGGAGGTCTCCAAGTTTTCGAGTTGCAGACTTTCGAGCTGGGCGCAAAGGCACTAGGTCACCTCGTGGTGGTATGTCTCTGATCTTAATAATATGCTTTTGCTTAAATTTTCTATGGTACTTAGCAAATTTTTGCTTCTCATGTATACAAACTCCATGATTTACGCGCTCTTGAAGTAAGTAGTCTGAGCAGCAGGCTATGAAGGTGCAAACTGCCGAGACGGTGGCCATGGAGTGCCGGACAAAAATGGTGAAGGTCGTCGACACCATCAGAAAACTAGAGGCTGGGGTGGCGGTGAAGAGAGAGCATATTGAGAGATTGACGAAGGAAGCCGAGGATCAGAGGGATGCTTTCACTCAGCGCGAGGCCGTCCTCACCCATAGGATCAAGGACACTGAGGTCCTTGCTGTCAAAAACTACAAGGCTTCGCCGGAATTCAACTAACTTAGGTAGGACCTCAGTACCACAACCTTCCGAAAGGGCTTTACGCCTTGTCACTGGTTGGCTAGGCGTGCGTTCCTCGAGCTTGACTTCGGAGCTGTCACCACATTGGGAGTTACTATAGAGATGGTGCTTGAAGCTGACAAAGACCCAGACTCCGAGGAAGAAAGTAATGACAATGTTGACGAGGGAACTATGGAGAAAGATAGCCCAGGTGCCGATGCCGAGGAGGCCATGGACATTGATGAGGCCAAGGATAGTTCTGGAACCGTTGAGGGCGGGGGCGAGGAGTCCCATGATGATTGATCTCTACCTCTTTTGTTCGATCCCCCTATACAAACTGAAAGGGATGAGAGATCCATCATATGGATGGCTGAACCCTGCAAGCAGGTTGGGCGAAATTTAAAAAATTTATCTCTCTCATCTGGGAATCTTATTCCCTATTTTAGAAAACTGCATTTTCAAGGATCAATCTTAAAACAAACCGGACCAGATCTGAAACCAAAAGGGGAGGAGAGGGATATACCTGATACGGAGTAACAGTAACTCCCAATGAAGGTGTTCACGCCCAAGGAGAAAACCAAAATCTACTCCTACTGAAGATGACACAGTGTAGGTGAAGTAGAATCAGCAAGACAGCTCTTCAGCAAGAACCGAATTCTTCAGCAAGAATGTGGTAAAGGGCTGGTAAGCATAGCTTCAGATTGCCTCTTCTAGCAAGAAGCAATATCAAGAACGATTCTTGATCACTCCCACAGGTGGAGATCGAACTAGGTAGGGGCGGCAAGAACAGGAAGAAAATAGCAGAAGATAGGAGCAGTCAAACTGTATATTGTCTTCTCTCTTAATTCAATGGACTATGAGTTGTCTTTGGAGGTCCACCCTACTCTCCTATTTATAGCCTTAAAAGAGAGGTTGTCCTAATCCCATTAGGAGTTTCCTAATCCAAATCTTTATTTGGACCTGTACTCTCTTTAAGAGATAAGGGTAATCCCTTATCTTATCTGCAAAAAAAGATCAGCCTTCCTAATCTAATTAGGAGTTTCCTGATCCAAATCTTTATTTGGGTCTGGACTCTTTGAGTGGATAGGGATAATCTCTTATCCTATCAGCTGATGCAAATCCCAGAACTGCCCCTTATTTAATTAATCTTATAAAGCCAATTCGAATGGGCTTTAGGCCTATTAAGTCTATGTGCTTACTTAACCACTTAATTTGCTGCCTAGTTGGGTATCCTTGTATGGTGTGGGACCTAAACATTGATCTACACATCAACCACATAGGTTCAACCCAGCCTTTGTTACAAGGCCTGGCCGAATTCACTGTAAGAGACAGTGAACCCCTGAGTCCATCACCATGGGCTCTTAATGGGCCCAACATTTACACTAAATGGTCCTTTGGTCCAGTCACCTTATGAAAATCCAAGGACTATGGGCAGATGCAAGATTAGCCCCTCAGATATAACCCTCAATGGTCTTACACTTAACCTCTCAGCCCATAATGATCAAACACTGTGGGCAGATGCAAGGTATAGTGTTGCACTCTCTACTCACATAGATCTTTGGGAATTAAAACCTTTTGCAAACATTTTGAAACAATAATATATATATATATATATATATATATATATGTATATCTTTATATAAATATATTTTGCAAAACAAATTTCAACGGTTGAAATCAACTACTGGCAGTTTAGGTTTCCATCAGAGAGAGTGCATCCCCGATCATTCACTTTGTCCAACAAAGGGGCTGATCCTGTCACTATGATCACTGACTCGGATGAATTCTCGGATTGTCCCAACATACCCAGGTTTTGACCCCTTCTAACGATCTCACTAATTGGCATATCAAAGACAGACCAATCCGACACCTAGTGTAGTATCATAATTGAGTCTAGGGGTCAGGTGTAACATTTCAGTTTTACCTATGTATTTCCAAGGTCCAGGGCAATACTGGAATTTTTGTCCGGTTTAGGGTTTCAAGAAAACTCACACTGCATGTACCTCAGATCTCACCCTAGCAGTTGAGATAAGCCACTCCAACCAACTTGGCAGTACATTAGTGTCAGCCTTAGTAGGATAAATCTCCCCAGATCTATCCAACAGCCGTGAAGATTTTAAACTAACACGAGTCTCATTAAGTGTCTAGTTTAAGGGTATTACAAAGAAACACACCACAATGACAATAGATGTCAAAAAGGTACATTAATCTGATTGGAGTTAAAGGGCATAACTGTCTAACACAAACATCATCTATCAAGCCTCCGAGCTTGGTTTAGTAGACTTTTCTCCCTTTTTTTTGTTAATGTACAAAGTTTCATTTTAAAGTAATGAAATACAACTCTTCTTTTGATCACCTCGTTCACAATGACTTTCTTCATAAAAAATATTCTAAGTGTAGGTTCTCCCAAGGTGCCCAACTTCTAGAACAACTAGGCATGACATGGGGTAACCCAAAGTAATTGTGAGCCGAGGCGAATAGGAACAATAAGGTATATGACCCGAATTGCCTATGCGCTGATAAGGCATGAACAAGGTTTTCCCGTGCTGCCCATATGCTTAGAAAGCGATTGTGGCACCGAGGTCATTATCAGCTCAGCACCTTTGCCCATATGCTTAGAGTGACTCGTTGGCCACTCCTCAATGTATCATTCAGCCAACGTATGGCTTGACCAGTTCGCCTAAGTGGGTGCTTGACTCCCGAACTCATAGGTAGTACTTCCTTAGATTGTCGATGTTCCAAGCATGGGGCGCTTGCTTCCCTTCCAACGTCTCAAGCTTGTACGTCCCTTCACCGAACACCCATCGTACTCTATAGGGGGCCTCCCAATTCGGTCCGAGCTTACCAACACTGGGCTCAGGTACCATTACTTTCCGAAGTACTAGTTCGCCAACTCGAAAGTGGCATCACTTGACTCAGGAATTGTAGTACCGAGCTACTCGCTACTGCTAGGCTGCAGTTCGGTTATAGGCAAGGTCACGTACTTCTTCGATCAGGTCGAGGTTGGTCTGTAGCTCATCGTCATTTGCCTCCTCATCGTACACCTCTAGCTACAAGGTTGGTACTTTGATCTTAGATGGGATGACGACCTTCGTACCGTATGTCGGGTTGAATGGGGTCTCTCCAGTTGTGGTCTTGATGATGGTTCGGTAGGCCCTTAGGACACTAGGAAGTTCATCACCTTGGCTTGACTATTCGCTTATGGATGCACCACCAACGTGAAGTTCTGCTAGATCCCCATCTTCCCACACCAATTCTAGAACTTGATGTCCTCGAACTACTTCCCATTGTTGGGATATCAGCACCTTTAGGACTCCGAATTTGCATATGATGTTCTTCTAGAAAAAGTTTTGTACATTCTAGGTTGTGACGGTCACCAATGGCTCAATGGCTCAGTCTCCACCCACTTTGTGAAATAGTCAACCATCATGACTAGGAATCTTCTTTGCTCAGTTGCAGGTGGGAATGGACCAAGAATGTATATTCCCCACTGGGCCAAAGGCCACAGGCTGGTTAGATACTTTAGGTCGGCTGCGAGCTGGTGAAGTATGTTGGTGTGCCTTTGGTAGTCATCACAGTTCTGAACGAGCTCGAGTGCATCCACCTTCATTGTAGGCCAGTAATATCCTTGCCTTAGCGATTTTTAGGCAAGTGCCCTCATTGATTAGAACATAGCGAGTTGATTAATGCTCTACCCTCTGAGCTGCGTTATGATCTGCAGGTAGGGTCTCGTGGAGCAGATAATCAACAAGTGGGTCAATCCAACTTGATTCTACTGTGAAATTGAGGTTGGCTGAATTGCTACCGAGCTAACTTCTTCCCTCCTCTTCTTGACTTCTGTAGTAGGGGCGGCATTACTCTTTCCAGTAGTGCAACATGCGCATCCATGGCGTCGCTTCTTTGTCACCTCATTGGTGCTGTTTGCTTCTGTGTTGGTCAGAGTCTCGGCCTTGATATTCCCCCAGTTTTTAACATTATCTTGAATAGGGGCTGGGTCTAGGTTGTTGTGGTGGCAAGATGGATCCTGGGTTGGGTCCTCACTCCTTACGCCGGGCTGTTGGTCATCTTGTTGATGGCCCTACTGCTGATGCTGGTCTTGTTGGTCATGGTGGTGTTGGTTGTTCTGTTGGTCGACCACAAGGGTTCGGAGCGGCGGCGGACGTCGGAGAGGGGCTAGATCCCAAGGTGGTGTCGAGCCCCTAGGTGGTAACTGGCCCCAAGCTGGAGATGGACCCCAGGGTGGTGACTGATGTCAGTGTTGCTGGTTCTGCTGATGCTGATGTTGTTGAGGTTGCTGTGGTGGCATGTATGCTCCAAACCTCTCCTCCCACGCTCATAGCTGTAGGTTCATAATTCTGACATTTTGCACCAGCTCATAGAACTGTCGTGCACCTATCTCAGCGGGAACCATAGAGGGCTCTACTACTGGGAGAGGGGCGCTTACATGAGGCAGTGGTGCATTGACTTGTTATGAAGGGAATGCCGGGTTCGGCACCGCTGATACTCCAGGAATGGTGAGGGGCACGGTGAATGGCCCAATAGTCATAGAGAGGATCTTTGGGTTAACTGCAGGCTAATTTTCCCCACATTTATGGGTATTTCGACATTCTTGCTATTGTTGGAGGATGCCATTGAAGTTTGCAAAAGTGAAACAAGGTAGGAACTTAGGTTATGTATAGCGGTTCCCATAGGCGACGCCAATTGATGGTGTGTGATTTGGATGCTCTTAGTTGGAGGGCAACTCAGATGTTGGTTCGCTTTGTTGGCCGGTCAAACTGCAAAAAGAGGAATGTTCAGAGGACCCGGGGTGGTTTACTCGGTGTGGGTGCTCCGATGCTTAAGTTAGTACTCTAGTATGTGAGCTGAAAGCTTGTATGCTAGAAGGCTAGTGAGCAAATAATCGCGCGTACCTTGCAACGTTGGGGTTGATGCCCTTATATAGGTGAGCTGCCGTAAGTCTTACGAAACACCTCCGAGATCCCTGGCCCCGTACTACTAGGAATTTGTTCTACACCAGGAGGTGGATTTCGTGTGAGCTGATAAGTCTTATTGAATCTGTCTGATCCAGGTAGGATGAGGATAAGGCTTGTACACGTGCGGCGTGATCTCAGAGAGGTCGAAGACAACTGGCTAGCTTCTAGAAGTTGGCTACGTGTCACCTCAGCAGATCAGGCCATTACGAGCTGCTCAGACCTCGGTCTTGGCCGAGGTGCCCGAGGTACCCGTGCTGACCTGGGTCGTTGAGGTGGCAGGGAATGCCAAATCATCATCCAATCAATAGATCGCTTCCATGTGTTCGGGTGTCAATAAATCGGGCCAAATTACCCTTCATCAAAACCCATATAATCTTTATTCTCTAGCGTTTGTTTTATGATTCTTGGTAGGAAAAGAAAACCTCTTTCCTTTTAAAGTAGCTTGATTGTAGTTTAAAAGGCTATTTTTATGTCTAAATTAGTAAACATTTTAAGGCACTTGGTTGCCAGACTTGAAAGTTCAAGCCATTAAGTGTAGTTACCCTCAAAATACATGGTATCTATATATAACTTTTCAAAAAAAAAATTCGGGAAGGCTTGGTGTGTTCTCGTTCACATCTCAATGTGCATTGGGAACATCTCTTATATTTTATTCATAAAAAAAAACATCTCTTATATTTTGTCATGGAAGATGTTTCCAATACACAGTGGGGTGCCGATGCGAAAATGCTGTCCATCAACAGGTTTGTCATTATGGTTACATGAACAAGGCATACAAATAACAATGACATGCTTCCCCAACACCGCCACACCACTCGTATATCAAGGGATTAATTTTCTTTGGATTAGTTTAGAAGAAGTACAAATACAAATATGCAGAGTGCAAAATCTTATATTTTATATGTATTTGCACTTTAAATATTTGTATTTATACTCTTTCCAAACTGAGCCTTATTCTCAAATAAGAAAGACAGAAAGAACGTATCAAGTAGTTGAATGCAAAATCCCTATTTTACCCCTAATACAGAAAAACATTCCAATCCAATAGTTTTCATTGCCCACAACTCTCAAACCCCATTCGTTTTTCGGTAAGTTATTTACCTAGATAAATGGACTTACCCAGGTAAGTGTTTCCTAGGAAAGACTTACCCAAGTAAGTGCATTTACCCATGTTCTTTTATTTTTCATGTAAATAATGCAATGACCATTTTAGTCATAAAATTCTATTATTACAAGGGGCATTTTTGTCCCATTCAAGTGTTGACAACTTCCCCTAAGGTGAAAAAGTTATTTACCCACCTAGGATATGGGTATACCTAGAAAAATAAAATTTCCTTGGTCCCCACATAAATCTAAAAAAAGAACATAGGATTCTTGGTCAATGGGAATCAAAATCCCATTGACCAACTTTCCCCCTCTCAAAATCTAGAAAAAGAACGCCCCCTCAAAGTTACAGATAATCATTCCAACACTTCTTCTAAGACCCCAAAAACCTCACCATCACCTTTTTACACCTATTAATCTACCTTCCTTCAAATTTCAGACAAAAAATTTCTATTTTACCTCTTCTTTGGTCAAGATTTTGATTTGATGGCTCGTTAATTGCAACCCTCCAAATCAGAGTTTCTCATTGTGACACATCTCCTAAAACTATCAAACCCCACCATCAGCTTTTTAGGATCCATGATTATCCCCATGTCAAATTTTAATGCAAATTCCCCGTGTTACCCCTTTATTAAAAAAGATTCCAATTGGTGTAATATCATTGGTTGAGGCACTTAATGTTCCATTTCCTTGAGATTCGGACATTCTTAGTAACTCATGCACCTTCCAAATGACTCGACCTCACTTATATATTCTTCTATATAATTTTTATGCAAAAATACCCTTCCTACCCTTATAAAAATTTAAGATTCTATTTCTAGAAATCTCATTGGTTTTCCCTAGCACCTAGGGCATACCATAGCTATGTGAGTTTGAATTTCCACCCTTGTATTTCCATGAGTCTACCATTAAATCTTGGGCATCCAATAGCCCATTGAAATCCATATTCTACAAAATTACTCTTAAGTCCTTGTCCATAGAATCTCCCTATCTTTAAAATTCACAAATAGAAAACCCCTCACACATGTAGGCATCTTAACCATTAGGTAGCTCATGAAAATCTTCCATTATAGGATCAACCTCATCAAGTTTGCACTCCTAGAACCCTCTAAAGAAGAAAGAATAAAAAAGGGTTGTCTAAGGAAGCTAGAAGAGGGAGGGGCATTAAACCTAGTCAAGATGCATGACTAGGTTCAACCAAGAGAAGAAGAGAGCAAGGAAAGAAAGAAAGAGTACAAAAAGGAAAAGAAAAAACAGAAAAACAGAATCCCTAGTTGGTTTTCTATATTTGATGTAGAGACAATGCTAAAATGTTGAGATTTTTCAATCATTAAAGAAATTGCATGGTGTGAACCAATCTTGCAACTGTTAAAGAATTCGATCTCCACCACACTCTAGCACAAAAACTCAAGATTCTACCATAGAACTATCCAAATAATAACAGAAAATATAAAAAATACATATTTAGATCATTTAGCCAAAACTGAGAATCAAATTCGAAGTATAGATTGTTTCCAGGTCATATTCGGCTATAATAGTTATGGCCAATTTGATTATTTGTTTCAAATTCGCTAAAGTTTAGTATAAGGACTGAACCTAATGTTCTGATATCACTGTTAAAAGGACTAAAATCTTAAATAAACATGGTCAAATTTGTTATAGTTGTTGGCTGAATTTTTTTAAAAATTTCAGCCCAATCTAAGAATTAATTTCTTAGTATTTAAAAATATAAATTTTCTAGATTGAACATGCACCAAACTTGAATCAAATTTGAAACCATAATTTAGAACTAAACATACCTAATATGGAGTCCACAAAATGTAGCTCATAGAATGGTAGTTCATGCCCAATATCAGACCCAGATCAATCTCCAACTGAAGATGTCATATCTATAAGTGAAGCCGATTCAGCAACACTCTTTTAGTTGATTTGAACACCAGTTGCTTGAGATTCGATGCAGCTACATGAACCTCCTTTTCTCTGTTGTTTTTATTCAAAAATACAATAGAGAGTTGATGGGAATCATCCTTCTCTATGGTTAGTTCGAACTATGGCTTTTGGGTGCAAGGGAGAAGAGAAAGAAAGTAGGAGAGAGTGGAGAGAATGCATGGTTTACCCCCTCTCTCGAATCTGTTTTATTGAGCACTCTCTTAATAAGATTAGATCATAATCCAACTCAGATTTGAATTAGGACTTAAACCTCTTAATAGAATGGATGCTCCACACTCATTTCCATACCCAAATTCGATTTATATCACATGACAATTGGTCTTACTTGAAATGGACTTAGGCACATTTTCTTTAATAGTTCATTTACATAGGTGTTGCGGTTCTCATAAAAGTCCATATGGGTTTGGCTCATGTCTAGAAAGAGACAAGCCGAATTCACTAAGCTAATCAAGTTGGGCTTAGTCTATGCCCAAAACTTGAGTATAAGTTATCACTGAGTTTAACCACCTTATGAAACCCAAGGATAATGGACTAATATGAGATAAAGCCAATCAAGTTATCAACTATTTAATAGTCTTTTACATTTAACCCCTTAGCCATAAATAATCAAAACATTACTTATAAGGAAAGGCCTCTTCCCTAACAATAAAATGTAGTGTCACACCCTTTGCTTAGATGGATCCCAAGATTAAAACCTTTTGCAAATATTTTTTAGAAAATAATATATATTAAGTATAAATACACATTGCAACTCCAATTTCAAATACATTTGAAAACAACTACAATTAGCTTTAAGTTTCCATTAGAGAGAGTGCAAACATTGATATTCACTTTGTCTAACAAAGGGACTAATCCTATCACTATAATCACCCACTTAAGTTATATCCTAAACTGCTCCAACATGCTCAAGTATTTGACCATAGATGGGTCTCACTGGTTGGCTTATCAAAAGTAGCTTAGTCCAACACTTGGTGTAGTGTCATAATCAAGTATGGGTTTAAGTGCAACTTTCCAATTTTTCCCAATTTTCTCCAAGGTCCAGGGTATAACTAGAAATTGGTCTAGGTTTAATACTTCTCACATACACCCATTGACTATGCTTGGGGTCTAACTCTACTAAATGAGACAAACTACTCCACCAATTTAGCAGTACATTAGTGTCAGCTTTGTTAGGATAAACTCTCAAAGTTTATCTAATGGCTGAGAACATTTTAAACTAACACAAATCTCATAAGTGTCTAGTTTAAGGAGTAATTCACAAAAACACATCAATATGAACATAAAACAATAATGTACTAATTTTATTCATACATGAAAGTCTATGTACATCAACCTAATTAGACCTAAGGGCATACTCTGTCTAATAGCTCTCACTTGCACTTAGGTCTAGGCATAAGCTTTAGACTCATACTGTCTATATGTCCCTCAAATACTTTTTGTATTAGTAGCTTGGTCAATGGATCTGCCACATTATCTTCTAATGCTACTTTTTAAATCTGGATGTCCCATTTACCAACAATCTCCCATAAGATATCATATTTTCAATTGATGTGCTTTGACTTAAAGTGGGCTCTTGGTTTCTTGGCTTGAGCTATCACTCTAGTGTTGTCATATAATAGTGGAATGGGTGTGTGCTAGACGTACGGTGCAACCCTACCTCTAACTTTCGGATGAATTTCTTCATCTAAATTGCTTTCTTGGTAGATTCACTTATGAAAATGTATTTGGCTTCAATCGTGGAGTCTAATATAGGCCCTTGTTTGCTACTTCTCCAACAACAACATATGATCCCAACATAAAGATGTATTTAGATGTAGACTTTTTATCATCTAAGTTTTACTGGAAATTAACATTTGTATAACTAGATTATATATAGTGAATTACCATCAAAGACAAGACAATAGTCTTTAGTTCTTCTTAATTATTTTAGTATGTTATTCATAATTGTCTAGTTCTCTTGTCCTAAGTTGGACTGATATCTATTTACAACACTAACAACCTAATCTATGTTAGGTCGAGTGTACAACCTAACACACATGATGCTTCCTACAACAAAGGCATATGAAACCTTTCTCATGTCCTTTATCTTCTTAAGGGTCTTAGGTGACATTCCTTTGTAGAGAGTGACTCTATGTATGAAAGGGAAAAATTTCTCCTTAGAGTCTTGCATGTTGAATTTCTTGACTATCTTGTCAATGTATGTGGATTTTGACTATCCAATCAACCACTTCAATCTATCTTTATAGAATTGAAGTCCCAAGATATATGAAGCTTCTTCAAAATCCCTCATGAAGAATTGCCATGAGAGCCATACTTTCATTATCTTCAACATTCCTGCATCATTTCTAATGAATAGAATGTCGTCTACATATAGAACCAAGAATGCAAACTTGTCTTCCACTGTATTTCTATAAACATAAGGTTCATCTAGATTTTGCTCGTAATTAAACTATTCGATAGTTGAGTCAAACCAGATGTTCTAGCTTCTCTATGCTTATCTCTCATTGTCTTCAATTTCCATCAATTAGCATTTTTTATCATAACTAAAATGAAAAAGAGGTCTGGACACCCAAGTAAATCTTCTAAGTCGGGTATTGGTATATACAACTTATGGGATATCTCCCACTACTCTTGAGTCCTCCTTATCAAGAATAATTTTTTTTTTTTTATGATGATTGCTTGGGATGTAGTTCTCTTATAAAATGTGTGAATTTTAACTAACAAATATTCTTTGTTCACTTGGGTCATAGAAGAGATACCTAATAAAGTCCTTAGGGTAGCGTATGAATAGGCAACGACTGATTTTGGATTCCAATTTAACTAAACTTGTCTTTTTGAGGATTTTAGTCTAGATTAGGTCCAACCCAAACCTGGTCCATTGACACCCATACTCTTATCTTCTACTAATAGACCCAATATTGATTCGATCTGACCCAATTTAATATAAATCCATGAAAGAGAGACCAGGTTCAATTCAATCCAATAAATACTTTGAACCACCAAGTCTAGAGTGATCCAATTTAATATGTCTTATTGGTTCATATAACCCATTCAAAGTGATTTTGATTTAGAATGATCCAACTCTAATCTGATCCATTAACATCTATAGGTATACTCCAAACAAAATAGCATGAAAAGATCAATTTGTAGCCATTAGAGAGCCTTCAAGAAATGCTTAGTTCCTTACTTTTCTTACAACAACCCTAATGTTGTCTTTTGAAAGTTTAACCGCACCACCATTGACATTAATCTTTAGAGTTGGTTGCACTTGTAGGTTTTAGTCAATGAAATGCAGTTGGCAGAGGAGTATTTGGGGAGGGTAAAAAATCACCAAGATAATCAATAAAATATTATTGTTAACAAACATGTCATTCAACCATTTCCAGCCTACTTTAATGAATTTCTTGAGAACATAATGCAATAAGTCATTCAATACAGCCACTTCAATCATTATCATATGCCCATTAAGTTGTATTTGTTATTGTTTTATGTTATTAACTGTAGAATGAACTTTTATCTACATTTCATTTGTATTTATTCATCTCTAAAACTTCTCTCAATCTCAGGGATGGAGACATTGTTTATGTCTTTGAAATGCGGGGAATCATATAGGTGCATAGGGCCAACTATTTTAATTGCATAACCTTAGCTAAGTTCACTCATGTCTCATGAGCTTCCCCTTTGGCCTCTATTAGACAATATTCATAACAATTTTTGTAAGCGCTGACCTATCATATCGGAAGCCACAAGGTGTTGTGAGAAGGTCTTCCATTTTAGGATTGATCCCTCCCACTAGTCTATGACACCCCTATTATCATATGAGGCAATCAAACTGACTATCTCAGTGAAATAGATAACCTAATTTTATGGTGCATCTCTACTCACTAATTCAGTATGTTTTCAAGCCAATCTTGAAAGGCCTTTAGAGATGTCATGAAGGAACCATATTATCGGTGCCTAAGTCAATTTAGGTCTTATCAAAGTGGCTTCCACTAACTTTCATAATGTTAGGTTTAAATGGGCCCAAAGATCCGGGGTTTCCACACAGTTCCCTTCTTTGGAGAGGAAACAGAGAAGGGTCCATAATGTAGGAGATTATTCAATGATTTGTAGGACATCATGACAATGATATGTATTCAATTATTATGGGCATAGAGAGCCACTAAATTCTTAACATGGACCAAGCACTTATGATGGTCGATGGGCTAATCACATTTACATAGCACAAACATCACATGTATTTGATTAAAATCAATTAAAACTTGTAAAACCCAAGACCATTTAGATTAACACACTATCAACCCATTAATTAATCTATTTATCAAATAAAGCTTGACATGGTACATGGGTCCAATTGCAAAAGGCAATTCAATGCATATAGAAGTCCATAACCAAATGGGCTTATCTTGGTCCATGTGTTGACCCATCAAACCCTTGACCCAAGTCTTAAGTTTATCACTTAATCAGTGATCTATGGGGCTATTAATAGTCCCCAAAGGACCTTAGGTTTGGCCCATATGGATTGGACCAAAACTAGGTCAATTTGGCCTAGGGTTTGGTGTCCATGCACCAAATTCAAGGATTATGAAATGAATAATTTTAGCCATGATTCACAATAAAACTAGTAGAAACAAACAATAAAACTAATACGGTTGGGATTGTTGTATTCCAAACACGATTTGAACAAATTGAAAAATTTTGCATCAATCATGTATCTACATATCAAACTTGGTCCTCTCCATGTATTGTGATCCTCAGGTGTTTCTCTAAAGTAAATTGGATAAGAAACCATAATTCTCTATTACTTACATTAGAAAAGTCATAGTACATTTTCTCTAAGAAAAATAAAAACAATTAATTACAAATTGTACATAAATATTGAAATCGCATCGTGTGAGCCAATCTTGTAACCACTAAAGAATCTGATCTTCACCACACTCCAACCCATAAATTGAAGATTCTACCAGAGTTATTCCAAAGAATAACAAAAAATATAAATAATACACATTTATATCATTGTCCTAAATTGGGAACTGAATTCTCAGTATGGATTATTTCTAGGTCAAATTTGGCTATACTAGTATGGCTGATTTGACTATTTGTTTCAAATTTGCACAAGTTCAGTGTAAGAACTGAACCTAATGCCTTGATATCACTAATGGAAGGATTGAATCTTAAATAAACATGTCTGAAACTATTATAACTATTTGCTGAATTAAAAAAAATTCAGCCCAACCAGAGAACCGATTTCTCAATATTTGAAAATCTAAATTTTTTGGATCGAACAAGCACCAAACTTGGACTAGATTTGAAACCATAATTTTGAACTGAACATACCTAATTCGAAGTCCATAGAATGAAACTCCTAGAGTGGTAGTTCACGCCCAATATTAGACCTCGATTGACCTTCATGGCACAATTGTATATGTGAAGTTGATTCAGCGACACTGTTTTAGTCAATTCGAACACTAATTGGTGGGGATTCAATGCAGCTTTGTGAAAATCCTTTTCTTTGATGCTTTTCTTCGAAAACACAATAGAGAGTTAATGGGAATCAGCCTTCTCTATGGTTTGTTCGAATTAGGGCTTTTGGGTGCAAGGGAGAAGAGAAAGAGAGCAAGAGAGAGTAGAGATAATGCATGGTTCACCCCCTCCCTCTAATCCCTTTTATAGAGTTTTATCCTAATTGAATTAGGTCTTATTCAAAATCATATTTGGATTAGGACTTAATCCTCTTAATAGAATGTGTGCTCCATACCTATTTCCACACTCAAATTTGACTTATATCATATGGAAACTTAAGTCATTATGTGACCTCTTTAATTAGTCATACTTGTAATGAGATTAGACCCATTTTTTGTAATGGTTAGCATACATAGGCATTGCACCGCTTCTTAGGCCTGACTATTATGTGGCTTGGGACCCAAAAAATTCTCACACAAGTCCATATGCGTTCAGCCCATGTCTAGAAAGAGAAGCTGATTTCACTACATAAGGGCAGTAAATCCTTGAGCCAATCAAGTTGGGCTTGGTCTGGACCCAACACTTAAGTATAAGTGATCTTTGGGTTCAGCCACCCTATGAAATCTAAGGATAATGAACTGATATAAGATTAATATGTAAGTATAAATACACTTTGCAAATCCGATTTCAAATACATTTGAAACCCATTGTCGATAGTTTTAGGTTTCCATCAAAGAGAGTATAAACCCTAATATTCATTTTGTTTGACAAAGGGGCTAATCGTATCACTATGATCACCCACTCAGATAATATCCTAAACTGCTTCAACATGACCAGGGATTTGGCCTTAGATGGATCTCACTGGTTAGCATGCATATCAAAAGCAGCTCAGTCCAAGACCAAGTGTAGTATCATAATCAAGTCTTGGGTTTAGTGCAACTTTCTAGTTTTTCCCATCTGTTTCCAAGGTCCAGGGCATAATTGGAAATTGGTGTGGGTTTAATGCTTCTTACAAACACTCACTGTCTAATAACATCTTCCTCCTCCTCCTTAACCTTTTTTCAAACAAAAAACCAAAAAGCCTAGAGAATTTCTCTTTCTCTCTCTCTCCACCCAAAAAAACCTAGAACTGAAGTTCTCCCTTCTCCTTCCCCTACTTTCAATCCAAGAATAAGTAACCTTACACCTATTTTGATTTAAAAAGATGAGAAAGCAAGGCAGCTCAAACCAATTTAAGAAGAGAAGAAGAAGAAGAGAAAGAGAAAAAGAAGAAGGAAGAAGAGGGCCAAGCCAACCTCTTATTCAACCAAGAAAAAGAGAAAGAAGGAATAAAAGAAAAAACCAGTTACTCAGTCGATCTTAGACCAAGAGAGCACACTATTTTCAGGCTGTCAGAGCCCTCATTTCACCTAAGTTCTTCACCTCTTTCAAGTCTAGTATTGGCAATAGAATCTTCTATGTTTTTCTTTGATTTTTGTTTTCTATTAGTGCTGAAATGTGTTGCCAATTAATAGCTAGGCTGTACTTTAATCTCCTTGAAAATGTATTAGAATATGTTAGCATATTCTAGTGTTATTCAAATAGCTTCATAATATATAAAATATGTTCTCATTTTATTAAGTCGTATTCAATACATGTTTCTCCTTTTTGTGGCATGCCTTTCCCAATGAGTGTGTTTGATTTCCCTCGTCCGCTTTTTGTTAAGTAGTTAAAGTGAGATTTTCACATGAGAATAATGGAATCCTTGAACAATTCAGTCCTATGTGCTTTCTATTAGGAAGTCTAGGATTGGATAAAAAGAGGTTGAGAGGAGGCCTCCCTACTTCCTTGCTCCAACCCTAGGGTATTGAAGTGTTCAAGGTGCTTATTATTTTCTTGCCATGGGAAGATTTCAGCATAGGAGTGACTAAAATTTTAAGTTGCTAGCTATTTTCTTTGTTAAATTCTTACGGGAATGATACTAAATTTAATTAAGGGTAAAGAGTGCTTAACACTTTCCCTCTCTCCCAAGGTTTAAAATTTTGATACGATACGCTAGATATGGGGCATATCGTATCGTATCTTTGAAAAATAGATACAAGATATGCATAGAAATTGAATATTGTCATTTTTTCATGCGTATCGGACCCATATCGAGGGTGTATCGGGCGTATCAGGGGTATATCAGGGCGTATCAGTAGCGTATCGACAAGAAAAATACGACCAAAAACTAAAAAAAGTTAAAGGGGAAAAGCAAGCTTTTTTCCCCAAAATAAGCCTTCTTTCACCCCCAAATGACTCTAAAACTCCAAACTTCAATCCTAGAGTGCTAAATTTTCACAAGAAACAAGTGTGAATCATTAATTTTTTAAATATTTTTCAAAATTTAAAAAATATGGCAAAAATTGGTAAACTTTTTCAATTTTTTATAATATCTTGTGATTTACTTTTTTTCTTGAATGTTTAAAATTATGTTGATCTACATTTCTTACATTCAAAGTCGAATTTTTTTTGTGTTATTAGTAGATTTATGGAAATTTCATGAAGATATTTGGGAAAAATATAAATTAACGAAAATTTTGAAAATGTAATTTGTTCTCTACCTATAAAGACTAAATATGTTTTAGATCTATGGGTTTATCTATCATATCCATAGAGCAATTGGAATTTCTTTTTTAATATTTTTTGAATTAAAAATTAAATAATAATTAATTGTATTTTATTATTTGATCATAATAATTGAATATATTATAATTCTATGGATGATCTATCATATCCACAGACCAATTGAAATTTCTTCTTTAATAATATATATATATATATATATATATATATATTTATTTTTATAATTAAAAAAAATTAATTAATTATATTTTATCATTTGATCACAATGATTGAATATATTATAACTCTATGGATGATTTATCATAACCACAAAGCAATTGAAATTTCTTCTTTAATAACTATTTTTTGAATATATTATATAATGTTTATTTATTTTTATAAATTTTTTGAAATGAATAATAAATAATTATTAATTATATTTTCAAATAGAAGTTGTGCCAATGCATGGTTTATGGTTGGATAGGAGAGTTGGGTTTTTTCCATCCCATAAAACAGTAAAACTTAAGAATTATAATTTATAAATTATAGTTAAGCATAGGATTTTTAATGAAATTATAATTAACTACAAATATTTCTTCATAAAACAATTAAAATATATTAATTTAATATATATACACCTCATTGAGGTCTTATATTTAGTGTTGCTGATGTATTTGTATGATTTATTAAAATATTTGTAGTGTTTCCAAGTGTATCTTGTGTATCCAAGGCGTATCCCGATCTGATACACTTGGCATTTCTGATACTTTGAACCTTGCTCTCTCCCCTAAAAAGTACCTAGAAAAGCCTTAAAGTGGCCTTAAGATTCAATTAATGAGCTTAGGAGTCAATTTTTGGTTTCTTGAACTTGAGAGGCCCATCACTCCCATGTTTTCTCTTTGATTGGTGGTGGCTCCTTCACATTCCAGCCATGAAATGAACCCCAAATCAATTGGGTCCTCACGGAGATTTGCTTACACCCTTGGAAGAACTAAGGTGGGATGCTATTCTTCAAGTCAAAAACCCCTTATTTACCATCCTAGTTAGACATTTTTATAAAATTTTCAAGTTGAGTAAAGATGAGGATCACTTCAACTATTTTAATTTGTTGCCATAGGGCGAAGAAAATTGGTTACATGTATCTATTGAGAGTTTGAGACTTCTTACATTATTAGAATCGAACGGAAATGTGTGTTGAAGGGAGTTTTTTTTTCTTTTTTTTTTTTCATACATACATTACAAAATCGACCATTAGTATATTGAAGTGTAGCGAGTTTGGTTTCACACTGTGTTTTAACTTGCCAGAACAAAAAATTTCCACGGGAAGAGATTTACGTTTCAATTCCGTGTCCAAACTTTTCCCTACGAATGTGAGAATTTTGATCTTGTGGGTATTTCAACCTTTTTTATGGATCTTTCAGACGTTTATTTGGACTGTTGAAAACCTTCATATATACCAAAACTTTGACACCTACCACATATTTATAACAATGGCTGTTGCAAGAAAGGCTGATCTTATCATTTCTTCTAATTAATCTTATCTGATACAAGTTTGCATTATTTCTCTCTCTCTATATATGAGAACCTAGCCTTCGATCTCCATTAAATCTTTGCATCATTCCATTCATCCTCTTCTCTCTGTGATCAGGAATATCAAATACTGAGTGACCAATGAAGATTCCTTTGCTGTTTCTGCTGCTTTCTCTCTTCCTCTTGGCTCTGGCCGCCAAGTGGTCGCCGGTGATAGCCCAAGATGAACCGGAAGCTGTACTTGACACAATGGGTCGCCAGCTATATTCAACAGCCACGTACTACATCTTGCCTGCCAACTCTGGTATGGCTGGTGGGCTGAACTTTGAGAGCACCCAGAATGGAACATGCCCATTTGTTGTCATCCAAGATGAAGACCAGGAGTCCGACGGTCTCCCACTCTCCTTCTCACCGGTGAACCCCACGGAGGAGATCATCCATGTGTCCACAGATCACAACATCAGGTTTGCCATCGAGACAAGTCTCCCACAACCAACCGTGTGGAGCCTCGAAGGCTTGGACGAATCAACCAATACGTTTTCTGTAGACACATGTGGGTCTATAGGAAACCCAGGCCGTGGAACGCTAAGCAACTGGTTCACAATTGAGAGATACGACGACAATTACAAACTTGTTTTCTGCCCTACTGTCTGTGATTTTTGCAGACCAGTATGTGGAGAACTGGGCATTGTTATCCAGGATGGAATCAGACACTTAGCTATGCGTTCTGGACTCGAACCATTGGAGATCAAGTTCAAGAGGGCGTGAAACAAAATCTGCTCGTCATCTGGTCGAAGAAGCTATCAGTTTGTATGATCGATATACTAAATAATAAGCTGACTATGAAAATTTCTTAAGAATAGTAATTAATAAAGCATAAATGATGTATTATTGGGTTTTCTGCAATCTTCAAACCATTATTATATTATTTAATCCTGATCAGCTGAATCAACAACGACTAGGCAGATCGCTTTGTCTCTTCTGCCTTAGCTAGACGACGACACCCCACGCATAGTGTGTCCAAATAGAATCGCAACACCTTCCCACCAAACATCTCTTCAATCAACATTTTTAAAAATTTTTATGAAGTACCAAGGCTCAAGGTTCAATTTGGAAAGAGTACAAATGCAAATATGCACAGTACAAATAAATAAAAAATAATACAAAATATAAGGTTTTGCATTCTATATATTTTCATTTGTACTCTTTCCAAATTTAGCCTAATATATAGAATGTAAAACTTTATATTTTATATTATTTTGTATTTATTTGTACTATTTGTACTCTTTCCAAACCGAGCCTTGGGATTGAAGAATTAATGTCATAGGAGTAATGCATAAATATCTCAATTAATCTCAGCCATAAAAATAATGTATGAAAGTATTTAAAAAACCTAGGCCAGGTAAGGTAATATATCAAGTCAAACCCAAGATCTAGACAAACATAATGACCTCCTCAAATCAGTTAATGAATCTCATCCATACAAATGATGCACCGAAATTTTATCTAATTTTGAACTTCAAAATAATATATGAATCATTTAGTCCTCATCCATACAAATTGATATAACCAAATTCATATTGCCTATCACATTCAGACATGTGGCAAGCCTAGGGTGACATCATTGTCATCACATAGGGTTCAAAGGGCAACCTTGTCATTTTCCTTCACAACTTGAGGAGGCGCCATAATGGCAGGCATTACGACCTTGGCCATGGCCCCCCTTGTACATTTATGACAAGGTAACACTTGGCGAGCTGAAAGTAGTAACCGTTTGGCGAGCTGACACCACACTTGTATTTACACTAGGTATCATGTTGGCCATTAGGCATTGGGCCATCATAGGAGCACAAATCAACACTGAGAGCGGAGCAATCTCGACCAACGAAATGAAGCCCATCTTTAACCCACTAATCCTCCTTAAGTCTGAGAATTCATCTAAGTGGGTGATCATAGTGATAGGATCACCTCCCTTGCCAGATAAAGTGAATGATAGGGCTTATACTCTCTCTGGTAGAAACCTAAACTATCGACAATGGATTTCAACTGCATTTAAGATTTGGTTTTGCAAAATATATTTATATGATATACATTAATGTTTTATGAAAAAAATATTTGCAAAAGGTTTTAATTCCAAGGATTAATCCGAGCAGAGAGTGTGACATTGTACCTTGCAGCTAGGGGAGAGGTCATTCCCTATTAGGCAGTGTTTGATCATTATGGGCCGAGATGTTAAGTGTAAGAGACCATTAAGGGTTGATTACCTGATGAGCTTTATCTTACTTAAGTCCATTATCTTTGGGTCTTTGTAGGATGGCTAAATTCAAGGATCATTTAAGTTTAAATGTTAGGCCCATATTGAGCCCATAGTGATGTGCTCGGGGGTTCACTGCATTTAATAGTGAATTCGGCCAAGCCTTTTCACAGAAGATGGGTCGAACCCATGTGGACTTATGTGATGTCATTGTGGGGTCACATGCCATACAAATCAAGCCTAAGTTGGCCATTTAATACCCTTGGGTCATGAGCCTTATAGCTGATGGGCCTAAGGCTCATAATTAATATGATTAATTAAACCGTCACATGACAGCTTAAGTTGTCATGTGACATGGGGCGAATATAGGTATGGAGCACAAAATCTTATAAGAAAATAAGGTATATCTCTAATTAGAGTCCATATTTGATTTAGATCTGGATTATCTCCTAATTAGATTAGGAAATAGCTCCATAAGAGATTATAAAAAAGGAGGGGGCAGACTAGTTCAAGACAACTTCATATTTTTGTAGTTTATGGTTCTCTGTGCACCCTTTTATTTTCTAGTTTGACATCAGCTATCTGGGACTGATTTAGATCAGTTCTCCTCTGATTTTTGCAAGAAAAATTCAAGGGATATCAGGTTCATCATCCTCAGTTCGATCCAAGCAATTGAATCACAATTTTGTAGAAAACTATGTTGTTGAACTGGCTTTAGGAATACACTGTGCCATTTTCAGTGGAGGTTGGTTTTAGGACTAATGCGTGAACTTCTACCTTGGGATTTGCATCTTTGGTATCCATATCAGGTATACATCTTCCTCTTTGATTGGTTTCAAATTTGGTCCAGTTCAGTGCAAGACTGATCTTGAAAAATTCAGTTTTTCAAAACATAGGGAATTCGATTCTCGAAATGATTAGAAAATTTTTAAAATTTCGTCCAACCATCTAGCATGGTTTGGCCATTCATATGATGGATCCTAAAGCATCCAACAGAAAATAAGACCATCAAGCACTTATTAGTTGATGAATGGACTAACAACAAGAGAAAGGATAGGGATGAGCCAAGGCCTGATGGCTCTGGCAATAAGAAAGTCAAGTCCAACTAAGCTGAGTTCCAAAATGAAGTATTACCACAACATTAGCCATAATAGGGAAGAATTCCATGTGATCAAGAATGAAATTGAAGCCCTCAACATGAAGGGATATTTGAAGGACATTGTCTTAAGTGATCAATTGGTCGAGGTAGCCTTGGATCCAACTGACTCGCCAACCAATAGACCACTGGTTGGGGTCATTAATGTTATTTTAAGAGGCTTATTCTCAGGTAGAGAAAGTTCTTCTACTAGAATGATCTATACCTAATAGCTTCAAATCAAGCATAGGCACTACAAGAAAAAAAAACTGAGGAAGTTATCACCTTCTCCAATGATGATCTATAGGGGGTTGTCACCCCCCATGATGCACTAGTGGTTTCCCTCACAATCGCTAACTTTAAAGTAAGAAGGATCCTCATTGACAATGGCTCCTCGTTTGATATCCTATTGAAAGAGGCCTTTAAAAAGACTAAGTTGTCCCTAGATCGACTTTAGCCTACTAACATCCCCCTAGTCAGTTTCTTTGGAGTAGTAATCAAATAGAAAGGAAGGATTACCCTACCTCTCATGGTAGGAATCAAATCCTAACACACCACTCTTATGATCAAGTTCCTAATTGTCAAAGTTAATTCTTCATACAATGTAATCATTGATTGCCAACATTACATGCTTTAAAGGTGATGGTTTCCACATACCACCTAGTAATGAAGATCCCTATGGAACACACCATTGGAGTGGTCAAGGGATACCAGTAGATTGCAAGGCAGTGTTGTGTAATAGCACTAAATTGAAAAACCAAAGAAGCCCTGCTTATTGAATTGAAGGGCTCGACCTCTAAGAAAAATTAGCCAACTGAGGCCAACTTGTAGAAGACCACGTGATTGTACTCTTAGACAAGGCTGAGCCCAAAAAAATATTATAAGTTGGGTCCCATCTCCTAGAGGACATATGTTTTGAACCGATAAGCTTCCTCAAAGCTGACACTGACATATATTTTTGGTTTGTTACTGACATGCCAGGAATTGACCCCTCAATCATGACTGACAGTGGAAAGTGGAAAGTGATCGAAGAGAAAGTGAACAAGTACTTAATGTCATGTGGTTATGTAAGGAAGGCTAACAAAAAATGATGAATATACATTGTTTTCACAAATCTCAATAAATCCTACCCTAAATACAACTTACCCTTTCCAAGAATTGACTACCTCATTGATGTCACCTCAAGGTTTGAGCTCTTCATCAGCCTCATGGATGCCTCTTCCAACTATAATTAGATGCACCCTGAAAATGAAGAAAAAACTGCCTTCATCACAAAGTATGACACCTATTGTTATAAGGTGATACCATTTGGATTGAAGAATGCTAGAGGCACCAATCATAGGTTGGTCAATAAGATATTCAAGGAGCATATTTGTCATAATGTTGAAGCCTATATTGATGACATGGTGGTGAAAAATCTCCAAGCCAACCAATACATCACTAACCTTGACGAGGTGTTTGACATGCTATATGGAGATATTAGATGAAACTGAACCCCACTAAGTGTGCCGAAGGAAAATTCCTTTGGGATGACCTCATTGGTCGAATAGTGGCCCTCTGTAGATTCATGTCTCGGGTCAAAAAATTGATAAATACCACACACACAAAATAGGGGATGAGTTGGTTTCAACTAACCACTCAACACATTGGGACATGGTGGTTATGGGGCCCAACTAACTCCATGTCCCTCTTTCCCCTTGTCAATTTTGGATCAGAGGTCATGTCTGAAGTTGACCAGATTTCTTACTCACTTTCTTTACCTGTTCCCTACCCACAGTACAATTGCAGCTGCACATCTCACAATACATGGCAACGTATGGGTATAATTCAAGGCGGGTAAAGTGTGGGTAGAGAGTAGTGGGCAGGAAATCACATTTGGTTCCAAGTTAATGTTTCATTACTTCGTCACCTGAGGGGATCCTTCGGGATCAGATCTAGTAGGCACATCAAAGTAAGCATGTTAAATGAGCACTTGATAAATATTTTGACAACTATCAAAAGTGGGGATTAATCTTTTTCAAGGGTAGAGTGAGGGTATTTTAAGGGACAGGTGTCAAAAAAAATTTCAAGTGCTCATTGGACGTGCTTACAACTTCGTGCCTATCTCATCCAAACTCGGATCCTTCACAACATCTTGTTGATGAAAAAAGTCCTTTTTAATATTCATGCAGCAATTTTGGTAAACTATAAGAGTATTCATTGTCAGTTTTTATCGAAGACAAAGGTATTGTTTCATCCTTTCTATATTTATATTTTGTTTTGGGAAGAAACGATGAATTCAGGGGGCATTTTCTTGTTAATTTTTGTGTCTTGCTACAGCAGAGAAGAGGAAGGGGTTGAAAGAGGGAAAAGAGGGAGGGGAAAAAGAAGAAGGAAGAGAGAGAGAGAGAGAGAGAAGGGGGCCGCCTCTAGATTGGTTGTCGAGAGGAAGAAGACAATCAATAATTTTTGTCCCACCATAAACTGAAGTGTGGTAACATGGAAAATTTGATTAAAGATCATTGACATGGGGTTCTGTAGAGATTTTGAAAAGTTATGGTGAGTTTTAGATATTATCCCTTAATTTATTAAGTTACTGATGAGTTTCCTAATAAAAGAGGAGTAGTTGTCCATGTACCCTTTCTTTGAGGAGGAAACCAGATTCAAAATGGGAGGTGAGGTAGAGCAAAGCTATTTCACATTTTTTTTTCCGAAGATCAAAAATAGAAACCACAAAATTTTGAGAGTGTTGGAAACTAAATCAGAGGAGAGAGAGAGAGAGGTATCTTATTCTTCATTTTACTGCTGGAGCCACTGTCATGAAAAGATGGATTCTGTAATTTAAACACCTCCTTAATACTCATCCATAACAAAATGTAAAGGAAAAAAAACAAATAAGAAAAAACTGTGATATGGTAAAGCTTGACATGCATTGTTATGAATGCAATTAATTATACTTTGATGACACATCAAGAATGGTGTTGAGCCTTTGTTTCAGGGCCATGGAATTTCATTTTAGATTGGGTATAGCCTTTCATATGGATTAGTTATCTTTAAAAGAGAGCCCTCTTAGTCCTTTATTTTCATATATATGTAGCTAAAATACAAATTGTAATATACCGACATACTTCTATATAAATTAAAACAGACAAAGCTTAGAACGAGACTAAGAGTTTGATTGGAATATCAGTTAATTAAGCAGACCCCCATCATGCCTTCTTGAACATGATCTTCAACGGATTATCAGTCAAAGCCAGATGATGGACTCCATCCTTGATAAAAATGCCAACACCCTTACAGAAAACTTTGCAAGATTTGCAGACGGAAGGACAGAAAACCAGCTTGTAATCATCATCATACTTCTCAATCTTGAACCAACTACTTAAGGTGTCACGACCAGGGTTTCCCAAAACCCCACAAGTTGTAACAAGCTGCTTCCCTATCCATTTACTGTACTCTCCAACCTTCCACACCGACGATGATGGCGGATGGGATATTGGAATAGCAAACTTGATATTATGGTCGGTGGACACACGGATGGTATCCATCTTAGGGTTGACAGGGAAGAATCTGACAGGGAGACCTTTGGATAGCTTGTTGTTATCTTGGACGACACCAAATGGGCATTTGCCATTGTTGGTAGCCTCAAAGGTGAACCCACCACCTTTCTTAGGGTTGGCCGGAAAGATGTAATATTTAACCCCTGAAGAGAGCTTGTGGCCTGCTGTATCGCGTACTGCCGGTGGTGAGGCATCAGCTTTCACCGGAGACAGTTTGGTTCCAAAAGCCAAGAACAAGAGAGAAAGCAAAAGGAAAGCAGTCTTCATTGTCACCTGCTTTCTGTATAAGAAGTGATGACCATGTATGGAAAATGAAGTGAAGAAAAACATCAAAAAGGTATCATATTTATAGGACACTAGGGCTTCCTTCTGCCTTCTGTTTTTTTTTTTTTTTTTTTCTTTTACATTAATTATTGTGGGCAAGACCCAATGGAAAATTAAGATTGGTTTTAAACATTCAAAATCAAAAGGCTTGACCCCAGTATTGGTTCTGATACCAACATGACTAATATCATAGCTAGGCTAGGCTGACGCGAGGAATATCAAATTCTGTTTACGTCTTTAATTTAACTCAATGAATAATTCAACAAAGAACATGTATCAAATCTTTTGTTTTGTTTGAATATTTTTTCTTTGATGATTTTCCCCATCACGTTGTTTTTGATACCACGCACAGGTGAAGTCCAGGTAAATATATACTACAATGTCCCATGGCTCTGTTCGTTTGTTGGATTTTGATAGGGGAAGTTGGTCAATGGAGTTGGTCAATGGGATTTTAGTTCCCATTGACGAAGATATTTATGTTATTTATTGAGATTTATGTGTGATTTACCGAAAATTTATTTTTCTTATGTATCACTTATCAGAGTAAATGAGACACACATCTCTTGGGTAGAAAAATAACTTTTCCACCCAGGAAAAATTTATCAACACTTGGATAGGATAAAATTACCCATTTTAATAATGGCTTTTTATGACTAAAACAGTCATTATAAATGCACTTACTCAGTCATTATACTACCCCTGTGAATCAGCTGTCCAACTCCGTTCAACAATTTCATGTACTTTCTTGCTGTAGTCACTGTTCTCGCTTTACATTCATGTCCAGATCAACCACCAATTGGAGTGCAAGTAATGAAGAATGTAAGGACAAAGAGACAGGTATCTTAGAAACCTAAGCCCCATTTGATGCATCTTTCTACGTGGACTGTCAGCTTTTTAGAAGCTTGAAAGCTCGCATTTTGGTTTTCCTCGTTTGGTAGGAAAAATATCTAGCTGCCGAAAGCCGTAGCCCTAAAAAGACACGTGAAACCCATTTCAATTTATTTTCAAGAAGCTCCAAATAGAGGTTTCCGCCTTTTTTTTCAACTCATCTTCACGTAAAAATATGCATGGACAGACGTGCCTTAACCAAACGGTCTTCAAGCTGCTAAGATCTTGATGTAAAATCTCACATCGTCTTTTGATTGTCAGGATTTCTAGAAGATTTTTCAAAAAAGACTTGCCAAATGGCCCCTTGACCCTTCTTTCTTTTTCCCATCTCTCTCTCTCTCTCTATATATGTTGTAGTAGACATTGCAGAGGGTTATTCTCCTCCATTGAACTTGGTTCCCCTAATTTTACATGACTGGCATCCTTCCTATGTAGGGGTCCCGTTGGACCCCTATTTTCAAGTTGACATTGCAATTTCTGTGAATAAAGGCAAACATACTCTACCATAATATCACTAGATAAACATTTGACCGAAGAAAATTCTTACTCCCTCTTTTACTCTTTCTTCTTCCTCATTTCTCTTCTTCCATGACAATGGCAAATGATGAGATGAGAGTCATGAGACTCTTAGACCTCGTTCACTTTTCAGGAAGTTACTTACTGATATTCCTTTATTTTCCAGGCAAATGAGACAATAACTGTTTTAACCATAAAAAGTCATTATTAAAAAAGGTAATTTTGTCTCATCCAAGTTGATAACTTTTTCCCTAAGTGTGAAAGTTACTTACCCATTTGAGAGATGAATAAAATAAATTGTTCATAAACCCCAAGATAAATATGAAAAAAGAATATGAATTTTTTAATCAATGGGAACCAAAATCCCATTTACATCGCATTTTTTTACTTCCCTCTTCCTCTTTCCTATTTCTCCCGTTTCTCTTCTTTCACAGCAAGGGCAAATATTGATGAGGGGGGTGTGCAGCAGCAGCTCAACTACTACTTGTTGAATGCATAGAATGAACACAAAGGATTGATTGGATAATGTTTGGAACTTAAGTTATAGTTTAGTATAATTTAAAAAATAAAAGTCTTATGGTCTAATTTAATGGCATGATGTAATATGAAAATTGAATTTCCAAAAACTCAAGGTAATTTACTTTAGGGATACTTAAATTAATTGTTAGATTGTTGAGGGTCACTTCAAGTAATTAACCCTATTGCTTTTTATCGAATAAACTTTAAAGCAGATTGTAAGTTCATAAGAGTCCAAAACTGAGAGTCCCTTTGAGAGGGCTTTTGCCATGCATGACTGAGCTGCATTGACTGAGCCACTGCGCGTGGATAAGTTACGTGTTAAATGGTTTCATTGCAAAATCGAGTGATTTCGAACCGCCCTTAACCGGGACAATCGGACCGTTCGGCTTGGAATCATTCAGTCAATCAGTTATGTTTTATTTTAAACTCGATTTTTGGCCCAAAATCATTGAATTGGTCAATAATTTGTTGATTTGGGCGATCGAATTGTTGACTCATTTAACTCGTTCAATAGTTTTGACCGTTTTTAATTTTAATTATTTTTTTAATTTTTTAAAATTCTTTGTTAAAATGAATTGTTCGTTCGAACCAGATGGTTGAACTGTCAATCTGAAAATTGGTGGCCAAAACCAAACTTTTTAAAACTGAATCGGGCAACAAACCGTTCAGGGGTTTGGTTCCCGAGTTGAACGGTCTGACCGTTTGAAAAAAATTAAAAACGGCCAAAAAATCATTTAGTGGTCGAACAACTCAAATGCCCGAATCAATGGTTTGATGACCAAATCAACGGTTTTTGGCCAAAAGACAATTCTGGGGTAAAATGGAACCATGACTAATTCCCGGTTTTTCCAATCCAACCGTCCGATCCAGTCCAATTTTAAAAACCATGGCAAAAACGATTCCAATACAAGGGTCGGTTTTAAATTAAAAGATCGGAAAAATCTATTTTGTGGCTTTTATAATAAGCTTATTTCTAACTATTTGGATTTTTACTAAACACAGTTTGATGGTGTTTCTAGGTTTTTGTGCTTATACAATAGTAGAAGCTGCTGCCCGAATGCCCTCCCATATGAAAACCGACTCACCGAAGCCACTACACTTGGTCATAGACCTGGCAATTGGGTTGGGTGGGTCGGGTTCGGGTTGGGTCAAGGTACTTCAGGTTGATTTCGGGTTGGGTTGAATTTCGAGTTGGGTTGTTAAATGCTAGACCCTAGCCCTAAATGTTCGGGTTAGGGTTGACCCATGGGTCAATTCGGGTCATCCCAAAAATGTCAAAATTAAAAGAATTAACCTTAAAATTCCAAATATAAAATAAAAAGCTTGAACATTTAACAATTTAAAGAGTAAACAATAAAAAGTAAAGACTAAATAGAAAAAATTAAAGAGTGGAAACTTCTAACAATGCATAAATAATCCCAATTAGACTTGACAATTGGGTCAGTGAATTGACCCATGACCCAACCCAACCCAACCCAGCTTTTTTCGGGTCAGGTCGGGTCGGATCGGGTCATTTTCACATTCGGGTAGCTAAGTATGAGACCCTAACCCTGTTTTTTCGGATTGAATTGAGTCAGGTTCGTGGGTTGAGTCAACTTTTTGCCAGGTCTACTTTGTCATTATCAAACGGCCTTGGATTGGGTGACGTAATAGTTCAAGTCTCATGACTCTCTCTCTCTATATATAGAGATTATAGAGGGTCTATATGGCCTTAGTGAGGTAGAACCGTGTATACGTCATGGGAGTAGTTGAAGAATGTCCCCCAAATATATATTCCACCTATGCATGTACTGTCTAAGGGGCTTTTTTCTTTGAATAAGTGTAAGGGGCAAATACCATGGGCTGGTCCGAGCAAAATAAAATTCAGTCTAAGGGGCTTTGTTTGAATTTATTTTTATTTTATTTGGTTTTTTTAATTTTATTATTTATTTTTCTCTGTTGATCATCAGTTTATCTGTAAATTAAAATATTTGTTTTGTTTAGCACACTGATCTCAAAGTTTTAATTGGTCGTCTTTGACATGGACCAGGCATGATAGATCCCTCGTAGACTTTCTCCAAGTATGAATTGAGTATTTAGAAATCATTATGAGGGTGTTTAGAAGGACGTTTATTCAATAAATGCTGTCATATAGGCGCCACTTTAGCAGTTCCCTTCTCATGTTCTTCTGTATGCATTGAGAATAGCAAAATGTGACTTTGATTTCTGTGCACGATTACTGTTTGGGGAAACTATTTTTTAAAGATTCTCTCAACGGTTATGCGTTTTTCACTGTTATGCTGATGTGGTGCCTAACTGTCATAAATAGTTGTAATTATTACTTTTCTCGGTTTTACAAACAAATAAAATGCAAACATTGAATGAAAAAATGTAAATGGAACCAAGCACATACTATATTTAACATTTTATTAGTTTTTGACCTCACCCTCCAGTTTAAACTTTGTTTTTAAGATAATCCACTAAGCTAATTCATTACATCTTATCCTTCATAAATACATGCCAAAGAAAGTCAGGAGATTTGGACCATGTCATTGGTTGAGAATTATTACAGTCAATTTTAGCTAAGGTATGGGCCACAAAATTGCTTGTATGCATTGTTTTAAAAAGCTTAAGCCTTGAGGCATGTGGCTTACACCTTGAAGCAAGGCGTACAGATTTTGGCTCAAGGCTTAAGTCTCACAACATTGATATATGGCTTAAGCCTTTGTCAAGATGAGGCATAAGCCTCAAGACCCAAGGCATGAGGCGTAACTTGAAGCATAAAAAGGCGTAAGCCTCATGTACCAGTGACTATTTAGCGATTTAATACAATAAAAATATATATAATTGATGCATTTTCTAGTTCAAAATATATGTAAGAAACAATTCAATAGTTATGAGCCAAATAAATAAATAGTAAAAATGAAAAACCAATTGGGGAAATCAACTTCTATTAGTTTCTCTTAGGCCCCGTTCGCCTTTTGGTAAGTTACTTACCCGGGTAAATGCAATTACCTAGTTAAGTTTTTCCTGGAAAACACTTATCTGGGTAAGTGCATTTACCCATGTTCTTTTATTTCTCATTAAATAAGGCAATGACCATTTTAGCCATAAAACCCCTTATTAAAAAGGGTATTTTTGTCCCATTCAAGTGTTGGCAACTTTCCCCCTAGGTGGGAAAGTTATTTACCCACCTAGGAGATGGGTATTGTAAACATCGAGAAAATGCCTTCCCCGACTGATCTTTAATGAGATTAGGAAACTCCTAATGAGATTAGGAAGTTGTCTCTTTAAAGCTGTAAATAAGAGAGCAGGGCGGACCTGAAAAGACACTCACTCAATACTGAGAGAAGACAACTCAGTTAGACTGATCTTGCCTTCAGTTCTTATTCTTCCTTCTCTTGCCGCCCTACCCTGTTCGATCTCCAGTTCTTGGATTTGATCAAGATTTGATCTTGATATTGTTTCTTGCCAGAAGAAATAATTTATAAGTTGTGCTTACTATCCCATTCGATTCTTGTTAAAGAATCACGAGTTCTTGGTGAAAGACTACCTACTGATCCTGCCTCATCCCAAGCTGTGTCATCTTCAGTGGAGGGAGGATTTGGTACACTCTTTCGGCGTGAACACCTACATTGGGAGGAGCATTCTTGCGTGGATTCCATATCAGGTATATCCCTCCCTAATTTTGGTTTCAGATTTGGTCCGGTTTGGTTACAAGAACGAACCTTGAAAATGCAATTTTCTAAATTGGGAATAGGATTCTCGGATGGGAGAAGAAATTTTTGAAAGTTCGCCAAACCTTCATACAGGGTTCGACCATCCATATGATGGATCTCCTATCCCTTCACCCGATACATTTAACACCTTGCGAAAGTTCAACATGAAGCTTAATCCCAGCAAGCGTGCCTTCGATGTCACCTCAGGCAAGTTCTTAGGCTTCATCGTTATTCAAAGAGGCATTGAGGCCAACCCTGACAAGATACAAGCCATACTGGACATGGCGCCCCCCAGTTGGTGAAGGAGACTTAGAGACTCATCGGCCGGATAGCTGCTCTCAACCGCTTCATGTCGAAGTTGGCTGACTATTGCCTTTCCTTCTTCCATGCCATCAAAAAGTTGAAGGATTTCTAGTGGACGGAGGAATGCCAGTGCGCCTTTGACGAGCTAAAGGTCTAACTTGCCTACCTCCCCACCTCGCTCGACCCACCCCAGAAGAAACCATATATCTATACTTATCAACCAGGGACGAGGCAGTCAGCTCAGTTCTGATAAAACAAGATGGGGCACAAAAGCCGATATACTACATCAACAAAGTCCTCTGCGATGCCGAAACCAGATATCCTGAGGTGGAGAAATTGGTCTTCGCCCTCGTGGTCTCGGCTAGAAAGCTTAGGTCGTACTTTCAAGCTCACACTATAACGGTCCTGATGAACCAACCCCTTAGGGCTGTCCTCACCAAACCTGAGACCTCAGGGCGCTTGACCAAATGGGCCATCGAGCTATTTGAATTTGACATACAGTACTAGTCGAGGCTCACTATCATAGCACAAGCCCTAAAAGACTTCGTAACAGGATGCACCTTCAGTCGAGCCCTCCGCCGAGCCCTTGAAGATGTTGAAGGGGACAACCTAGCTGAGGAGGCTCACCCCAAACGGAAACTCTTTGTTGATGGTTCATCCAACACCAAAGGAAGCGGAGTGGGTCTTATTCTCCTCACCCCAGATAATGCAATCATAGAGTATGCGCTAAGGTTCGACTTCTCGGCATCCAACAACGAAGCCGAGTATGAGGCCCTCCTCACTGGTTTGCAGCTTGCCAGGGACCTCGGCTCCCTACACGCCAAAGCCTTTAGCAACTCACAACTAGTGCTGAACTAAGTCAAGGTGAGTGCGAGGCAAGAGAACAAAGCATGTGCAAGTACCTCGCCAAAGTTCAAGAACTAGCCTACCACTTCCAGCGCTTCTCCCTGCAGCAAATCCCTTTCCAAGTTGGCAAGCACCTCGAACGCAGCCCTCGGCCGCACTGTCCGCATGGAGAAGCTACCTCGGCCCCCTGTAGAAGAAGCCCAAGTACTTCTAGTAGAGGTCGATGCATCATGGATGGACCCCATCAACGACTTCCTACTGATAGAATGATTGCTCGATGACAGGAACGAAACCAGGAGACTTCGACATTAAGCAACCAACTACACCTTGCTTGAGGGAAAGTTATACAGGAGATCCTTCACCTTGCCTTACCTCCGATGCCTCCATCAGGAGGAGGGCGAGTACATGCTCTAAGAAATTCACAAAGGCATCTGTGGTAACCACCTCGGCAGTCGAGCCCTAGCCCAAAAAACACTAAGACATGGGTACTTTTGGCCGACCCTCTACAAAGACACAGTCGAGCTGGTACGGAAGTGTGACCAATGCTAAAGACATGCCAACCTTTGCCATTAGCCGAACACAACCCTCTCGGCTCTCAGCAGCCCCTAACCCTTCACCAAGTGAGGAATGGACCTCCTTGGCCCTTTCCCTCAAGCAACAGGGGGTAGGAAATACCTCATTGTCACTGTGGACTACTTCACCAAGTGGGTAGAAGCTGAACCCCTGGCTACCATCACAACTCAAGCAATTCAGAGCTTCTTTTGGAAGAACATTATTTACCGCTTTGGCCTTCCTCACAAGCTAGTCACCAACAACGGGAAGTAATTTGATGATGCCAAGTTTAGGGAGTGGTGTGCCTCCCTCGGCATTAAGCAGCAGTACACCTTGGTAGGATACCCCCAAACAAATGGCCTAGCCGAGGTCACCAAAAAAACCATACTGGATGGACTGAAGACCAGACTTGACCGAGCTAAGGGCCTATGGGCTGACAAGCTAAGTAGTGTACTTTAGGCATACCGGACCACACCTCAGATGGCCACGGGAGGAACCCCGTTTGGCCTGACCTACGGTACGGAAGCTGTTATCCCAGTAGAGATCGGCCAGTCGAAGCTCCGAATTGAAGTATACGATGAAGCCGAGAATAGCGAAGCACTCAGAGCAAACCTAGACCTACTGGAAGAAGCCCGAGACCAAGCACAAGTAAGGCTGGCTGCCTATCAACAACGGGTGGCCTGCTACTACAACTCGAGGGTAAAAGAGAGGAACTACAAGGAGGGAGACCTCGTCCTCGGGAAAGTCATGGTCCCTGAGCGGGGTGTGGATAAGCTTGGTCCCAACTGGGAAGGCCCCTACAGAGTCAAGCAAGTCGTCAGCTCCGACACCTTTCGTTTGGAACACTTAAATGGAAGACCTATCCCTCGGATGTGGAACTCGGAGAACCTCCGGATGTACTACCACTAAATGCAAATTTTGATGAATGAAATGCAAAGTTCCTCTTCGGCTCAATGTTTAGCACGTGTTCTCGCTAAGTTACCAGGCCCCCTTAGCTTCGCGACTGGCCGAAGTGCGTTGCCTCTCTTGAGGACAAGGTGCTCGAGCTGGACAGTCGCCAGGGCACATAGCCAGCAATGAACACCCTAACTTAATGCCTCGCCAAACTAAAATACATCAGGACAGCCAAGGCATCGCACGCCTCGCTACCCACCTCGGTAGTAGACGGCCTCCTGGTCGTATATACTTAGTGCGATTAAGTAGACGACAACCCGACCAACTCGGCGGTTTGCCTCAGCCCGAGACCCCGACCTCCACGGAAGTTGCACCTTGGTTGCATACCTTTGCCTCGGCCTCCTGGTCCCCTCAACAACCTAAAGTGAGCGTGTACCTAAAGTAAGCCATTACGAGCCATTTTTTGAACTGTGATCTCTTTGTTGGGAGGGGCAGGGACCTCTCAGTAAAATATATATACATACATACATATATATATATATATATATATATGTATATATATTTTACTCCACGAGGACCTTCTTGGTGTCCTTGATGCCATCCAGGTACGAGGTGGAGGCATACTCCACAAGGGCCTGCTAGTAATTGAATGGTTTCTTAAAGGCCTCCACTGCCTCGGCCACTACCTTAGCTGTTCGCTTCTCCATCTTAATCGCCACCTCTATAGCCCTCTTCTCCACCTCGGCTGCCCGCTTCTCGGCCTCAGTAGCCCGCCCTTTGGCCTGGGTCGCCCATCGCTCTGCCTTTGTAATGATGCTATCAAGGTGTACCCTCTCCTCTTGCTCTTGGATGAGGTGGGCCCACGTTGCCTTCAAGTCGGCCTCCATCTTTGTCCGAAGCATCTGTTCATCCTTTTGGGCCTTCTAGAAAGTGTCCCGCTTGTCCTTGGCAACGGCGACAGCCGCCTGGAGCTTCTCCTTCTCCTTCTCGAGCCTGCCTAGGTGTGCCTAGGTAAGGTTCATCCGGTCTCCTAGATTGACGAAGTGAAGACAGACCTACAACAAGAGTTATCAGTAAGGATTGCAACAAAGAAAGAGCCAACAGACGAAGCATGAGAACAAAAGCTTACCTCGACCAAGTGGTACAACCCCTTGTCATGGATAGATTGCGGCTCGCTCTGTATCATCCTGAAGTGATCCCTCGAGAGGATCACCTCGCTCACCAGGGTTTGCCCGACCCCTTCTTCAATAATGGAGTCCCCCTCGCGAACCGACCAGAGGGCAAAAGACTTTGCAGGACTTCTTAGCTCTTCTGGTGAGCTCCTATGCTGACGTAGGGGCGGATGAGGGCCCTGTGGGGTACCCCTTGGCGGGAGGCTTCTTCGTCGTGGCATCCCCAGTAGGACACTCACCGTGAGCCACCTTCTTCGGCAGCTGCTCTCTCTGGGCCTCCTCGGCAAGCCTCTTCTTACCCACCTTGGCCACCTTGACGAGCTTCTTGACCCCCTCAGCCAACCTCTTCCCCTTGTTCCCTCGACCTGTGGGGACTTGTTGAGGGGTCCCCTTGGTGGGGACTTGTTTTGTGGCCCCCTTGGTGGGGACCGGTGCCCGCTTATCCTTCATAGGGACGTTCTCGACAAGCCTTCTCGGCATCTGCCCTCCTGCATTCTTCCCCACCTGGGCCCTCTATTTGGTGCGAGCACTCTCGAGCAACAACTTCTTGGCATCCATTGGCACTTCTGCAAGCAAAAGAAGACAAGTCAGCACCATAAGATGAGGACGAAAGGAACGTGTTAAAGAAAACTATGAAACCTCTCCTACCGAGGGGCATAGGGCTGAGCCCCGTGAACACTAGGGGAAGCTCCTCCTCCACCAAAGCCTTGGCCTTAACTGTCCCCAGCATGAGCAGGTAATCCTCGCTAGCTACCTCCTCGTCCCAAAGCGGAGGGGTGATGAGAGGAGAATTTATCATATTTTTATCCCCAATTACTCTTTCTTTTATACTGAATTAGCACCTAATTGGACTCATATTTCTGTTCAGGGCATGAAAGAAGGCATCAAGAGCAAAGAAAGGCAAATCAGATGATTTTTCACAGTTTTGACATCGTTCAGTGATCTAGGCCTAACTCGCGTCTTCGAACTCCAAATGGGCTAATTCAAGACCCACTCAAAATATAAGAGAAAAAGCCACAACTTTCGTATTTTGGGCTTTCGCTGATTCGGCCTGCATCGAAGTCAAATCCAGGCCCGAAGTTGGGGCAATTTCGTAGGAAGGCCCAATCTGCAGCTAAAGCCCAACTCGCAGAAAAGTCTGGCTGAAGCCCAATTCGCAGAGGAGGTCTATTACGAATCCAAGAACAAGAAACTAAGAAGAATCCTTCCAGATCTAAATTCTTGATGTAATCTTAGAGAGATAAAGGGATGGAGTTCATTAGATAAAGAGATAAGATTAGAATTAGGATAGGACTTTCCATTCTTGTAAGATGATCTCCTAGAAAGAGTTGGAAAACAGCCCTCTCCTTTGGCTATATAAAGAGGGGGGCGGACCAGCTCTAGCATCACTCATTCCAAGATCCAAGAGATCATCAAGAGGCCAAGAAGCTCAAGAGAGCAGTTCGGCTATGGAGAAGAAAGGCATGGAGATTGCGTAGATCATGAGTAGCTAAGCTTCTTTTTCTGATTCAAGGGGGGAGGTTCGATTGTGTCATTGTGAGGTTCTATAGTTACTTTATTTTTTTACTTTCTAATTCAAGTATTCATTGATTCTTGTGCATATTTTTATTGGACGTTGATGTTAATTAGTTTGACAAACTGAATTAATGTTGATCCTCCTACGACTATCCATGATTTTGGTGATCCGTAATTGTCACAAATAATGGTGCAAGTAGCAATTAGGTTGATTTCTTTTTGGGTCAATTGTTCATGACAGCCTTTGAGCAATGTTTTAACACGATTCAACCTAAAGGAATCGATGGAACAAGATTCAGTAATTGCAGCTATCTCAATTATTGTTATTTTGGTTTAACTGTTTTCACAAATCTTAATGCTATCTCTGTTTAATATGGACGCTATCGTACCCAGTTAAGAGGTGATAAGTGTTGATCGAATGTTGGGTTTGGTCAACTGAATTAGGAAAACACATGGTTTATTATGGCTATCCTAATAAATCTATGGTTAAATGCTTGAATAGCAAGAATGCTGAAATGTACCTAGGATCGATGGCCAATCGATTCAACCCGAACCCTTGAACCAGAATTCGGTAAGACTGATTTTCTCTTGTTTAAGTTGCAATTTATTTTCTTTTCTTTTAATTTCAGTATTTAAATTCTCTCACTCAATTACATTACCCATTCGGCTAAGAGATTATTGATTTGCTCCCTGTGGGATTCGACCTAGAACCACTTTTACTGCAAATATTTTATTGTGGGACTAGTAATAATTTTGAGGGCTTCGACCACCCGTCAAAATTTTGGCGCCGCTGCCGGGGAGCAACGTTAATTTCTTAGCTCTTACCTTCTTTTGTTAACCTTCTTGTTTATGACTCGTGCTTCTCAACGAGGTGAACTTCAGTACAACCCCGAAATTAAGAGGACCACCCGTCGTTTAAGGAAGGAGGCGAAGCAAAGGAAGGATCGTTCACCAAAAAGGGTGAACTCAGATTGCGAATTGCCCACTCGTGATTTTCCCATCTTCGAAGGAGAAAAAATGGCTGATAGAGAGAGGACATTGAGGGAGTTGGCTGCACCGATTATGAACCAACAACCCTTATGCATCACGTACCCCACTCTTGGCTGCACCGATTTGATTCAATTATTGCCTCTGTTTCTTGGTTTCCCAGATGAGGACCCTCACAAACATCTAAAGGAATTTCATGTCGTCTGTTCAAGCATGAAACCCCACGGTATGACTGAGGACCAGGTAAAACTCATAGCCTTTCCATTTACTTTAAGAGATAAAGCAAAGGATTGGTTGTATATTCTCCCTCCCGGTTCAGTACGCACATGGGATGAAATGAATAGGATATTTTTAGATAAATATTTTCCTACGTCCCGGGCTGCGAATATAAGAAAAGAAATATGTGGAGTTTGGCAGTTTGGTGGTGAGACATTATATGAATATTGGGAAAGGTTTAAGCAACTTGTTGCTAGTTGTCCCCACCACCAAATTCCTGAACAATTGTTAATCCAATACTTCTATGAAGGGCTTCAGCCCATGGATAGAAGTATGGTCGATGCAGCCAGTGGAGGAGCTCTAGTGAACAAGACACCTGAAGCGGCCAGGGAATTAATCTTCAATATGGCCGAAAATTCTCAGCAATTCGGTACAAGGACAGAAGGTACCATTAGAAGGGTTAACGAGGTAAGCCATGCAAATTTAGAAAACCAGTTTTCTGATTTAACTGCTTTGGTTAAGCAGCTTGCAGCAGGACAGTTACAAACTATCAGGGTGTGTGGTTTCTGCTCGATCCCTGGACATCCTACGGACATGTGTCCATCACTACAAGATGGCCCGATGTAGCAAGTCAATGCCGTGGGAGGATTCTCGGGCCAGCCCCAACGAAAGTATGATCCTTACTCCAATCATTACAATCCGGGGTGGAGAGATCATCCAAACTTAAGCTACGGGACCCAATGAGGACAGTAGAAATATCAGCCCCAATTTTTCAGTCGACAGCCCCAGTTTTCAACACCCATCACAGCGCAAGGCCAACTCCCGAATTCAGGTATGTCTTTGGATGATATAGTTAAGGCTCTCGCTACTAATACTCAGCAATTTCAGCAGGAAATGATAGCTAGCATTCAGAATTTGGGGAACCAAATTAGCCAACTTGCCACTTCCATCAACAAGTTGGAGGCGTAGAACTCCGGGAAACTACCCTCACAAACGGTAGTTAATCCAAAAGAGAATGCAAGTGCGGTGGTGTTGAGGAGTGGAAGAGAGTTGCAGTCCCAACCAAGTTCACCATCGAAGGCAGCCAAGGAAGAGGAAGGACAAGGGTCAAACAACAGCCCCATTGAGGTAAAATCGGACCCCCCTCTCCCTAAGGTTACTAATGTTGTACCACCTTTTCCTAGCAGGTTGGCAAGTTCAAAGAAAGAGGAATATGAACAAGAAGTGTTAGAAACCTTCAGGAAGGTGGAGATCAACATTCCCTTGCTAGATGCAATAAAACAAATCCCTAAATATGCAAAATTTTTGAAAGAGTTATGCACTAACAAGAGGAGGCTGCGAATTGATGAAAAGGTAAGAGTGGGAGAGAACGTTTCAGCCATGATCAAGAGGACCCTACCAGAAAAGCATGCTGATCCAGGTATGTTTACCCTACCCTGTGTGATTGGCAATAAACGAATCGAGCGTGCCATGCTGGACTTAGGTGCATCTATTAATGTCATGCCATACTCGATTTACAGTGCATTGAGACTAGGTCCTTTAAAAGAGACTAAAGTTGTTATTCAATTGGCTGATCATTCTAATGCATACCCAGAAGGGATTGTTGAGGATGTATTAGTGCAGGTTAACGATTTGATCTTTCCAGCTGATTTTTACATCCTGAAGATGGAAGAAGACACAACCACGAGTTCAGCCCCACTTCTATTAGGTCGGCCATTCATGAAAACGGCCAAGACCAAAATAGATGTGGACGAGGGTACCCTCTCCGTCGAGTTTGACGGAGAGATTGTAAAATTTAATATTTTTTATGCAATGAAATATCCTAGTGAGTGTCATTCGATCTGCTCTATTGATACTATCGATTCGATTGTGCAGGAAGTCTTTGGAGAAGAGGACATGGACGATGAACTGGAATATAAGGCACAATCAGACAGGGAGGAGGAGATCGATGCATCCTATGATATTCCGGAACCTGAACAGGAGGTAAGTACTTCTGATGTTCAATTGAAAGTTTCTCACACAAGGCTACTACCCTCTGTTTTACAGGCTCCGGAGCTGGAACTAAAGACCCTACCTGATCACCTAAAATATGCCTACTTGGGCGAAAAAGAGACACTGTCTGTGATCATTGCAAAAGGGTTGACTGAGGAGCAAGAGGAGAGGCTCATCAAAGTCGTAAAGGACCATAAGGAGGCGATTGGCTGGACTCTAGCCGACATAAAAGGGGTCAGCCCCTCGATTTGCATGAATAGGATCCTTTTGGAAGATGATGCCAAACCGGTTAGAGAACCACAAAGGAAACTCAACCCGGTAATGAAAGAGGTAGTAATGAAAGAGGTGCTTAAACTTTTAGATGAAGGGATAATTTATCCAATTTCAGACAGCAAATGGGTAAGTCCTATTCATGTTGTTCCTAAGAAAACTGGGATAACTGTAGTAAAAAATAAAAATAATGAACTAATTCCCATGAGGGTACAAGGTGGCTGGCGAATGGTAATAGATTTTCAAAAACTCAACTTGGCCACTCGAAAGGACCATTTTCCCCTACCCTTCATTGATCAAATGCTAGAGAGGCTGGCAGGTAAGGCTTTCTTCTGTTTTCTCGATGGATTCTCCGGGTATTATCAGATTGTTATTGTGCAGGAGGACTAAGAGAAAATGACATTTACTTGTCCATTCGACACTTTTGCCTATAGACGAATGCCCTTTGGTTTGTGTAACACTCCGGGCACTTTTCAAAGATGCATGATGAGCATATTTTTTGATTTTATTGAAAAATGCATTGAAGTGTTCATGGATGATTTTATGGTTTATGGTGATTCGTTTGATGACTGCTTGAATAGTTTAAGTAAAATTCTGAATAGGTGTGTGGAAACAAATCTTGTCTTAAACTATGAAAAATGTCATTTTATGGTGAAGGAGGGTATTGTGTTGGGACATGTAGTTTCAGCCAGAGGAATAGAAGTCGACAAGGCAAAAATTGATTTGATTGTGAGTTTACCTTACCCTACAAATGTTAGGGAGGTTCGTTCTTTTCTTGGACATGCAGGCTTTTATCACAGGTTCATCAAAGATTTTTCAAAAACTGTCCTGCCATTGTCCAGTTTGCTGCAAAAAGATGTGCCTTTCGATTTTGATGATGAGTGCAAGGAAGCATTTAACAAGCTTAAAAATTTATTAACCATTGCACCCATCATTCAACCACCCGATTGGAACTTGCCCTTTGAGATCAGGACTGATGCAAACAATTATGCAGTAGGGGCTGTTCTAGGGTAGCGAATCAATGGGAAGAGCTATGTCATTCACCATGCTTCCAAAACATTGAATGCTGCACAGAGCAATTACATAACCACTGAAAAAGAGCTATTAGCTATTGTGTTTGCTTTAGACAAATTTAGGTCATATTTGCTTGGCTCTAAAGTGATTGTTTTTTTTGACCATGCAGCTTTGAGATACCTACTAGCAAAGAAGGAGTCAAAACCGAGGCTGATAAAGTGGATACTCTTGCTCCAAGAGTTCGATCTAGAAATCAAGGATCGAAGGGGAGCTGAAAATTTGGTGGTTGATCACCTAAGTAGGTTGGTGAAAGACGAGGACTTCTCTCCCATCTGTGAGTTGTTTCCGGATGAGCAGTTGTTCCACATGAGAGGTATGACTCCATGGTATGCTGACATTGTGAATTACTTGGTCACTAGAATTTTGCCTAATGACCTTAGCAGATCCATAAAGAATAAAATCAGGTATGAGGCGAAATATTATGTATGGGATGAACCCTACCTATGGAAATTTTGTTCTGACCAAATGATTAGGAGATGTGTCCCTGAGGAGGAGCAGATGCCGATTCTAAGGTTTTGTCATAATTATGCTTGTGGGGGCCATTTTGGGCCAAAGAGGACTGCTCGAAAAGTCTTGGATAGTGGGCTGTATTGGGCCACCCTATTTAGAGATGCTTACTTGTTTTGTAAAAACTGTGAAAGATGTCAACAAATAGATACACTATCTCGCAGGAATGAGATGCCCCAAAACCCCATTCTTATATGTAGAAATATTTGATGTTTGGGGCATTGATTTCATGGGACCATTTCCCTCCTCTTGTGGTTTTTCTTACATACTTTTGGCAGTCGATTATGTCTCAAAATGGGTGGAAGCCAAAGCCACCAAAACTGATGATTCTAAATGTGTTGTAGGGTTTATAAAGTCTAACATCTTCAGTAGGTTTGGCATCCCTCGAGCCATCATAAGCGATCAAGGGACCCACTTTTGCAATAGAACAGTCGAAGCCTTGTTGAGAAAATATGGGGTACATCACCGAATTGCCACTGCTTATCATCCCCAGACTAACGGGCAAGCTGAAATTTCCAATAGAGAGGTAAAGTCCATCCTGGAAAAGACGGTGAATCCGAAAAGAAAGGATTGGAGCCTACGTCTAGATGATGCTCTCTGGGCATATTGGACAGCTTACAAGATCCCAATAGGAATGTCCCCTTACAGGTTAATTTTTGGCAAATCTTGCCACTTGCCAGTGGAAATTGAACATAGGGCCTATTGGGCAATCAAGCAATGCAACATGAATATGGAAGAAGCAGGGAAGGAAAGGAAGCTCCAATTGCAAGAGCTGGAAGAGTTGAGGTTAAAGGCATATGAGAATTCAAGAATCTACAAAGAAAAGACCAAATCGTTCCATGACAATGCACTCTTAAGAAAACAATTTAAAATTGGACAAAATGTCTTATTGTATAACTCTCGACTTCAACTCATGCCAGGTAAGTTGCGTTCTAGGTGGATGGGTCCGTTTACTGTGACTAATGTTTTTCCCTATGGTGCAGTAGAGATCAAAAGTCTCGACACAGGTAAGATCTTCAAGGTGAATGGACATCGATTGAAGTTGTTCCACGAGGATGCAAATGTCCCCTCTACGGTAGACATCTCGTTGGACATTCCATGGTATTCATTGGATTAAAGGAGCAAAAGGAGGACGTCGAGCATAACGACGTTAAACAATTGCGCTTCTGGGAGGCAACCCATTATGTTTAGTTAATTTTGTTATTTTGTTTGTTTTTGACTTTTGTGTTTAGTAGGAACCTCAAAACAGCGAACAGGGAAGTACTCCCAAATCCTTCTACTTTATGCATAATCACATACATTGGGGACAATGTATAACTTAAGTGTGGGGGGGGGGGATTAGGAAAATCTGATGGAAATTTGGGATACCTTACCTTCTTGAAATTTCTGCTCCTTGGAAGCTTATCCTTGAATGATTTCAACTTATCAAGAATCATGTGCTTAGGCTGAATAGATAAGATAGGATGCAAGCATGACTAACTGAATCTTTCTTGGCTGAATATGGTACCTCATGATTTTAATCGATCAATAGGCAAGATGCATAATTGATTTTCACATAATTATCTGTCAAACATGAGTTGATTATTCTAGAACTTGTTGTGTTAGGCATATTGAGACCATGATCAATGAATTCATGGATCAGGCGGCGAAACCCTATGATTTTTGTGCAAAAAAAAAAAAAAATGAATCGTGACTAATGTGAGATGGAGCATAAAATGCACTCATATCTAGAAACAAAAGCAATGTGAGATGGAGCATAAAATGCACTCACATCTAGAAATAAAAGCAAGGGTGAGATGGAGCATAAAATGCACTCACCCTAGAACCCCAACCCCATTCTCACCTTCAGATCCTAAGAATTCATATTAAGTGGTGGAGATGTGATACATAGCAAGCTTATGGCAATAAGCACACCTTGTTTTGGCTTAAGAAACAAAGAAAGGTAAGTGAATCTGACTGTATTGGTTTGTCAAAAGCAATGAGTACCCGTTCAGCTAGGGAGTTTCAGCCGGGAAGGTTTGTCTCCTTGACTGTCAATTTATCCTAGGACCATGAGAAAGGGTGATTTGCGATCACTCTTAGACGAGAAGAAAGGGAGAAAGAGATGAAAGATGGAAGGTTACCAAGTCTGAACTAAAGCATGAAATGAACCAGGCCTCGTGTAGAGAAAAAGAAAGATTGAAAATCAATAGTTAGTTACTTTTGTGTTACTTGAGTTTTTTGCCTTGCCCGAGGACGGGCAAAGTTTAAGTGTGGGGGGATTTGATGAGACTTAGAAGAACCTTATTTTGTCCCCTTAATTTCATCCTTTTACACTAATTTAGCACTTAAATGCACTAATTACTCTTGTATTTTGATTCAGGGCAATAAAGAAGGCAATTGGAAGGAAACAGGCCAATTTAGGTGATTTTGCATAGTTTCGGCGACAGTTAGTGATCTGGGCGTAACTCATAATTCCGGACTCCGAATTGGGAAATTCAAGAATCATTAGAAAGAAGAAAGAAAGGCCTACAACTTTTATGTTTTGGGTTTTGACTGATTCAGTCCGCATCGAGTACGAAACTGGGCCCAAAGTCGGAGCAAGTTCGCAGCCAGGCCCATTTAACAGCTGAAGCCCAACTCGCAGAAGAACCTGGAAGCAGCCCAAGTAGCAGAGAAGCCCAACTCGGATGCAAGAGTCTAGAGTCCTAATTCGAATGTAATCTCCCAAGAGGGAGAGAGTCTTATTAGATCTAAACTTTGAATGTAATCCTATAAGGGTAAGAAGGTTGGGAATTAGATAAGAGATAGGATAGGATTAGTTCAAAGAAGATCAAGACTCCCTAAAGATAAGATGATCTCCTAGGAGTTGGAAAACAGCCCTCTCCTTTGGCTATATAAAGAGGGGGGCGAACCAACTCTAGCATCACTCATTCCAAGATCCAAGAGATCATCAAGAGGCCAAGAAGCTCAAGAAAGCAGTTCGGCTATGGAGAAGAAAGGCACGGAGATTGCGCAGATCATGAGTAGCTAAGCTTCTTTTTCTAGTTCAAGGAGGTTCGATTGTGTCATTGTGAGGTTCTGTAGTTACTTTATTTTCTTGCTTTCTAATTCAAGTATTCATTGATTCTTGTGCATATTTTTATTGGACGCTGATGTTAATTAGTTTGACAAACTGAATTAATGTTGATCTTCCTACTGCTATCCATGATTTGGGTGATCCGTAATTGTCACGAATAATGGTGCAAGTAGCAATTAGGTTGATTTCTTTTTGGGTCAATTGTTCGTGACAGCTTTTGACCAATGTTTTAACATGATTCAACCTAAAGGAATCGATGGAACAAGATTCAGTAATTGCAGCTATCTCAATTATTGTTATTTTGATTTAACTATTTTCACAAATCTTAATGCTATCACTGTTTAATATGGACGCTATCGTACCTAGTTAAGAGGTGATAAGTGTTGATCGAATGCTGGGTTTGGTCAACTGAATTAGGAAAACACAAGGTTTATTATGGCTATCCTAATAAATCTAAGGTTAAATGCTTGAATAGCAAGAATGCTGAAATGTACCTAGGATCGATGGCCAATCGATTCAACCCGAACCCTTGAACCAGAATTCGGTAAGACTGATTTTCTCTTGTTTAAGTTGCAATTTATTTTCTTTTCTTTTAATTTCAGCATTTAAATTCTCTCACTCAATTACATTACCCATTCGGCTAAGAGATTATTGATTTGCTCCCTGTGGGATTCGACCTAGAACCACTTTTACTGCAAATATTTTATTGTGGGACTAGTAATAATTTTGAGTGCTTCGACCACCCGTCAGAATGTATTCCAAAGAGGGTGCCCTAGAATGGAGGGTGGAGATCAGATGTTAGGAAGGGATGGAAGGTGAGGATTTAGCAGTTAGGGGTGGCTAGGGTTTGTTAGAGATGAAAAAAATGAGTGGAGAGGCACCCTAGGGTTTTCTAGGGAGAGGGGAGTATGCTAATACAATAGGAGGGGCGCCATTCTGGGTTTAGTAGATAGGAGGTGCCCTCTTGTGCTCAATTTTTCACAAAAACACCCCCTCTCTCAGCTGGAATTCACACTAGTTTCCCAAAAACTGCATTTCAGCCTTGAAACTTCCCCAGTTTTCTTAGGATTTGCATAGAGACCCTCAGATGTCACAATATTGAATTTAACTGGGAAAATGACACATTTTGACTATTCTAAGGCCTAGGTAACCCTAAAATGATGCCCGTTAAGGCATCAAAATACAGAGTTATCACCCGTTCACCGCAAGCCATCGGTTTGGGTGCACACACCCAATGGACGCGTAGACCAATTCGCCTAGAGTGCACTCGTCCCCTCTACGAAAGACTTTCCTTGAGCCTGACCCATACCGGACACGACCCCGGCGTGCCAGACCGTGAGTCCCGTACCACGCATGGCCCCTGACTGTCACTGCATGAGTACAAGGCATCGGCCCGGCTCAGCCGAACCCCCACCACCTCGGGCTCCCTAGCCAAAGCTAAGGCATCCACAGCTTCACCTCTCTTCCACGAACTGAAATCAGGCTGAAGCAGAAGCGAGACGAAGGCGATGCCATTGTAGGGAACACTTCGTTGAACAAGCCCAATGGCACCTACCAATATCAACACTCCCTTTGGCTGAAGCCAAGGCCCCTTCCGAACCCCCACCTCAGCCTCGGGAGTGGGGGGCAAGTGATGTAGACGCATTCGGCTGGCCTGTACAAGGCTAACTCATGTTGAATAGGGGGCGCCAGCATAGGCTCACCATGAGCATGATTCGGGTTACCTGACGCGGACCAGGCGGACCCAATCACGGGGCATTGCATGGTTCTAGCAGATCATCTTGCCAGGCCCTCGTACGACTCGTATCTGGACCATCTGAGCCCAACTACTCCCTGGCAGCTAACTATAAATGCAAGGCACCCCCCACAAGATAAAGGATTCAAAACCTTTGTGATCTCTAGTACTCTCTCCTCCAAGGACTTAGCACTATCTGAGACCTCATCTGGACCCCTCAGCTCCAGACTCAGTGCTTACCTTGCACGCATACTAACTTGACCGTCGGAGTCCTCGCCTTGGGTTCTCACCCGAGGCCTCTGACACCTTCTCCCTTGCAGATTCATCACTGCGGGAACATCACTTCGTCCTCCCTCGAAAGCCCTTCTCAGTACTAGCCCTCGACTTCTACAGTATCCGAAGGAGCAATTTGCCTTGGCCTCTAGTCCTCAGCCTCGGCTCATCTTCTTTGGACCCTCAAAGCCTTCATCCTTCCTTTGAAGCTTGGGAGCAAATTTACTTTGTTACCCTCGGCCAAATCGAGCATCAACAAATGTAAACACGAATTCCAATAAAGCATATGCTTTTTTTTTATCAAAAGCCCACTTGAATGCAAATTTACTTCTTTTTTATTGATGTACTTTTACATCTTATTATCAATGTAAAAATGCATTGATCTGTCATTTGTCAATGCAAAATGGTAATGTTGCCAAACACAGGAAAAAGTGAACCAGAGTGCAAATTTACCCTGAACCAAGATTTACACTATTTGCATTGTTTCCAAATGCGGCCTAATGTGTAATATTTGTAGCACTAAGAAGAAGACTAAATTTGGTATTTGTTTTTCTCATAATTTATCCTTTAATTTATTCTTTTCAATCAGAAAATTCAGTGTCTAATATTATGATGTGTTTTATAACATGGACAAGGTTCAAAATTTCGATACAGTACACCTGATATAGGTGTTTTGGGACCCCTTTATTTTATTAAAAAACACTTAAAAAACATGCCCAAAAATCAAGTTTTGAAAAAAAAAATGATACATACATAGGTTTTAGTACCGATATGCCTCTTTGTATTCGGTACACAGAGGCGTATCAATATTTTGAACCTTGAACATGGATAAGAAATTGAGTGGTGTAGATTTGTCCTATTTGTAGGCATTTTATACTATAGATAAACTGTGTGGACCGAAACAATTCACACCCAAAGGGTGTTCCGTCAAATGTAGTGTGGATTCATCTATATTATAAGATGATCTTTACAGTCAATTAGGTATAAAAATATTATATTTTATAAATAAAATAAATAGAAAAATGATATTAAATAACAATGATTAAAATAAAACATCTATATATATTTAATAAACAAATATATATATATATATATATATATATATATATATATATGACAAATTTTGGAGGATAAAGATATAGAAACATGAATATATCCAATAATAAAAATATTAAAACTTAAAAGTTAAAAAAATATTATAGCATTTAAAAAAAATCATTATAATATTATGTTAGAATAATAAAAATTATTAAAATTTAATAAGAAGAACAAAAGTTACTAAAATATGTGAAAAACTGATAAATCATAAAAATTTAAATTTAAAATTATAAGAAAAATATTTAATTCTAATGAAATGTAAAGCCATAACAAAAAACTATACACTAGTTATCTTTTCCAAGTAATATTGTTTCATCTCTGATTTTGGGCGTATTCTTCCCTTGTAAAGGAATAGAGTAGCGGAAGAGAAGCATAAGCTCTTGCAAGTTGCAACCTTAAAATATGATATAGGGTTAAAAAGGTTTGAAATGCATTATATCAAATATTCGGACAATCCACGAGAAAAATCAGTGTATGAGAAATTAGGTTTTGGATGGGACCGATCCATGATATATTGCGGATTAGTTTCGTCCACAATAAACCAAACACAACTTTCATCCCATGGATGGACCGGTCCACGAGATAGATACAACTCAAAAGGCCACTAGATTTTTTAAAATGGTTAAACTAACCATCATCTAGATGATTTCTATCAAGTATCAACTACAAGGATATATGATATGATCAAAGCAAATTGTCCCTCACATGAGTAGGAATGGCAATGGAGTGGGTTCAAGTAGGACATTGGTTTACAAGCTTTGGATTGGGAAAGCTGTTATGCATTGAATGTAGCCAATATTTATCCAAAATCGTTGTATTCATGGTTTTCAATACCGGACTAGATCGGATGGTCAGACCGGAAACTGATCAGGTGACGGGTTCCATTTTTCCTCAAAATTAGATTTTCTCCAAAAATCGTTGATTTTGATCAGCAAATTACTGACCCGGGCAGTTAATCGTTCCAACAGTTTTGACCTTTTTGATTTTTTTTATTAGAACAAACTGACCATTCGGTTCGAACAGTTAGACAGTTTGACCCGAGGACCAGACCCCTGACCAATTCGTTCTCTGGGTCGGTTTTAAAAACCTTGGCGTATTTAACATGTTGGTGACTCCAAAAACCAATACATACCCGCTAAAATGCTCAACACTAACACGAATGTTTTGAACCTTGGTCCCTACTGAATTGAAATAAGAGAAAAATGGTGTAAAGTTTACATTAAAAATTTTTAATTAGGATGCATTTTACACTGTCAGTGAGTACACATGAAACAAATAGATGCAAAATTTGTATCTAAATTGAGATTGGCAGTTTGGCACTACAAACAAACATATCCCAAATTTCAGTGTGCTCTATTAGACCCTTCTAATTCTAATAGTTGGTCCCACATAATCTCATCGTCATCTGACCAAGGGCACTACTTTTCATCCATAGATTGATTCTCCCACTGAAAATAATAAATTAAATAAAGTGAGTGAAATCTCAGAGTGAGAGAATGGGATCTTTGTTTGCGCTACCAGAAAAGAAAGGAGCTGGTGATGCAACTTTGATGTGGGTTCTTTTTTCTCTCTAACTGACCCATGTGCCCAATCCGTGTCTTCTTCAAGCCATGACCGCCCTTGTATCGTTCTTTATATCAGTGCCAACTTGGATTTGCAGAAAAAGAGAACTTTGAACTCCATGACCCACTACCCACTTCATTATTCCACCCCATGATCAAGAAAGGAACACCAAAAGGGTTTCTTCCACATGGATATTGTCTCTAGCTAATGCTCCTAATTGACTTCCACTTGTTATCTCTTCAACAAAACTTTTTGAGGGATGAGAGAATTAATTAAACAATTGATGTAATCTTACCTATGAAGATTACTAGATTACTATTGATTTGGTTGGGTTTGTCTGTCTTTGTTCTCTTTTCTTTGTTTATTATTCTTCTTTGAGATTGATATTGAAAGAGAGGATTTGCATGGTATCAGTTATCATCACAAAGCTGAGATGCCAGCACAAAAGCTACAAGAGTAAATTAGGGATTCATTCAGCAAGAAAAAAACAGGAATATCCAAGGATTCTCATTTTAAGGCCCACATACCCATGATCATATTCCACATAATTAAACTGTTGATCACTTGATTCGGATCATCTAATTTTGCTGATCCATGGGCCAGCTATCAATGTGTCGGATTTGGTTTACCAAACCAATTATTAATTCAGATTGATAATCAAGTCTGACCCCATTAGTAGGGCTGTTCACAGGTTGGGCTGGGTCGGTTTATTGAGGTTTTTTCAACCGATTTGACCTGGTCGGGTTACCTGAGATGGAAACCGAAACCGGCCTAGTGCTAAGCAAAACCGACCTGATCGGTTTGAGTCGGGTTGGGTCGGTTTTGGCTCTAAGTTCATCCATGCCCTCCATGGCCCATGTGCCTATGTGGTGCAAGTTTGGGTTGTCAGATATTTCAGTTTTTATGTAAAACTGAAATATCTTTATTTAACAGTTTTAAATATAAAATATATTTAAATTAAAATCAAAATATATATTTAAATAGATTATGTCGATTTAATTTAAAATTGAAATATATATTTAAATATATTATATTTAAATAGTTAAATAAGAACTAAGTCGGTTCGGTTCGGGTCGATTTTAGTTTTCACACAAGAAAACCGAAATCGACCCGAACCATCGGTTTATGAATTTGTATAACCCGAAACCGACCGGTGCTGATGAAAACCCGGCCGACTCGGGTTGGGCCTTCTTATGAACAGCCCTACCCATTAGACTTGAAAATTGAAATCTATAACTACCTAGATGATAACAACTTGGAACTCTATTTATACGAAATAAATAATAAATTGATTACATAAGAAGTGCATTTTAACCAAAATTGTCTTTTCATACATAAAATATAACAAAAATTACAAAGAAAACAAGATATTTTTATTTATTATTAACTATTATAATCAGTTCGAAATAGTAAGAACTGGTTCCAACCCAATTATTAATTGGGATACAACCAGAACCGATATATCGGTTCAGTCTGTTGGCTTCACCCAACCCGGCAACCCGCCATTGACACTTCTACTATCATATGGCAAACCATCTAAAAAATGGACACTCTATAACCGTTTGATTTGGGTTTTTCTTTACCCCACAACCACAAACAGTATAATTCAGCAGCACATCTCAATACAAGATGACAATGTATGGGTGCAATGAACAAGGTTTAGCTGAACGCTTTTCCACGTCAGTATTAAATTCATGGGCTCCTGCCTATGTATTTAATACTGACGTGAAACCTCATCATTGGTCACACGTTGATTGGGCACCATGGCATCAAATAGGCAAGTTTGAATTGTTGACCAAATCAATGTGGAGAAAGCTTCATTCTTTGGATTTTGTCTAACTTGGACCTGAAACAATTTAAGGGTCCGTTTGATTTGCAGTCGGAATCAAAATCAAAATCCTCCGGAATCGAAATCGAAATAGTCCATTCTCATAGTTTATTTGGTTCAGACAGAAATGGAAATTAAAATCAGCAAAAATAGGATTTCATTCCCAAGGGAGGGCAGGGAATGGCCATTCCCTCAAATAGGGAAATATCATTCCAACAGAAATGGAAATAGGATTCTGATTCCATCCAATCAAACAGTTGGACCACTCGAATTCTGATTCCAGACCCCTATTCCCACCAACCAAACAGGGCCTAAATTTAGCAAAGTGATCTTATCAAATTTTACCTGAAAAATTCAACGATTGCTCGTTCCCAACCCACCGTGATCCACCTTTGCCTCTCATCAACATCGATCACTAGCCACTACCATCAGAATTCTGTTTTTTCAGTTGATGACGGAGGACTGGGTCCAACTTGATCACCGTTGGAGTAGCTGAGTTGTCTTTGAATCTTCAACTGCAAAAATTGCCCTCAATTAGGGACAAGGGAGGGGGGTGACATGGGTTCGGGTCAACCCGAAGAATCGGGTCAGAAACAGTTATCCAGAACCTAGAATTAACTCTATTTAATTAAAGCAATGTTGTTAGACTCGGACAAATCAGAGAGCCGTTTTAGTCGTTGAGTCACCGGTCGAATTAATGGTTCAACCGTCCAATCAACCATTCGACTCCCTGAAATAAATTGTGAAAAATGTTGAAAAGTGAAGATGGTTTCAGTATATACATGATATATATGCAAAAATTGTATGTATATCGTGTGATTCAAAGGAATAATACTCACGGTTAGATTTATGGTATATTTGGTTCTATTGGTGTTTATTGAAAAAGTGCCACATAGGTATTGGCATTTATTGCAGATGAAACAAAATGAAACAATTGTTTGGTTTCACTATTTATCAAATAAATTGTAGAAAACTGAAACACTTTGACTTTTGTGCATGGGGTATTTGGGGAAACGTCAAGTTCTTGTTTTCCCCAACACCCTAGCATTTCTTGAAACCAAATGCTGCTATAACACACTTTAATGGGTATTAATCTGTGTTAAAGAGTAGAAAACGTTTAAAGTGAAAAAGTATAAATAAACATTTAAAGTGAAAAAGTGCAAATAAATTCCCTATCCATAACCAAATGCATACTTAATTTTAGATTTCAATATTTGAGCCAGAGAATGGGTTTTCGAAAACTGATATGGATCAGTCAATAATATGCACCAATACGTTTTCTAAGAACCAGCCAACAAAAGAGTATTTTTGGCTGCTAGTTCCCGGTTCTGATGGTCCAACCATCCGGTCTGATCCAAATCTGACATCACTGATTTGAAGTTTTAAACCGGGTGAAGGTGGTGTCTAATCCTAGGGAGTAGGGAAAACTCTTTTCGGGTCATTCCAATTTTCCAAACCCACATGTTGATGGGTTGGGTCAAGAGTGGTCGATATCCCCTAAATTGATGGAAAAACTATTAATTAATAGACAAATGAACTAACCATAACTGCCCTTCTTCCTTCGCCGGAGAAGGATTCACAGAGAAGGGCCAAAGTTTTTCATGACTTTTTCTCCAAGCTTTTCAAAAGGAATTCGACCACTTTATTCCTTTTGGTGAGCCAAAGATCAGTCTGCAAATCAAAAGGTTGAGAATCTGATTCACGCACCACCAACTTTATTCCGTTTTAAAGGCCCTCACCCCCTTCCTTGATCTCGACATTCGAGAGTAGTCTCAGCTCAGACCAAGTGAAGGAAGGGAGATCAATTGGGATTAACAGGCGATCGTGGTTGAATCGTTCAGTATGAAGATCTCGGTTCCTGGTCATCATAATGTTGGAATTCAAGTAGTTACTTTACCAGTTTATAAATTACGAGAAGCAGAGAATCATTCTTCTGCACCTGCAACTGTTAGCCCATACCTTCTTTCCTACCATCCTTCGTCAGATAATGGCTCTCCAAGATCAAAACAAAGTCTCTCTCTCTTTCTCCATCTCTCTCACATTTAATGATTTCAGAAGAATTTAAGATTGTCACTAATGGGTCTATCATCATACTGCAGAAAAAGTGGATTCACTGATTGAATGGATGAACAAATTCGGCAAGAAAGCAGACAGTTTTGCGAATGGAGTCCGCGAGCATGGTTGGTATCTATATCTTAATACTTACCTAAAGATGCCAAATTCTAGTTTTGTTCTTGAAAACCAGTTTTCAAACTGACAAACAAGAAAATTTTCTTCTGGGTTCCTTATTCTAATCTTTTCAAGTTCATCTGTTATTTCGATAAATCAATGGGGAGAAGATTATGACTGTTTCTGTTTACTTGTTTATTCATTTTGTTGGTGTTACAGTGAGGTTGGGACCCAAGGTATCTGAAACTGTGAAACGAAAGTTAAGCTTGGGTGCCAAAATAATTCAAGGAGGTGGGGTGGAGAAGGTATTCAGACAGATTTTCCAAGTTAGTGAAGGAGAGAAATTGTTGAAGGCCTCCCAATGCTATTTGTCAACAACAGCTGGTCCTATTGCAGGCCTCCTTTTTATCTCCACTGAAAAGGTTGCTTTCTGCAGTGACAGATCCCTCACATTCTCTTCTCCAACTGGAGATTTGATCAGAATACCTTACAAGGTAATTCCAGACAAAACTTGTAAATTAATTTGTTTTGCCAAGTACCTAGAATCCCAGAAAGCCCAAATACAACAGTAGAATGACTACAGATGAGAGGGACAAAAAAAAAAGTTGGAGAAAATTTTGTTGGATGAGGAATGGCATCCAGGAGATGGATTGTGGATTAATGGGAGGATTTGAACCATTTAGGGTCCATTTGCTTCATAGTTGGAATCAGAATCGGAATTGGAATCAAAATCCCTCGGAAAAATCAGAATCAAAACAGAAAAGAATCGGAATGAAAATTGAAACCAGCTGAAATAGGATTTGATTCTCAATGGAGGGGGAGAGAATGGCCATTTCCTCAAATGGGGGAATGCCATTCCATCAGGAATGGGAATGGGATTCCATTCCATCCAACCAAACAGTTAGAATCAGAATGGCCCGACTCCAGACCCATATTCCGGCGAACCAAACAAAACCTTAAATTAATTATTAATTTGAGAACATTCCCTCAACTTTATGTTTCTCTATTATTTTGTGTCAAACCAAACCCAGCTTTAAGGTAATAAGTTGCTTCATAAATTCATCCTTAATTTGTTATTCTAGACATTCTTCGGAGGAATTCCATTGACATGTTAGTGATTTCTCTACAGGTTTTGATTCCGCTGAGCAAGATCAACAGAGTCAATCAAAGCGAAAATGTGGATAAACCAAACAGAAAGTACATAGAAATTGTAACGGTGGACAATTTTGACTTCTGGTTTATGGGATTTCTAAATCACCGTAAGTCACTCAAGCATCTCCAACGGGCCATCTCTCAACCTATCTAAAACCGAGTTTCTATAGGTCTCTGAAATGATTCCAAGATAAAGCAAATTTTCCTTGGCTTCATTAAATGTTCTTATACAAAATTGAAAAAAAAAAGCTCGAACATTATTGCACATTTTTGTATAAATTTTTCAATGTACTCTAGTTCTTCTAATTTGTGTGGATACGCAAAACCCTTCACATTTTAACGTTCAATATTCAAGATTCTGCTCAACCCAACAAAACCCAATACTTGGGTTTGGGTACATCAATGCGTGCATGATTCTTATTGCTTTGTACAAATGCATGGGAGTGCAAATAAATAAAAATGCAAATTCTGGTTTGATTTTGGTTTGGGTTTTACTTTCTTCTGCTTCATGTCTTATTTCACCTCATTTATATTGTAATGAAACAAAATAAGGTAAAATTTAAAACACAAAATAAATCAAAATTTGCACCCAAATGATTTGCATTATCATAATTTTACATCAGTACAAATAACTTTGCATTGCAACCAAATGCAGCCTAATTTGCAAATATGGTCTAAGTTCATTTCATTGTAAAAGAGGTGCAAAATAGGGTTATATAACAACTGAATTTTCTCATTCAAGAACCTGCTCAACTGAACTCAACAAGTTCCAATTCTAACTGTTTGGTTTGGTTGTATGAATCTTGTTCTGACCTCCCTTTAAAAGTTTATGAAATTTTGCCCTTCAAATCCTTCCGCCCACACCCAAAAGCTCAATGGGAGAACACAAAACCTATTGAGAAGCTTCTCTTTCCAATGTTCTTCAAGTCTTCCACCACCCAAGTATTTGTTTCTCCAATTATTTTTCTACCCATTGATAAGTTGATCTCTCTCTATTATTCAAAATCTTCCTCCCAGCAACACAAACAGAAGGGACAAAGAATAGAGAGTATGCCTTCCCACAAAGGACAAATAGAGAAGACAAATAAGTTGTTCTCTCTCTACTTCTTCTTCTTCCTCATATTGAGAAAAAAATTTTGTTTATGTATTTAAAAAAGGACATGGTATATTTAGTAATAATTGGGTTCTCAGTTGATCAATTAGGTAGTTTATCCATAAAAAAATGAATTAGATAGTTGTTTCTTATTTTTGTTCCAACTTAGGACGGGAGAGAAGAGCTACTAACTTTGATTAGTAACTGTTTGGGAAGGTGATTTTAGTTGGGAAGTTGTATGTTTTATCGGAGTTGTGACTTGGCATTAATTGGTTGTACCTTAGCTTCACCACATGACAAAATTTAAAATCTCTCTTTCTAAGCTACGAGGAGGTAATTAGCCATTTTTGGGAAATAACGTAACTAAATTGAATCAATTATGAAATTTCTTTTACAAAGAACAATTCAAATAAATGATTAACCAAGTATTTTAAACAAGTGATTAACATATCTGATCAATGGGACTAACCCTTGTAATGTTAGCTTATTTTCTACATGATATATTTTTTCTTTACTTATCATTAGCTCCCCAAGAGAGTATTTTCAGTTTTGACCCAAGCAACACTTCCATTGATACTTATTTTCATTTGCTTCTAATTGAAGAGATCATAATGGTTTAATGTTCCTCCAGTCATCCCTAGGGGTCATTTTTATTGGTATTTAATGACTGCCTCACAACAAAGAAGAGGGGAAAATAGATAAAGACCTCTGAAAGTTGGTAATATCTATGATGCTGGAAAGGTATGATACAAGAACTTTAACCAATCATCAGAACCCCTGAACTCTAAAAGGGTACTTTCTTGTAGTTCATTGTAGTAAGAGGAGTTCATAACATCACTCTAGATATGATGGTTAGCTATTAGTTGTTGGGTTTCCCTCCTCATGTGGAAGTGGGAACCACTCATGTGTTGGGGGGTTGCCTTGGTCAATATGCGAGTGACTTAAGAAAGAAGTATAGTTGTGAGACTCCTGGCATTCTCTCATTAGTGAGAAATAAACAAATTGTCATGTCTTGGTTCATGTTAGTGGAAGGTGGGACCCATTCTCCACTATGTTTTGGTTTTTTCTACAAGTCTCATTTTGTCCTAGTGTAAAGAGTCTCTTGGCATTCTAGTAACTTACATTTGTATCATCTTTTGTGAACAAGAATACTTCAATCAACTGTTTTGGTTGTTGTTTCACACTTATTCCGTTAAGTTTGGTGGGTTTTCTTGACTCTTCAAAGTTTTGCAAGGGCTTGGCTAATTTTGTTTGATGAGACCCACTCTCCACTATGTTTTGGCTTTCTCTACAAGTCTCATTTTGTCCTAGTGTAAAGAGTCTCTTGGCATTCTAGTAACTTACATTTGTATCATCTTTTGTGAACAAGAATACTTCAATCAACTGTTTTGGTTGTTGTTTCACACTTATTCCGTTAAGTTTGGTGGGTTTTCTTGACTCTTCAATGTTTTGCGAGGGCTTGGCTAACTTTGTTTGATGAGATCTTTGTCATGTTTGCTGATTGAAATACTTCTTATTTGATAATTGTTTTCTATGTATCCAAGAGAGGTTGTTATCTTTTCAAGTAGTCATCTACTAATTGGAATTAGAGAAGTTGTAACCCCATTATTTTATTGATAGTGGAAGTTTTCTAGGTTAGTACCCCATGGTTTTTCCTCTTCACATTGGAGAGGTTTTTCACGTTAAAAATTTCCATGCACCATTTCTCTTGTGGTGTTTGATTATTTTTCTCAGTGGACATTACTTGCTATTTCTTCTTTCTCATTTACATTGTTGATTTACACATTGTTAACAAAGGATTTTAATCCCAACAAAGTAGTATCAGAGCTTTGGTTAAAGTAATTTGGGTGTGTAAGTCATGGATGTTGGTACAAGTCATATGGTTATGCTGAATGGGAATAATTGGACCATTTGAAAACCTAAGAATGGAAGATCTATTGTATTGTAGGGACTTGTATGGACCTATTGAAGGAAAAGAAGCCAATTCGGAAAGGACATTCATTAGGGAATGGAAGAAAGTTGATAAAAAAACAGATGTAGAGGTTATTAGACAATGGATTGAAAATAGTGTTTTTCATCATGTTTCTATAGAAACTTCAACACTCTCTTTGGAAAAAGTTGGAAAGTCTATATGAAAGAAAAACAATGGGAAACAAAGCTTTCTTAATTAGAAAGCTTGTGAATTTGAAGTTCAAGAAAGGTACATCAATTACAGAGCATTTGAATGAAATGCAAAGCATTGTGAATCATCTCTCCTTTATGAAAATGGTGTTAGATGATGAACTGCAAGCCTTGTTGTTACTTTGGCCATGTTTGGTTCACTACTTTGGGCCTCATGCATTCTTTTAATTCTTGCTAATTCTAGACAAGAACGGGCAAGAATGAATAACATCAGTGTTTGGTTACAAAAATCTTTCCATGGGCTACATTCTTTTTAGAATGAAAAATTAGCCCCAAAGCACAAAAATTGAGTAGCTTGTAGCATAAAAATAATCATGCCCCACCTTGCTCATTTTCATTCTTTGAGGAAACTCTACCTACAAAACTGTTGTCATAGATGTTTACTTTTGTGAAAGCACTTTTATAAAAGTACTTTTACATGAAAACACTTTTGTTAAAGAAATTTTATGAAAGAACTTTTATAAAGTACTTTTACACGAAATCACTTTTACAAAAACAATTTTGTAAAAGTACATTTATGAAAAGTACTTTTGTGAAAGTAAAGTACTTTTACGAAAGCACTTTTATAAACAAACTTTTATGAAAGCACTTTTATAAATGTACTTTTACATTAAAGAACTTTTATGAAAGCATTTTTCTATAAGTACTTTTATGAAATTACTTTAAGAATGTCGGCCATCCATCAGTAAACATCTATGCTAGCGGTTCTGGAGACCAAGGCTGGCAGTTTATGAATGTTGGCATAGTTTTTTTTAAGAATGAAAATAAGCAACATATGACACTTGTCAGTCTGAAAAGAATTCATTTTTAGGAAAAAAGTGTTTGGTCCACAGCAATATTTTCTCATTCTGCCTATTTTTTCCCATTCTTGTCTATTTTAGAATTTCATCTTGGGTAAGCATGAGCAAGAATGAGAATTGAACCAAACATGGCCTTAGTTCTTTGTCGGATAGTTGGGAGACATTAACGGTGTCTATAAGTAACTCTACACCTGATTAGGTCCTCACAATGAGTCAAGTTACAACAAGTTTATTGAATGAAAAAACTAGAAGAAAGACATCTGATTCATCCCAAGGTGATAAACTTGTTACAAAATAATTGGAGGAGAAGCAAGAGTAGATATCCACAACACTGTGACAAATCCAAGGGAAGGTCTAATTCAAGAAAGGGGATTACATGATACTATTGCCAGAATTGGAGCATGTGAATAAGGATTGCAAAAAACTTAAGAAAGAACCAAAAGAAAAGGATGAAGAAAAAGAAACCATTGTAGTTGCTTCCGATAGAGAATTAATCATTTCCTCGGGTTGTGAAGAATCTTGCATTAGTCTCACATGTCATGATATGGATTGGGTAATTGATACCAATGTCTCCTACCATGATACCCCAAGGAAGGATTTTTCACATCATACAAATCCATTGATTTTGGTGTAGTAAAGATGGGAAATAGTGGTACATTAAAAATTGTAGGGAAGTGTGTTGTACTCTCTACAAGACTCAAATACATGTTTACAATGGTGAGATGGACATGGTTAAGGAAGTGTTAATAGATTTATGGCACACACGACTAGGCCACATGATTGAAAAAGGTTTACAAATTCTCACAAAGAAACAACTCCTCCCCAACACAACAAGTATGCCTTTGACTAAGTGTGTTCATTGTTTAGTTGGAAAACAACATAAAGTTTCTGATGGTGCATAATCCAGTAGCTCCCTACTAGAGGATAGCTCAAATGACAGGCTGACTAGGTCAGGCGGCCGAGTTGCAAGGAAACAGTCAAAATACCCAGGGTGGGCACTCTGATGCTTAAGTTAGCAATGAGTGTGTTATGAGAGCTAGAAAAGCGAGAAAGCAAGGGAGATGAGTGCCAAACCGCTTATACCTTCTTTAATATTTGGGGTGCCTCTATATAGGTGCAGCTTGTCATGGGCTTCATGTAGCATGTCCATGATCACTAGCCTGCCTCTCTTGGAGGTGGTTTCACACTTGGAGTCGGCTTCCGCGTAAAGTGATAGAGCTTATTCAGTTGTCTCCGAAGCAGGCGGGATGGGAGTTAGTTCCGTTGATGAGGCGACGTGATCCTAAAAGAGTCGAAGACGATAGCCCACTCATGAAGGAGTTTGGATGCCACATCATGTAGATCACCAGCCGGGTCTCAATCAGGTCAGTGGAAGCAAATCGCATCTTACGCTGACCTGACCCTGCCGAGGCATCCGTAGGTTGATCTTGTTGAGGTGGTGCCAGGACATTTAAGGCAGACGAGGTGTTTCCAAAGTGCTTCTAAAGTCGTTGCCTACATGGTGCTGAGGTGTCATGAGACAATTCTAGGATACCACATGTCACGATGTCATTGGAGGGCCAAATCACCCCTCATCAATTGTCCCCCACTCCTGAGTCGAGGTCGGTTCGGTGAAGGGAGAGATCACTGTAGGTTTCTGGCTCAAAGTGACCAGTTCAATCGGTCTATAGTTAGCTTGATCTGCTTGCTGGGCCAAACCACTAGGCTAGCTGGTGTGCATGGTTGATTTTAAATTTCAAATCGAGCAAGGAAATTCAAAATTTGGATTCACCCTTGGAAATTGAAGCATCACATCCCTATGGACCATCAGATTGAGTGCATCTCGGCTGTTGGCTGTCTACTCCCCTTAGCTATAAATAGGGGCCCCCCTAAGGGTCTCATTCACACCATTTATGAGCTTCTTGAAAAGGAGTAGAGAAAGAGGTCGAAAGCGAAGTTTGTAGTGAGCTCAAATTCAGCTTGGCAAAGCCAGTTCGGTTAGGCGAGGTTGATCACTTTCTCCAATGTGTTGGTGAGTCCTTTTTTTCTATCTAAGTTATGTCTTCAAGTGAGTCGGAGAGGAAGTCCTCCTAGTCTGCTTAAGCGGAGGTGGGTACCTCGGCACAAGAGCGACGGGGGTCCCAAACAAGGACCTCAACCTCTTAATGTTAACCAAAGACATGATCTCAATTTGGACTTACCAAGCTGAGTGGAGAGGAGATCATAGGCCTGATCTCAACTTTCCAAATTCCAAACACATTTGGCTGCATCCAGCCTGGCCTGGACCAATATCCCTAGAGTCAAAGTTGGGCTGAGACCTATGTCTTTGAGGAGGCTCTGATTACTGGCCTCCGGTTTCCCCTTCATCCTTTCATCTGCGAGATTCATAGGCACTATGACGTCTCCTTAGGTTAGCTCCACACAAATTCCATTAGGACAATTGTAGGAACCATCTCGCTCAATCACCACCTTGACTTCCCTTTGGATATAGATATATTCTCAGGACTTTTCCAGATAAAGAGAGTTCCCAATGAGCCCTATTGTTATTATTTAAGTTACCAACCTGGCTATAAGTTCTTGGGTGGCTTCCTAACCAAGGTGAGGCACTAGAAGACAAGGTACTTTTTCCTTTTTGAAGAGAACAACAAGCCTATGGGCACCACATGGAAAGCCAGGCCGAAAAAGGTTCTTGAGATCGAGTTCAACGAGGCATTGTGCAATGAGGTTCGAATCCTCATAGCTTGGTGGTTAATGATCGACGAGTCTTTGGTCGAGCCAATGCTTGTCTGGGCTGGTTTGAGCCCCGTAGGTAGGTCGGCCTGATTGTTCTTGGTTATTTTTGTACTATAAAATGCTTCATTGGTTTGGACAAACTCTTTGCTTTTCTGTTGCAGCTATGTCTAGTATCGCATCCATTCTAGCTACTTCTAAAAGGCCTTCAAAGAAGAAGAGAAGGGCTAGTGACTCCTCGGCGTGTTTGTCGGTCAAAGGCAGGTTGGTCAAGCGAGTATGCAAGGTGGTCGACCTCGAGGAGGGTGGGGACCCTATGCATGTCGATCCCACCCATGTCATCCCAGATCTGGCAACTTGCTCACCCCACGTCACTGCCCCTAAGCACATGACTGGTGCTTCTAGTTCACAAGGTCCTTAATTCATTCCTCAAGTGAGCGTCTTAATGATTGATCGGCTTCACGACCTCTCAGTCACCTTACGGATAGGAAGGGGGATCCTACTCCCCAAAGATGTTTGGGCCTTTAAGGAGCTTGATCCCATTGATGTTGGCACTCAGATGACATGGTGTATATTGCAGGTATGTAACTCAAGTTCGGACATTCATTCACAACTTTTGTTAATTTTGCGCTCTTTTGTTGTTCATAGGTCATCACTATGGCCAGGCTCTGCTAGACTAGGTCGCCACTTCAAGGTGTGAGGCCTGCAAAATGAGGGCAAACATGGAGGCCCTCTAGGCTCAGTTGGAGGGGGCCCGTCTCAGTGTTGAAGAGGACCATCAACATTTCTGCAACCTTAGTGCTGATATGAATCACAAGCTCGAGGAGGCCAGAGGGACCATCTCCAACCTGACCAGTGAAGTACAGGCATGAGACCGCCAGCTTGAAGAGCGATGGACCAAGTATACTAAAGACATTCACCGAGTGAGATTGTCGTGATCGAATAGTTCCGTTTGTCACTAGAATATGAGCGCAAGAAGGATGAATCCATTGTTCCCATTTTGAAAAGGGACTTCAAGCTATGTCATCGATTCATTCAGTCACTCCACCCCAACTTCGACTTCAGTTCTATGTCTATTAGGTTGGTCCCTAATGAGATGACTGAAGAGGTCGACTGGGAACCCCTGAGCCAAGAAGAGAAGGAGGATAAGGAAAGCGAGGAGGATGCCAAGGCGATGGCCGACGATGAGGAGGAATACTAGCTGTTGGGAGTTTCTTCTTTCTGACTGAATGTATCCCGAGCCTACATACTTGAAAAACTTAGAACTTTCTTTCTCTCTTTTTTTTTGAAACTTGTACTTCTTGTTTCTTTTGTTCGAGTGCTTGAAGGGGGGCTGACCTGCATAGGTCGGTCACCTACTACCAACGTGTTTTGAGGTCGGATCAAGGGTGCCTTGGAGATGAAAGCGGTTTGGCTTCCCCCCATTTTTTAGCCAAAGTGGTCATAGCGTAGGTCAGCTTGACCAGATCACCGATGCGGGTGGTTAGGTTTTGGAGTGGTAGCTTGTCGATACGAGGTGGCGTTCCATACATAGAATTTTTACTAACATTTTTAACTTTGATGTACATAGGTCAGAACTTGGGTAATCTTCGCAGGTTTTCAATGTTCCATGTGTGGGGGAACTACCTTCCCTTAAGGGTTTCGAGCTCATGCATCCCTTCACCGATCACCTTGCAAACCCTATAGGGTCCTTCCAAGTTATGACCTACCTTTCCCTAACTGGGTTCAGGTACCATAACTTTCCTAAGTACTGGTCGCCAAATCAAAATTGGTGTCTCTTAACTCAGGTGGTATAGTATTGGGCTACACTTTGTTGGTAGGCTATAGTCTAGATGTAAGCTAAGTCACGAACTTCTTCTACTAAGTCTAGTTGGGTCTGTAGATCATCATCATTCACCTCTTCTTTGTACGCCTCTGATCATAAAGTAGGCACCTTGATCTCGGTAGGGATGACGGCCTCGGTTTTATATATTAAGTTGAACAGGGTCTTGCTTATTGCCATCTTGATGGTGGTGCATTGAGCCCATAAAACACTGGGCAATTCATCCACCCACAAACCCTTAGCACGAGAAAGACGAGCTTTAACACCCCATAAGATTGCTCTATTGGTCACCTTGGCTTGCCCATTTACCTATGGGTAATCTATCACATTGAAGTTTTGCTAAATACCTATCTCAGTGCCCTAGTTTTGGAACTTGATGTCTTCGAACTGCTTCCTGTTGTTTGAGATCAACACACGTAGGAGTTCGAAGCGACAAACGATGTTTCTCCAGAAAAAAAAAATTTATGTTCCTAGCTTTGATAGATACTAGTGGCTCAGCCTATAACCACTTGGAAAAATAATCTATTACAACAATCGAAAACCTTCTCTACTCAGTTGCTGGTGGGAAGGGACCAAGTATGTCAATCCTCCACTGTGCAAACTGATGAGGGGCATTTTGGTCCTCCCACACAAATAGCGACATGTGGACGTTGTCGACAAAACAATGCCAAGTTAGTAGACCAACTCAGTAGGTCAGCCTGGGGCACTTCAGCCAGGAGGGCAGCCGAGTTGGGGCGAACGGTTAGGAGCCGGCAAGACGAGCTCGCCTAAACCGTTACATGCGCCCACCCTTGAGAGTGTTGATACCATGACCATGGGAACAACTTGCCGAACTGTGTGCCACAAATTAAGCGGGTGACCTATAACTGCCGTGCGAATCTAGCAACTAGCATATCAGCACACCATATATTGCGGAAACAGCTCCACCAGAGGCTCAGAGATGTTGCCCAAAACACCTGAACCCCAGATAACTATAAAAGGACTCCAAATCCAGCAAAAAAGGTATGCGTACTGATTCACTTAAGCTCTCATACCTATTCTCACGAGATTCCCATACAGACTTAAGCATCGGAGTGTTCTCCCCGGGTAAAATCTACCTAGGCACTCTCACCCTTCTCTCTTTACAGTTCTTTTCAGCTCGGACACACAGACATCAGCTCGACTATGCGGCTCAGCACTATCAGATCAGAACTTTGTTTGAGCCTAGTCACTAGACACGAGGGAGTGACCAGATCGCGCATCATCAATTGGCGCCGTTTGTGGGAAACGCTGCAAAAAGCTAAAGTTCCATTCTTTTATTCTCTTTCGAAAGTCCGTCAATGGCATGCTCAAGTAACCTTTCTGCCAACAACAACGTCGATGGCCAAATCCCCATTGTCACCATAGGCCAGATTGACGTTCCCTTACCTCCAATTGAAGTACAGGACAATATCAATGTACCCCCTCCCATGGTCGACCCCGCAGCAGCCCCCACAGTGGTTAATGTACAACAATTCAATGACCTGGTGCAATGCATGCAGAGCATGGCCGAACAACTCAGGTCTTAGGAGAACAAATTCGCCTTCATGGCCAAACAACAATAGCAATAGCGACATGAACAGCAATGATTTTCGCAAGTACCCCTCCACTAGGTACCGAGGAACAATCAACAGGTGTCGCTTTAGCGGCTACCACCCAATAGCCAACAAGTGCCACCCAACGATCAACAAATACCATGCAATAACCAAGAAGCACCACGAAATTGCCAGCAGGTGCCTCCCCAAAACAACATTTTGAACCAAACTAATCATGAAGACCCAGCTCGCCCACGGGTTCGTAGCCAAGTCCAGGTGCCCGACAAAGGAGACAATCGAGACCATGTCAATAGTGCAGCCTGAAATGATCACGCCCTAGTAGAAAGCCAAGCTGAGGTTCTTGTTGGGACTAATGCTACCAGCTTGATCGAAGGTACTAGGAAAAAGCACAAAAAACACATGCACCATGCTAGGAGAAAGATTCAACCCGCCCGAGCAAGCAGTGAAGCCCAGCATGGAGAAAACAATGTCACCACCAGCAGGATGGTTTCCCTCCCTGAATCACCCTACTTGTCCCGAGAGACCCCACTGGCCCCTAAGATCCTTAAAGTGTTAGATAGTCTTTGTATGCCCTTAGCTCCAATCAGAAGATGTACTTTTGACATTTATTGTAAATGAATAAAGTGCATATTTGATTCATGTTCTTGTGGTGTGTTTCTGTGTTATACCCTTAAACTGGACACTTAATGAGACTCGTGTTAGTTTAGAATGTTCACAGCCGGTGGGTCGGTCTGGGGAGACCTATCCTGATAAGGCTGACACTAATGTGCCACCAAGCCAGTTGGGGTGGCCTGTCTCAGCCGCCAAAGTGAGACCCAAGGCACATGCAGTGTATGATTAATTGAATCTTTGAACCGGACCAGATTTCCAGTATTGCCCTAGACCTTGGAGATTAATGGGCAAAACTGGAAAGTTACACCTGACCCCTAGATTTGATTATGATATTGCACTAGGTGTCAGATTGGTTTGTCTTTGATGTACCAATCAGTGAGATCCTTAGTGGGGGTCAAAAACTGGGTATGTTGGGACAGTCTGAGAATTCATCTGAGTGAGTGATCATAGTGACAGGATCAGCCCCTTTGTCGGACAAAGGTAATGATCGGGGATGCACTCTCTCTGATGGAAACCAAGACTGCCGGCAGCCGATTTCAATCATTGAGATTTGTTTTGCAAAATATATTTTATATGAGATATAAAAGTATATATATTACGGTTTCTAAAAAGTTTGCAAAAGGTTTTAATTCCCGGGATCCATATAAGCAGAGAGTGCAACACCGTTCCTTGTAGCCGAGGGAGAGGTCCTCTCTTGTCAAGCAATGTTTGATCATTATGGGCTGAGAGGTTAAGTGTAAGGCCACTAAGGGTAATGCCTGATGGGCTAATCTTGCATTTGCCCACAGTCCCTGGGATTTTATAAGGTGGCTTGGCCCAGGGACCACTTAATGTAAGTGTTGGGCCCAATAGAAGCCCATGTGATGGGTTTCAAGGGGTGCACTGTCCACAATAGTGTGTTCGGCCAGGCCTTGTAATAAAGGTTGGGCCAAACCCATGTGGCTGATGTGTAGATCAATGCTTGGGTCCCACGCCATACAAAGAAGCCCAACTGGGCAGCAGTTTGGAAGCAATTTTGAGCACATAGACTTATTGGGCCTGAAGCCCATTTCGAACTGGCCTAATTTGATTAGTTAAATAGATGGGGCGGATATGGTATTAAATCAGCAGATAGGATAGAGTCCTACCCTATCCACTCAGAGAGATCAGATCTGAATTCAAATCTAGAAACCTCCTGATAAGATCAAGAGAAGGCTGATCTAATCTATAGATAAGATAAGGGTCTTATCCTTATCACTTAAAGAGAGTCCAAATTCAGATAATGATCTGAATTAGGAAACTCCTGATAGGATCAGGAGCTGATCTCTTTAAGCCTATAAAAGCAGGAGGGGGCGAACCATCCAAACCATCCCAGAAATTCCAGAGATAGCAGATCTCAAATTACAGAGAGAAGAATACACAGTGTGACTGCGCCTTCTCCCTGTGATCCCTTCCTACTGCCGCCATACTGCCATTTCGTTCTCTAACATTATAGGAGTGGTCAAGATTGGATCTTGACATCAGTCTTTGGTGAAAGGCTGATAGGAATTGTGCTCACTACCTCCATTGGATTCTTGCTGAAGAATTCGGTTTGGGGGACGGACCCTACTGATTCTGCTCCTCCATCCACTGTGTCATCTTTAGTGGGAGCAGTCTTTGGTGATCTTCCTTGGGCGTGAACACCTCCATTGAGAGATATTATTTCTCTGTATCAGGTATATCCCTCTCCTACTATTTCGTTTCAAATCTGGTTCGATTTACGGTTCAAAATTGATCCTTGAAAATTATGATTTTTTTAAAATAGGGAATGCAATTTTGAAATTCGCCCACCCTATTCCGCAAGATTTGGGCGTCCATGTGATGGATCTCTCATCCCTTCAGTGGTATCAGAGCCAGGTTCAAGCCTTGAACCAAACAAACCAGATCTGAAACCTGCGCAAATACGTAGAAGGTGTTCTACCTGATTTGCGCAGTTTAAAGTTTTTTCTGGGAAATTTGTTCCCAGTTAATGGGCGAATGATCTGAAATTAATTTTTATAAATCTGGAATTTATTTAGAATTGTTCTTTATTATTTTCTTGATTAATGGGCTATTCATACAACTGGAAATCGAAATCTTGATTGGCGTAGTGAACCTGCGATTTGCAGTTTCTATTCATTCATTTTGGTCTGTAAATAATTTTTTTTTTTTATTTTCAAGACTAAATGTATAGGATTCGATCTGATGTAATATTAATAGAAAATTAGGATTTGCAGTTTCTAACCTCTGTTTTGCAGGATGGAATGTGCGAATAGCCCTATCTGACTGATTCTTGCTTGATCTTTTATCAGTAATTAATTTCAGATTAATTCTTGAATTAAATCTTTAATTAAAGAGCAAACTCTAGACCCATTCGATCCAAATTGGTCCAAACTGGTTGGACCGAATCTAGGGTTCGATCAAGGCTGAATGTCAGCCCTATTTTTTCCCACTAATGGGCCTGAGGATTGATAATTAATTAAATGTTTAATTCGGCCCAATCTGTAAAGGCCCAGTTTTAAGTTGTTAAAACTGCTAAAAGCCCACTTTGCGGATAAAGCTATATGGGCCGAACTGATCAACCCTAATTCAGCCCATATACCTAGATAATATTAATGGTTAATATTATGGATTAAAAATGGGCTTCAAATGGACTTTACAGATATTTAATTGATTGGATCAATTTATCCTTGCATGTGATGTATGGATGTGTGATGTGCTTCGAGCATGGACCATAAGAATTTGGTCCATGCAGTTTTGATAGTGGCTCTTGTGCACACCATGGCTGAATGCACATCATTGCCATGGTGTCCCTTTTGTTCATTGGATGACCTACCTCAGTGGTGGGCCCCACACCTCTTGGAGAGGATACGTGCGAAACCCTAGCCGATTTGGGCCCACCGAATTCTGGCTTTATGAAAGTCAGTGGGAGCCACTTTGGTTTGACTTAGATCAAACTAGGGCGTAATTACTATTCCCTCCAGCTAATATGAGTGCATGTGATAGGGAGATTCATATGATGAACTCTTTAAAGGCCTTTCATCATTAGCATGAGGATGGGTCCTTCAGTAATGAGGAAACACACCAGAAAATGGGCTATCCATTTGCTGTTGGGCTTGTCTGAGTGTTTCATAAGATGATAGGGACTTCATAGACTGATGTGGGAGGGGCTTCACCAGAAAATGAGAACTCTCTCCTGATACCTTGGCGTTCACGAATACGATGGGTAAGCACTCACTGGATAGAAAGGTATACCTGAAAACGGCTTTGAACCTTGTCTGACAGAGGTCAAAGGGAAAGCTCATATGATGAGTGGATATGATCCTTCACAGAAAGGTGGTGGGGTTATGCAACTGAAACAGTTGGCTCCATGCACCCTATGTGATTTTCCACATTTCCAGTGACAACTCGTAGTCTCCGTCACTGAGATGGGAGGGAAATCTCAGAGATGAATAAATGGGAATGGAACGTAGATTAAAAGTCATATCTATGTAATGAATATGAATCAAATTAGGTTGTGGACTGATGTTTGCTCTTTTATCAGAAAATGGCAAATGAACAATTTGCAAAGCTTCTTGATGACAACAAGCTGAAGGGCCCGAACTATGCCGACTGGTATAGGAACCTTATGCTGGTCCTAACTTCCGAAAAGTTAGACAAAGTGGCTAAAAATCCTACCCCGGAGCATCCGGGTCATAGGGCTTCTGAGGCCCGGAGGAGAGACTATCAGGACTAGGAGGAGAAAAACTCCCTAGCCCGGTGTTACATCATTGCCTCATTAGACAATCCGATATAGAGGCAGTTCAATCAGATCGAGCTCGCCAAGGACATATTGGATAGTTTAACAACAATGTATGAGGAGCAGAATCGTTCTACTCGCCAAAAGGTCTTGAAAAAGTTCATGACCGCTCAAATGTCCAAAGGGCAACAAGTTCACGACCATTGTCTTTGGATGATGGGCTACATCAATGAGCTTGAAGCTCTTGGATCCGGGCTGGACCTTGCGACCCAGATAGACACCATCCTTATTTCTTTGCCTCTTTCCTTTAATCCGTTCATCATGAATTATAACATGAATAAGCTGAATGTCAGCTTACAAGAGCTCAGCAACATGTTGCAACGAGCGGAAGAACTAATTAAAAAGGATGAGCCTGTAGCTATGCTTGTTGAAGCTAGCAAGACAGGCAAGAGAAAGAGGAAGGCAAAGAAGCCTCAGAAGAAAGCCACTAAGGGTAAGAAGCAGAAGAAAGACAAAGCATCGGATGCCTGTCACTTCTGCAAACTGACCGACCACTGGAAAAGGAACTATCTTGCCTACCTGGAATCCAAGAAAGGTAATTTCGAATCTTGTGTTATAAAAACCAATTTATTGGTAGCTTCTACGTCCTGGTGTATTGACTCCGGGGCTTCAACTCATGCGTGTAACTCACTGCAGGGGTTCAAGGTAAGCATAAGGCTGAGTGAGGGAGAAGTTACGCTCTACTTGGGGACTTCTGCAAGTGTTGCAGCCGCGGCCATAGGAACCGTGGAGTTAATTTTTAGAGAATGAACAATAGTACTAAAAGATTGCCTTTATGTACAAAATTTAAGAAGAAATTTGATTTCTGTCTCAAAACTGTGTGCAGATGATTATTCTGTCTTCTTTAGTAATACGATTACTATTAAAAGAAACAACAGATTCATCGCATACGGGGAACTAGAGAACGGTCTCTATGTTCTACATCCTTCTCTAGAAACTAACATAACCGAAACTACGTCGGCTGAAATCCCCAAGAAAAGAGTCTGTGATACAATTAATCCCACATGCCTGTGGCATTACCGACTTGGCCATATCGGTGTTGACCGAATCACAAGGCTGGTAAAGGATGGTCCTTTAGATTTTCTAACTATAGAAGATCTTCCCACTTGTGAGCCCTGCCTACAAGGTAAGATGACGAAACGGCCATTTAATGGTAAGCCTGAAAGATGTACAGGCACACTTGACCTTATACATACTGATGTATGTGGTCCCCTGAGTGTTAGGACTCATAACCAGCACGTGTATTTCATCACTTTCACCTTTGACTATTCTCGGTATGGTTACGTGTACCTAATGAGACATAAGTATGAATCCTTTGAAAAGTTCAAAGAGTTCAGACAAGAGGTCAAGAAATAGTTAGGGAGAGAAATTAAAGTCCTTCGATTAGATCGAGGTGACGAGTATCTCTCTGACGAATTTAGGGACTACTTAAAGGACAATGGGATAGTATCACAGTTGGCTCCTCCTTCTACACCACAACATAACGGTGTTTCAGAGAGGAGGAATAGGATCTTATTGGATATGGTCAGATCACTTCTCTTACACTCAGAGTTACCCACATCCTTTCGGGGTTACGCATTAGAGACTGTGATTTATGTGTTGAATCGGGTTCCAACCAAATCGGTTCCGAACACTCCATATGAACTTGGACTGGAAAGAAACCAAGTGTCAGACACTTGAAGATTTGGGGTTGTCCCGCACACGTTAAAAGAACGAGTGCAGACAAGTTGGAATCCAAGCCCAGATGTTGCCTATTTGTAGGCTACCCGAAAGGCTTTGTGGGTTACCTATTCTATGACCCAAGTGAGCAGAAGGTATTCTGTAGCCGAAATGCACAATTCTTGGAAACTGATTACATCTTGGACACCCATCATCAGGAAGTAGCTCTTGATGAGGAGAGCTCAGGAGCAGTGGGAGATGTCCCACAAGTTCTAGGTAGTGACTAACCTAGAAGATCCACTCGGGTATCCAGGCCAACAGTCCGTTATGGTTATGACTAGGATAGTTACCTGGTGGAAACCTTTACTAGTGAAGAGGATCCTGTGACTTACGCGGAAGCTATGTTGGACATAGATTCCCAGAAGTGGGTGGAGGCCATGAGAGCTGAGATGGACTCAATGGAGACCAATGGAGTCTGGCCTCTAGTAGATCTTCCCTCCAGGGTAAAAGCAATTGGTTGCAAATGGATTTACAAGAGGAAGAAGGGCTCCGATGGTAGGGTTGAGACCTACAAAGCTCGTCTGGTGGCAAAAGGGTACACTCAGAAAGAGGGCATCGATTATGAGGAAACCTTTTTGCCTGTGGCCATGCTTAAATCCATTAGGATCCTGCTAGTTGTAGCAGCATTTCATGACTATGAGATTTGGCAAATGGATGTCAAAACTGCGTTCCTGAATGGAGATCTTACTGAAGATATTTATATGCAGCAGTCGCAAGGCTTCATTGCTGCTGGTCAGGAACACATGGTATGTAAACTTAACAGATCCATTTCTGGACTTAAGCAAGCTTCTAGAAGTTGGAACATCCATTTTGACTCTGCTGTCAAATCGTTTGACTTCAAGCAGAATCTGGATGAGCCCCGTGTTTACAAGAAGTCCAGTGAGGATAAGGTTATTTTCTTTGTTCTGTATGTAGATGACATTCTACTCATTGGGAATGATGAAGGAATGTTAACTATGGTGAAAGTATGGCTTTCGTAGTAATTCTCCATGAAAGATCTTGGAGAAAAATCCTATATACTAGGTCTTCAACTCTATAGAGAGATCGAAGCGGATAATAGGATTATCCCAATTTGCTTACATTGACAAAATAGTCAAAAGATATAGCGTGGAGAACTCTAAGAAAGGAAATGTTCCTTTCAGGCACGGAGTCACTCTCTCCAAGAAGATGTCTCCCAAGACTTCTGAGGAGATTGAGGGCATGAAGGACGTTCCCTATGCCTCTGTCGTAGGGAGCATCATGTATGCCATGCTGGGCACTCGCCCTGACATTGCCCAGGCAGTGAGTGTGGTAAGCAGATTCCAAACCAACCCAGGGCAGGAGCACTAGACCGCTATGAAAAATATACTCAAATACCTAGTAGCAGCCTTGCTACAGCAGGGCTGAATCAGGACAGGTTTGAGGACAGGTATCTTTTAGAATTAGCAATACCAATTTGGCATTGTGGATGCTCCTTGGATGATCCTTGAAATTTTTCAAAGTAGCTAGCTTTGATTTCCACTGTGAATGAACAAAAGGTCTAAAGATTTGGATTAAATTCAGATATGCTACTGCTGCACTATAGCTTACAATACAGCAGACTTGAATTCGAAAGTGTGTGGAATGAATGTTTTATCTTACATATTCTTGTAATCTATGGGTTGATATGGATGATTTTGGTTTATGGGCATTTGTATGGAGTCTGAACCAAGATTAAATGTGAACTGAACTGCTTTCAATAGCAGCAGCATATACAAGTCATATACATATCAGACCTGATTTCAGATCATAGAATTCTTCAAGATTATGAAGCCATACATTTGCATAGCTTACAAACATGAACCCAACCCTGGCTCAGGTCTGGTTATAGCTCAATTTAGGTCCTCTGAAGGCACCTTGAGATTTCAGCTTTGATAAGAAGCCCTCAGTCTAGCAAATGTGAATGGATATTTGCAATCGTGTACAATGCATTCCTATAATTGTAAATACAATAATTATTATTGGTTGTTCATTTTCTCTGAACCAACAATCCCAAAGAATTGTAGATCTGAACTCAGCTGAATTGGAACTGAATACAGATGCTGCAATTAAGGGATGTAAAAAAGATTGCTGGTTCAAATCCCTCTTAATAATCAAAATTATTTATGATTAGTAAATCATTGTACATATCTCAGTTATGATAGGCTTAGATTTATATTCTCTTGTATTGGTCTTTTTATTGCCTTGACTTTCACAGTTTATGACATGCAGAGTCAAGCTGGAGGAGATCCTCTACGACCCGGAGATTGAAAGAACTCTCCATGTCCGTCTAAGAGCAGCTAGACAAGTCTGACAAGATGCTCAAGAAGCTCAAGAAATGGATGAACAGAGAACCATGATGGATTATGCCAAATCCACACTCACTGGAGCTACCTCCAGCATTATCAGGCCTACTATTGCTGCTAACAACTTTGAGATTAAACCTGCCATTATACAAATGATACAAAACACTGTGCAATTCTGTGGAATGGCCCACGAAGATCCCAATGCACATATTTCTAATGACACCTTCAAACACAATGGGGTAAGTGATGATGCCATTAGGCTGAGGTTATTCCCATTTTCTCTGAAGGATAAAGCCAAAGCATGGCTGAATTCATTACTAGCAGGATCAATAGCCACGTGGGATGAAATGGCCAGCCGTTTCCTCTCTAAATACTTTCCCCCTTCTAAAACTGCTAAAATGAGGAATGATATCACTACATTTTTCCAACAAGAGGGGGAATCTTCATACGAGTCAAGGAAACGATACAAGGAGCTGCTGAGGAGAGTTCCTCACCATGGCCTTCCCATATGGCTGCAAGTGCAGACTTTCTATAATGGTCTTACCGACTCAAATAAGACCATACTAGATGCTGCAGCCGGAGGGTCCATAAACAATAAGAACCCTGAGGTTGCCCATGCACTCATTGAAGAAATGGCAACCAACAACTATCAATGGCATTCTGAAAGAACCCAAACTAGGAAGTAGCAAGGCCTGCATAATGTTGATACTTATACGCCACTATCTGCACAAATAGGAGCACTCAGTAAGAAAATTGATGAAATGCAGATAGTTGCCATGCATGTGCAGCCCCTTATTTATGAATTGTGTGGGGGAGGCCACATCAGTACAGACTGCCAAGTTGGCAATCAGTTCAAGCCATCTACTAAACAAGTCGACTATGTCAGCAATTTGTCAAGACAACAGGGTTACCAGAGTCACCATACCTTTCACTCAGGATGGAGGGAACATCCAAACCAGTCCTAGCCAAGTCAGCATACTTCCAAGCCTTTCCACTAGACTTATCATCAGCCCGAACCAAAGTCCAATTTGGAGGAGCTGATGACAAAATTTATAGCAAGTGCGGAAACCAGGTTCCAAAACCAGGAAGCCTCAATCAAGAACCTGGAAAACCAAGTGGGGCAATTGGCACAATTAATCTCTTCCAGACTGACAGGAACTCTTCCAAGCAACACTGAAGTGAATCCATGAGAGCAGGTACAAGCTATTACCTTAAGGAGTGGAAAAGAGTTGCCCGAGGTAGAAAAGAAGAATAGGGCTGAACCCAAGGTAGAAACAAGCCTTGGAACCAGATAGCAGAAGAAGGAACAACCTGAAGTACAACAAGGGATGCACCAGCAGCCACAAGTTCCATTCCCTAACAGGTTGAAGCAACAGAAAATGGAGAATGAATTTGGTAAGTTTCTTGAAATATTTAAAAGTTTACATATTAATATTCCTTTTGTTGATGCTTTAGCCCAGATACCACACTATGCAAGGTTTTTGAAGGAATTATTGGCAAACAAAAGGAAATTGGGAGATGTGGGTATAGTTGCTTTGAATGAGGAATGTTCTGCTATCCTTCTGAACAAGCTGCCTTAGAAACTTAAAGATCCAGGGAGTTTCACTATTCCTTGTACCATAGGCAGTTTAAAATTTGAAAAAGCTTTATGTGACCTGGGAGCTAGCATTAATTTAATGCCATATTCTATCTTTAAGAAATTGGGATTGGGGGAACCCCAACCCACTAGAGTGGCATTACAATTGGCTGATAGATCCATTAGACATCCTAGGGGAATCATAGAAGATGTGTTAGTTAAAGTTGACAATTTCATTTTTCCAATTGATTTCATTGTGTTAGACATGCAAGAAGATGTGGAGGTCCCACTTATCCTAGGGAGACCCTTCCTGGATATCGGGAAAGCGATGATTGATGTCCAACAAGGACAACTCAGCCTTATGATACAAGATGGGGAGATAATTTTTAAAATGTCTGATGCTATGAAACATGCACCCTGTAGTGATGATTCTTGTTATATGATTGATGCCATTGATATGACAATTGATGAATGCTTCCAGGTAAGTAGGATGGCTGATCCTCTTGAACTCTGCCTCCAGCAGGGAGAACTTGAAAAAGGAGAAAATGAAGAAATAAACCTCATGATAGCATATCTGAATGATAAGTCTCAATTCAAGGGAAAGGGGTTTCTCAAATTAGAGAACTTAGGCAAATTGCCTGGACCATCAGGTAAGCCATCATCCCAAGAACCCCCACCCTTGAACTAAAGCATTACCTTCCAATTTAGAGTATGCTTTCCTTGAGGAACATTCAGCTCTCCCCGTAATAATTTTCACATCACTGAAAGTATGCTTTCCTTGAGGAACATTCAGCTCTCCCCGTAATAATTTTCACATCACTGAATCCATTACAAGAAGAAAAATTATTAAGAGTGCTACAGGAACACAAAAGTGCTATAGCTTGGAAGGTAGAGGATATCAAAGGCATTAATCCATCAATATGCACTCACAGAATTTTGATGGAAGAGGACAGCAAGCCTTCCGTTCAGCCCCAAAGATGCCTGAACCCCAACATGAAAGAAGTGGTAAAGGCTGAAATAATTAAGATATTAGATGTCGGGATCATTTATCCTATTTCTGACAGTTCTTGGGTAAGCCCCGTGCAAGTCGTGCCCAAGAAAGGGGGTATGACTATTGTTCCAAATGAGAAAAATGAACTCATCCCGATTAGAACTGTCATTGGATGGCGTATATGTATTCACTATAGAAAATTAAATGAAGCCACCCGGAATGACCATTTCCCTCTCCCATTTATGGACCAAATGTTAGAGAGGCTAGTCGGGCATGAGTATTATTGTTTCTTGGATGGATATTCAGGGTATAACCAGATCCCAATTGCACCAGAAGACCAAGAAAAGACCACTTTTACTTGCCCGTATGATACCTTTGCATACCGAAGGATGCCTTTTGGGTTATGCAATGCCCCAACAACCTTTCAGCGATGTATGATGTCTATATTTTCTGATATGGTTGAAAAATTTATCAAGATCTTTATGGATGATTTTTTAGTTTTCGGCTCTTCGTTTGATGCATGCTTGAATAATCTGGAACAGGTGCTTAGGAGATGCGAAGAAACACATCTTGTGTTGAATTGGGAAAAGTGTCATTTTATGGTGCAAGAAGGCATAGTGCTTGGACATAAGATTTCTCAAAAAGGAATAGAAGTCGACAAGGCCAAGGTGGAGGCAATTGAAAAATTGCCACCCCCATCATCTGTCCATTTTGTAAGAAGTTTCTTAGGGCATGTCGGATTCTATAGGAGGTTCATTAAGGATTTCTCAAAAATTTCCAAGCCACTATCTACATTGCTTCAGAAATAAGTACCTTTTGAATTTTCAACTGAATGCCTTCATGCTTTCAACACCTTGAAAGACAAGTTGATCCATGCACCTATCATGGTAGCACCAGATTGGACACTCCCATTTGAGTTAATGTGTGATGCGAGTGATTCTGCTGTAGGAGCTGTTTTGGGACAAAGAATGAACAAACATTTTCAGCCAATTTACTATGCTAGCAGAACCTTGAATGGACCCCAACTCAATTACACTACCACAGAAAAGGAGCTGCTAGCGGTAATCTTTGCACTTGACAAATTTTGTTCATATCTGATATTGTCCAAAGTTGTTGTATACACAGATCACTCGACATTTAGGCACTTGCTTACCAAGAAAAATTCAAAACCAAGACTGATCAGGTGGATCCTTCTACTGCAAGAATTTGATATTGAGATTAGAGATATGAAGAGTGCTGCAAACCTGGCTGCTGATCATCTCTCCCGGTTAGACAAGGTAAGATCAAAAGAGAAAATAACTAGCAATATTCGAGAAGAATTTCCGGATGAACCGTTGTACTTAATTCAGGAATATTCATCTCCTTGGTATGCTGATTTTGCAAATTATCTAGTTGCATAAGTCATTCCTCCTAACCAATCATATCAACAAAAGAAGAAATTCCTTTCTGATGTAAAATACTATATGTGGAAGGAACCCTTTTTGTATAAATTGTGTGCAGATCAGATCATAAGGAGATGTGTCCCTGAGGAGGAGATGGTGTCGGTACTCCAATTTTTCCATGATAAAGAAGCAGGAGTTCATTTTGGAGCTAGCCGCACCGCAGCCAAGGTTTTGCAATTAGGTTTTTATTGGCCTACATTATTCAATGATGCCCACAGGTATGTGTCCACATGTGACAAATGTCAAAGGTCGGGAAACATTTCCTAACAAAATGAAATGCCCCTTTCCAATATTTTAATCTGCGAAATCTTTGATGTTTGGGGTATAGACTTCATGGGACCCTTTCCAAATTCCTTTGGGAATAAGTACATCCTCGTTGCTGTTAATTATGTATCTAAATGGGTGGAAGCCATGGCTTTGCCCACAAATGACTTAAGGAGTGTGGTACACTTCCTGAAGAAGCTATTCTCCCGATTTGGCACTCCGTGAGCTATAATTAGTGATAGGGGAACTCACTTCTACAATAGCCAATTTGAGCGGTTAATGCAAAAATATGGAATTACACATAAATTGGCTACCCCTTATCACCCTTAAACTAGTGGCCAAGTGGAGTTGGCTAACAGGGAACTCAAAAGAATTCTAGAAAAGACTATAGCATCTGCTAGAAAAGATTGGTCCATTAAGTTAGATGATGCATTGTGGGAATACAGAACTGTATATAAGATACCCATTGGCATGTCCCCCTACAGGTTGGTCTTTGGTAAAGCATGCCATTTACCAGTAGAATTAGAGCACAAGGCCTATTGGGCTCTTAAATTCTTGAATTTTGACATTGAGACCACAGGGGCTAAAAGGAAGCTGCAATTGAATGAGATTGATGAATTCAGACTTGCCGCCTATGAAAATGCCAAAGTCTATAAAAAAATAATTAAAAGATGGCATGATAAGAACTTGCGAAGGCGGGACTTTTATGTTGGGCAGCAGGTATTGTTATATAATTCCCCTCTTCGTCTGTTCCCAGGCAAGCTGAGATCCAGGTGGTCTGGACCCTTCACCATTACACAGGTTTTTCCCCATGGGGCTATAGAAATCACCCACCAGGTTCAGGGCACATTTAAAGTAAATGGTCAGTGCCTGAAACCATATTTGGTGGGCGGTACTGTACTCCCTGCATCCACTATTTATCTTGACAACCAATGATTTTGTTCATGAGCAGGTTAAGGCATTTTTTCTCTTCATTTTTTTTAGGATATTAGTTAGTAAAATAAAGATCTCTTTCTCAAAATTTCAATTCATTAGCAGAAGAGGCTTCCCACCAAAGTCTCCATTTTATTATCTAGGGAGTCCTCTATTCACCCTTCTCTTTACTTGATATTGCTCTTGTTGGTTTTATTGTGTTTCCCTAACACTAGGAACATTGAGGACAATGTTCATCTTAAGTGTGGGGGAGTGAGCCTGAGGCTAGGGTGTGGGGGCTGAAACCATGCACCTCATTCACCCCAACACACATATGCAGGCAATGACATATCCAAGTAGACTGGAACCCCTCAAGTTCATTGTTTTTTATTGGGTGATTTTTAAGAAGGAATAGAATGAGTTAAGGGGGACCAATGTATTTGTTTAGTTTTTATTCTTGTGAATGACCCTATTTAATATATGCATGAGAAAAGGGGAGCTGAATATGCCTTTCAGCATGACTAGCCCTAACTACCTTCATGTGTATGAAAGCACTTGATTTCATTGTTATGGTCAAGAGAACTAATGCACATCTGAAGTGCTGATACATGAGGTTCAATAATTGAGCCCAAATTGACTCCACTATTTTGAGCTGAATAGTAAAACTAGCAGCTCAGAACATGAGTCTTGTCATCTACCTCAAGCATGTGACCAATGTGAGATGGAGCATAAGATGCACTCACACCAAAAAAAAAGAGAGAGAGAAGAAGAAAAGTGTGTGAGATAGAGCATAAAATGGACTCACATCGGAAAGAGAAGAAAAGGGTGAGATGGAGCATAAGATGTACTCACCCCTAGAATTAAGTAATTGTGGTGACAACTGAGGTTCAAAGGGGCACGCTAAAGTTGAACTCTCATTGAGATATAGTTACAAATGTGAAACTTAGTGAAATTTGATTATTAACCTTGACAATTAAGGAGTTTATTTATATATGGATTAGGAATGAAGGTGGACTTTGATGAAATTCATATTCTCCTTTCCCTGGATCTTATACATGTGCTAAAATGGTAATTTATAAGAATAGGAGCTGAACACTTACAAAAGTTCCCCGACCACTCAATGCATTTCTATCTTAAAAAAATTCACCAGGTAAATGATGAGAATAGAAGGGGGGAATGTTCAGTTTATGGCTGATGTCTTTGCTTGAGGACAAGCAAAAGCTTAAATGTGGAGGTATTTGATGAACATACAATTTATCTATAATTTATGAGGTCTTTGCATGGATTAATATGCCGGATTTATTTAATTTTGCCATAATTTAGGTTAATGCTAAGAAAAGATTTCAGGGGTAATTAATCCAAGAAAAAGAAGGCAAAAGGTAAGAAAAGAAGGTCCAAAAAGACCAAATTCAGCCCAGCCCGGTTATGGAAGCAAGAGAGCACACTTCGACCCAAGAAGTACAAGTTGATTCCTTGAGAAAACCCAAGAAAATAAAGCCTAGCAAAGTAAAATTTGGCCCAGTAGAGAAGGCCCATTCTCAGCCCAAAAGAGCAACCAACAGTGTAGCTATCATGTGCTAAGAGGGAGCCTAAGTGCAGCCCAAAGAACTAGGGGTGGCAACCCTTAGAAGGCTTTCAAGAGAGAACTCTAGAAAGTTCAAGAAGGGGGTGTAATACACCTTATTCTAGAGGCTTCAAGAAGGGGCAAGAGCCCCCTTGAAAATCTATATAAGGAGGCCTCTAGAGGGGGGAGAGGTATTCAATTGCTTGAGATCAAGGCTCTCCCACTCCTAGAGGTTCGAACACCTTGAAGAAAAGAGAAGAGAAGAAGGGCTAGGCGCAAGGAGGAAAAGAAAAAGGGTTGAAGGAGTTCAAGTCAAGCTAGCAAGAAGAAAAGGTGAGTTTGAAATTGGGGGTTTTTGATTCAGAGATCTATTGTAATAATTTCATTCTAGTTTCATTTTCCTTTGATTCGAATTCAGCTTCCTTGTTGTAATTTTTCTCCTTTCTCCCTCTTCCATTCTTTCTTGATATAATTAAGTTTGTAAAATTTCAAATCAGTAATCAATTTCTTTTTGATTCATTCGAATGGGTGTGAATTTTTCTTGAAGTTTCTTGAATAAGGGTTAATTGTAGATCAATTTAGCCAATTAAACTTTCAAAACTCAGATCTGAGATTGCAAGATCTGAATTGCTTGAAAGAGAATTCAGATCTACAAATTTTTAGATTGGCCAAATAGATCTAAGCTTGGAATTCTTAGAGTGCTTGAGAAAGACTCTAGGAATTCAGATCTACTATTCAAGAACTGAATTGAATGCAAGGTTAGAGATAACTTGCACAATTTAGTTGGTGATCAATTCAGATTTGAATTGATACCTTAGAAGTGTTTGAAGAAATGCATGCATGGGGATTAGATCCTTGATAGAGATATGGGGATTACCACTCATGCGTAGGATGAACATGCACTTGAAAGAGGCTGTTCATGACCTTGGGGTTTCACCAAACCAAGGCTCAACCATGATCTATTCGAATGGTTCAATTTGATTGATTACTGAATTCTGAGATTGACATTAACTGCTTACTCTTCTAACCTGAATTGAAGGCAATTGGGCCAATAATTTAGATAGATTTTAGTTTAGGATTTTTAGATCTTGAATAATGTTTTGATTTATTGTTGATCAGATAAGAAGTGCCCAATTTAGTATTGATAATTGTTTCCTAAATCCTCGTGGGAACGATACTTTATTCACTACTTTACTACTTGAATGGCTAGTGCACATGCTAGTGTCACAATGAGTCACATCAGGTCTCCTGTATGCCGATAATGATAGGCACCTATGTGCCATGTTGATAGACAACCGCTGGGCCGGAACACACCCGTGTGCTAGGGGCAAGGGGATAGCTCATTCAGTTTCAGGAAGGGGCTGGCGTGGTGAAGGGTCATGCTTAAGCTAGGCCGCATGCCAAGCCTCCCTTGAGTGTTGGTAGCGCAGTGCCGGTCCATGCATTGTCCCCATGAGCATGTGTGCGCCCATGAGGAACCCTGGTACCCACGCTAGCCATCAACCAGGGCCACCCCACAAAGGAAGTTGGTCTAGGAGTGCCAAGGTTAGGCACCCAAGGAGGTCGACCACCCCTCCTCAAAGAGTATGTTAAGCTTTTGGTGGTCTACCTGAAGATAACATCACTTTTCCCAAAAATCTTACAAGCAAAAATGACGATGGTGTCCCTTAACGTAAGCCTGGCAAGCATAGGCAAGGCTAAGCCTGTGTCAAACCATAACAAGCTCCCCCACTCAAACCCATTATCGTCCTCGACAATGGCCCTTCTGTGAATGGGCGTCTGTGTCCCTCGCCATCCACTTGTCTGCCAGTTCTGGGGCTCGCCTGGCCAACCCAGGTCTCGCCTATATTGGTGTCCATTTATGGGGACGGAACCATTTCAACATGCCGGCGTTCCTGGACTTCACCCCCTGTGTTGAGGTTACTCAAACCGCGCAATGGCTATGCCGTTGAATTGTGAAAGAAGGGCCCTCAAAGAAAATTGAATGCCTGTGCTTCGCAAAGGTCCGCCCCATGTATCATCTTTACCTCAAGGCTCGATCGTCTTCTTGGTAGCTTTTCGGTGGTGCTACCGAACATGCTGAGATAGGTCTAATCTTACTGTTGGTGGTGTGTGGTGGGTGTACCCTTTCACCATGCTGGCCAACAGAGCATAAGCCATGACTAGGTTTGAGTAACCCGCACACGGCGAGGTGAAGACTGCAGGCGGTTCGAGCTACATCTTCGCTCTGAGGGGGCCCCAATGTGCTGCTGCCTCAAGGAGATCTGACCGCTTTGTGTGCGAGTGTGGCAACTTTTACCCATGATGTTGCCGAACATGCGCTCTCCTTGTGATGTGTTGTTGCTGCTGCAAGTGTTCCGCCTTGTTGATGAACTGAGCATGTCCTCCTGATACCTTGCCGATGCAGAACCACCATGCTCCAACGGCCAATGTACCCACATTCCTATCATTCCAATATTGTGGCTTCAACCAAGGACCCGTTCTGTGCAAAACTACCACTTTAGTGATATTCCTTGACCAACCGTCGACACCAACCAATTTCGGACTGCTGTCCCTACCTTAGTAGTGACTTAGACAAAGCTACGAAATAATGGCTCATCCGTCATGAAACCAAGATGTAGACGCACCGCCCACAACTCACTAAAATGAACAGCAACTGATGTCCGTGAAGAAGCATGGCACTCCCCCACTCAAACCACCACAATATGCCTTCCATGAAAATGCTCACGCGTCTGCCCCCGCATGAGCACAACAACCAATGTGTCTACCCCCACAAGGGCACTGTTTTGGGGTCATTGGAATGGGAACACGAATGAAGGGCCTCTTGCCAGACCTGATGTGAAATCTTGCTTGAACCTGAGTGGAAGTGCCTAGGGACCGCACCCCACGATGTGCTACTTGTCGGGATGACCGCTTCAACTGGCTCTGGGCTAATCTGCTTGGACACTAACTGCGGCAGCAATTGGCTAGCTCGGTCAGATACCAACTGTCACGGGGGTAGTTCTACAGCGGAAGAAACCCGTGCGACGTCCAGGCCAAGGTAGGTTAGGACAAGCCTTTGTGTGCTTAGAGGCTAGGAGTTGCCCGATGAGATGGCTCCACCAAGGTTAGTAGCACTAGACCATGACCTCAAGTCGCATGGCCAGGGCACTCAGCTGGCTTTGGCCGATTCATGAGAGGTGCCACTTATGTGCTAAAGGGGAAAGGCCATGATGTGAGGCGACTGTGCACCAAAGAGAGGTGACTTGGCACCGATGTGATGGGTCTCCTGTATGCTGATGATGATAGGCACCTATGTGCTATGATGATAGGCAATAGCGGGGCCGAAACATGTTAGACAGTCTTTGTATGCCCTTAGCTCCAATCAGAATGATGTACTTTTGACATTTATTGTAAATGAATAAAGTGCATATTTGGTTCATGTTCTTGTGGTTTGTTTCTGTGTTATACCCTTAAACTGGACACTTAATGAGACTCATGTTAGTTTAGAATGTTCACAGCCAGTGGGTCGGTCTGGGGAGACCTATCCTAATAAGGCTGACACTGATGTGCCACCAAGTCGGTTGGGGTGGCCTGTCTCAGCCGCCAGGGTAAGACCCAAGGCACATGCAGTGTAGGATTAATTGACTCTTTGAACCGGACCAGATTTCCAGTATTGCCCTGGACCTTGGAGATTAATGGGCAAAAGTGGAAAGTTACACCTGACCCCAAGACTCGATTATGATACTGCACTAGGTGTCGGATTGGGCTGTCTTTGATGTACCAATCAGTGAGATCCTTAGCGAGGGTCAAAACCTGGGTATGTTGGGGCTGTTTGAGAATTCATCTGAGTGGGTGATCATAGTGATAGGATCAGCCCCTTTGTCGGACAAAGGTAATGATCAGGGTGCACTCTCTCTAATGGAAACCAAGACTGTCGGCAACCAATTTCAATCTTTGAGATTTGTTTTGCAAAAGGTTTTAATTCCCGGGATCCATATAAGCAGAGAGTGCAACACTGTTCCTTGCAGCCGGGGGAGAGGTCCTCTCTTGTCGGGCAGTGTTTGATCATTATGGGCTGAGAGGTTAAGTGTAAGACCATTAAAGGTAATACCTGATGGGCTAATCTTGCATCTACCCATAGTCCCTGGGTGTTACAAGGTGGCTTGGCCCAAGGACCACTTAGGGTAAGTGTTGGGCCCATAGAGCCATGTGATGGGTTTCAGGGGGTGCACTGTCCATAATAGTGTATTCGGCCAAGCCTTGTAACAAAGGCTAGGCTGAACCCATGTGGCTGATGTGTGGATCAATGTTTGGGTCCCACACCATACAAGGAAGCCCAACTGGGCAGCAGTTAGGAAGGCTAAGTGAGCACATAACTTAAATGGGCCTAAAGCCCATTTCGAACTGAGCTAATTTAATCAATTAAATAAGGGGTGAATTCTGAGATTGGATTAGCAGATAGGATTGGGTCTTAACCCTATCCACTCAGAGAGTCTAGATCTCAATGTGATTCAGATCTGGAAACCTCCTAATAAGATTAGGAGAAGGCTGATCCAATCTACAGATAAGATAAGGGTTTACCCTTATCACTTAAAGGGAAGTTTGATCCAAATATGATTTGGATCAGCAACTCCTAATGGGATTAGGAGCTGATCCCTTTAAGGTTATAAAAGGAGGAGGGGGCGGCAGCCTTTAGACACACAACACAAGTTCTTTACCTGTCTTTAGAGCTAAAATCATAGAAGAGAGAATTCAACACATCTGCGAAAATTCTCTCTTGCCGCCTCCTTCTTGCCGCCGCCTCACCTGCCGGTTCGACCTCCAATTCAGTGGGAGAAATCAAGATTCGAACTTGATATCATTTCCTTGTGAAGGGACTGATAGGAAGTTGTGCTCACGTGCCATCCTGCTATTTCTTGTGAAGGATTAGGTTCTTGGAGAGAACACTACTGATTCTGCTCCATCCTACACTGCGCCATTTTCAGTGGGAGCAGTCTTTGGATCCTTCCTTGGGCGTGAACAACTTCGTTGGGAGATATTATTTCTCCTTATCAGGTATAATCCCCTCCTACTGCTTTTGTCCAGATCTGGTTTGGTTTATGGTTCAAGATTGATCCTTGAAAATGTGATTTTTCTAAAATAGGGAATGCGATTCCCAGTTGAAGGGAGAAAAATTTTTGAAATTCGCCCACCTTATTCCGCAAGATTTGGGCATCCATACGATGGATCTCTCATCCCTTCAAAACACACCCGTGCGTTAGGGGCAATGGGATAGATCATTCAGCTTCGGCAAGGAACTGGCGTGGTGAAGGGTCATGCTTGAGCCAGGCCCGCATGCCAAGCCTCCCTTGAGTGTCGGTAGCGCAGTGACAGTCCATGTGATGAGACTAAAAAGAACCCTATTTGTGTCTCCTAATATTCATCTTTTTACATCACTTTAGCATTTAAATGAACTCATTACTCTTGTATTTCGAATCAGGGCAAGAAAGAAGGTAATTGGAAGAAAACAAGGCAAATCGGGTGATTTTGAAAAGTTTCGGCAACAGTCAGTAATCTGGGCATAACTCTCAACTCCGCACTCCGAATTGGAAAATTCAAGAAGCATTAGAAAGATGAAAGGAATTCCAACAACATTTATGTTTTGGGTTTTGACAGATTCGGCCCGAATCGAGTATGAAAACGAGCCCGAAGTCGGAGCAAGTTCGCAACCAGGCACATTTCACAACTGAAGCCCAACTCACAAAAATACCTTGAAACAGCCCAACTCCAAATCAAGAGCCAAGAGTCCCAATTTCTAATGTAATCTCCAAGGAGAGAGTCTTATTAGATTTAAATTTCTGAATGTAATCCTATAAAGATAAGAAGATTGGATTAGATCACTAGATAAGAGATAGGATAGGATTAGTTCAAAGAATATCAGGACTCCCTGAAGATAAGATGATCTCCTAGAAGGAGTTGGAAAACAGCCCTCTCCTTTGGCTATATAAAGAGGGGAGCAGACCAGCTCTAGCATCACTCACTCCAAGATCCAAGAGATCATCATCAAAATCAAGAAACTCAAGAAAGTAGTTCGGCCATGGAGAAGCAGAGCATGGAGATTGTGCAAATCATGAGCAGCTAAGCTTCTTTTTCTGGTTCAAAGGGGGGAGGTTCGATTATGTCATTGTGAGGTTCTGTAGTTAATTTATTTTCTTGCTTTTTAATTCAAGTATTCATTGATTCTTGAGCATATTTTTATTGGATGTTAATGTTAATTAGTTTGACAAACTGAATTAATGTTGATGTTCCTACTACTATCCATGATTTTGGTGATCCATAATTGTCACGAATAGTGGTACAAGTAGCAATTAGGTTAATATCTTTCTAGATCAATTGTTCGTGACAGCCTTTGACCAATGTATTGACATGTTTTAACCTAAAGGGAATTGATGGAACAAGATTCAATAATTGCAGCTATCTCAATTATTGTTATTTTGGTTTAACTGTTTTCACAAAGCTTAATTCTATCATTAATTAATATGGAGCGCTATCGTACCCAGTTGATTAAAGATAAGTGTTGATCGAATGCTGGGTTTGGTCAACTGATTTAGGAAAACACAAGGTTTATTATGGCTATCCTAATAAATCTAAGGTTAAATGCTTGAATTGCAAGAATGCTGAAATGTACCTAGGATCGATGGCCAATCGATTCAACCTGAACCCTTGAACCAGAATTCGGTAAGACTGATTTTCTCTTGTTTGTTTAGTTTGTTATTGTTTTCCTATTCTTTTAAATTTTAGTTATTTTTCCACTCAATTACTTTATCCATTCGGCTAAGAGATTATTGATTTGCTCCCTGAGGGATTCGACCTAGTACAACTTTTTACTGCAATTATTTGATTGTGGGACTAGTATTAATTTTGAGGGCTTTGACAAACCCGTCAAAATTTTGGCACCGTTGCCGGGGTGCAACTTTAATTTCTTAGCTATTACCTTCTTTTTGTTAACCTTCTTATTTTATGACTCATGCTTCTCAACGAGGTGAACTCGAGTACAACCCCGAAATTGAGAGGACCACCTGTCGTTTAAGGAAGGAGGCGAAACATAGGAAGGATCGTTCACCTAAAAGGGTGAACTCAGATTGCGATTTACCTGCTTGTGATCTACCCATCTTCGAAGAAGAAGAAAGAATGACTGATAGAGAGAGGACATTAAGGGAGTTGGCTGAACCGATTATGAACCAATAGCCCTTTTGCATAACATATCCCAGTCTTGAGGTAGCTTTTGAATTGAAATCTAGTTTGATACACTTATTGCCTCTATTTCATGGTTTTCTAGGTGAGGACCCTCATAAACATCTAAAGGAATTCCATGTTGTCTATTCAAGCATGAAACCCCACGGTATGACCAAGGACCAGGTAAAACTCATAGCCTTTCCATTTACTTTACGTGATAAAGCGAAGGATTGGTTGTATATTCTTCCTCCCAGTTCAATATGCACATGGGATGAGATGAATAGGATATTTTTAGACAAATATTTTCCTACATCCCGGGCTGCAAATATAAGAAAAGAAATATATGGAGTTTGGCAATTTGGTGGTGAGATGCTATATGAATATTGGGAAAGGTTTAAACAACTTGTTGCTAGCTGTCCACACCACCAGATACCCAAACAGCTTTTGATCCAATACTTCTATGAAGGGCTTCAGCCCATGGATAGAAGTATGGTAGATGCAGCCAGTAGCGGAGCCTTGGTGAACAAAACACCCGAAGCGGCCAAGGAATTAATTTCCAACATGGCCGAAATTTCACAACAGTTCGACGCAAGAACAGAGGGCAATATTAGGCGTGTTAATGAGGTAAGTCATGTTAATTTAGAAAATCAAATCTCAGATCTAACTTCCATGATCTGACAACTGGCTCAGGACAATTGCAAACAGCTAGGGTATGTGGTGTCTGTTCAATTCCTGGGCATCCTACGGACATGTGCCCATCATTGCAAGATGGTTCGATGCAGCAAGTCAATGCCGTAGGAGGATTCCCGGGGCAGCCCCAACGAAATTATGACCCCTACTCCAATTACTACAATCCGGGGTGGAGGGATCATCCAAATCTAAGCTACGGGAACCAAGGAGGACAGCAGAGATAGCCCCAATATTTCAATCGACAGCCCCAATATTCAGCACCTATAACAGCGCAAAGTCAACCCTCAAGTTCAGGTATGTCATTAGAGGAAATTGTTAAGGTTCTTGCTACTAACACTCCACAATTTCAGCAGGAAACAAGAGCCAGTATTCAGAATTTGGGAAACCAAATCAGCCAACTTGCCACTTCTATTAGCAAGTTGGAGGCGCAGAGCTCTGGGAAACTACCATCACAAACGATAGTCAACCCCAAGGAGAATGTAAGTGCAGTGGTGCTGAGAAGCGGGAAGGAACTGCAACTAGAACCTACCTCACCAAGGAAGGGGGATAAAGGACAGGGAGAAGAGGAGGTATAGGACTCAAACGAGAGCCCCATTAAGGTAAGAGTTGGAGAGAACGTTTCAGCCGTGATCAAGAGGACCTTACTAGAAAAACATGCTGATCCAAGTATGTTCACCCTACCCTGTGTGATTGGCAATAAGCGAATCGAACATGCCATGCTAGACTTAAGTGCATCTATCAATGTCATGCCATACTCGATTTGCTATGCTTTGAGATTAGGTCCTTTAAGGGAAACTAGAGTTGTTATCCAATTAGCTAATCATTCTAACGCCTACCCAGAAGGGATTGTTGAGAATGTATTGGTGCAGGTTAACGATTTAATTTTTCCAATTGATTTTTACATTCTGAAGATGGAGGAGGACATGATCACAAGTTCAGCCCCACTTCTATTAGGCAGGCCATTCATGAAAACGACCAAGACCAAAATAGATGTGGATGAGGGTACCCTCTCCGTCGAGTTTGATGGGGAGACTGCTAAATTTAATATTTTTGAAGCTATGAAGTACCCAAATGAAGACCATTTGATCTATTCGGTTGACACTATTGATCCAACTGTGTAGGAAATTTTTGAAAACGATATGAATGGGGAGCTAGAATCGAGTGCACAATTGGATACGAAGGCCCCTATTTCAGATTTGAACCCGCCCATGATGGATGGAAGGGGAGCACACTGAAAGCTGCATCCACAAGAATTAGAGGATCCAATCCATGATTACTAAAAATAGGGAAGTTTGTTTTTCCTTTTTCTTTTTGTTTTTACATTCCTAGTTTTGTTTTTTCTGCCCTTTCTTTGCATTTAACCTTACATTGGGGACAATGTAAATTTTAAGTGTGGGGGAGGGAGATTTAGTTTAGAATTTAGGTTGCGTTTTAAAATTTGATTTAGGTCGTGTTTTTTCTGCATTTGCAAAATAAAATAAATAAATAAAAAAAAACCTCAACTCTTTTGAAATCAATTGAAACAATTTTCTAGGGGAATTCTTGTGAACCTAGTAATGAGGTACGATCAAGGAGTACATGACTTATCTAAAGCCATTTCCAGTTAAGCTAGTCCTAAATTCAGGTTTAAGTAAATAGGGTAAATACTTTACCATTGCTACAATTGGTAGGATGGAGCATAAAATGCACCTACCAGCCAAGTAATCCGATGGTAGGATGGAGCATAAAATGCACCTACTAGCCAAATCATCTGATAGTAGGACGGAGCATAAAATGCACCTACTACTAGCAATTCAAACAATAGGATGGAGCATAAAATGCACCTACTGACCAAGTAATACAAAAGTGAGATGGAGCATAAAATGCACTCACTTCTTCAGAGGAGAGAAAAATAATAAAAGAAAAAAGAGAGAGAGAAGAGAAAGAGGTTTTCCCTTGATTTACTACCTGGATTGCAGTAGCAAAAAAAATTGGATTGACTGATGGACGAGTCGTGTATCAATTGGTTTTTTTGATTTAATGGATTGCAATAGCTAACCTAGAATATTTGTGGAGAAAGATGAAGGAGAGTTGAGTTTAAAAATCGGTAGGATAGTTAGTTTGTTCTTGTTTTATTTTTGTTTGAATTTTGTCTTGCCCGAGGACGGGCAAAGTTTAAGTGTGGGGGGATTTGATGAGACTAAAAAGAATCCTATTTTTGTCCCCTAATATTCATATTTTTACATCACTTTAGCACTTAAATGAACTCATTACTCTTGTATTTCGATTCAGGGCAAAAAAGAAGGCAATTGAAAGAAAACATGGCAAATCGGGTGATTTTGCACAGTTTCGGCGACATTCAGTAATATGGGCATAACTCTCAATTCCGGACTCAGAATTGGACAATTCAAGAAGCATTAGAAAGATGAAAGGAATGCCCACAACTATTATGTTTTTGGTTTTGATAGATTCGTCACACATCGAGTACAAAAACAAGCCCGAAGTCGGAGTAAGTTCATAGCCAGGTCCATTTCACAACTGAAGCCCAACTCGCAGAAATACCTTGAAACAGCCCAAGTTATCAAAGCAGCCCAACTCCAAATCAAGAGCCAAGTGTCCCAATTTCTAATGAAATCTCCAAGGAGAGAGTCTTATTAGATTTAAATTTCTGAATGTAATCCTATAAAGATAAGAAGATTGGATTAGATCACTAGATAAGAGATAGGATAGGATTAATTCAAAGAAGATTAGGACTCCCTGAAGATAAGATGATCTCCTAGAAGGAGTTGGAAAACAGCCCTCTCCTTTGGCTATATAAAGAGGGGGGCAGACCAGCTCTAGTATCACTCACACCAAGATCCAAGAGATCATCAAGAAAATCAAGAAACTCAAAAAGTAGTTCGGCCATGGAGAAGCAGAGCATGGAGATTGTGCAAATCATTAGCAGCTAAGCTTCTTTTTCTGGTTCAAAGGAGGGAGGTTCGATTGTGTCATTGTGAGGTTCCGTCGTTAATTTATTTTCTTGCTTTTTAATTCAAGTATTCATTGATTCTTGAGCATATTTTTATTGGATGTTAATGTTAATTAGTCTGACAAACTGAATTAATGTTGATGTTCCTACTACTATCCATGATTTCGGTGATCCGTAATTGTCACGAATAGTGGTACAAGTAGCAATTAGGTTAATATCTTTCTGGGTCAATTGTTCGTGACAGCCTTTGACCAATGTATTGACATGTTTTAACCTAAAGGGAATTGATGGAACAAGATTCAATAATTGTAGCTATCTCAATTATTGTTATTTTGGTTTAACTGTTTTCACAAAGCTTAATGCTATCATTAATTAATATGGAGCGCTATCGTACCTAGTTGATTAAAGATAAGTGTTGATCGAATGCTGGGTTTGGTCAACTGATTTAGGAAAACACAAGGTTTATTATGGCTATCCTAATAAATCTATGGTTAAATGCTTGAATTGCAAGAATGTTGAAATGTACCTAGGATCGATGGCCAATCGATTCAACCTGAACCCTTGAACCAGAATTCGGTAAGACTGATTTTCTCTTGTTTGTTTAGTTTGTTATTGCTTTCCTATTCTTTTAAATTTTAGTTATTTCCCCACTCAATTACTTTATCCATTCGGCTAAGAGATTACTGATTTGCTCCCTGTGGGATTCGACCTAGTACAACTTTTTACTGCAATTATTTGATTGTGGGACTAGTACTAATTTTGAGGGCTTTGACAAACCCGTCACCATGCACTGTCCCCATGAGCATGTGTGCGCCCATGAGGAACCCTGGTAGCCATGCTAGCCATTAACCAGGGCTGCCTCGCATGGGAAGTTGGCCTAGGAGTGCCAAGGTTAGGCACCCAAGGAGGTCGACCACCCCTCATCAAAGAGTATGTTATGCTTTTGGTGGTCTGCCTGAAGATAACATCACTTTTCCCAAAAATATTATAGGCAAAAATGATGATGGTGTCCCTTAATGTAAGCCTGCCAAGCGTAGGCAAGGCTAAGCCTGTGTCAGACCGTAAGACTAGGCCAACAGGGAACAAGAGCCAACTCCCTATAACTAGCAACCGCAAGAAAGACAGGTCCAAGGGACCATTAATGTGATCACAGGAGGTTTAATTGTTGTTGTTTGCACCACATTAGTAGGTAAAAATTCAGTAAGGGAGATAGAATAGGAAGACATCACCCTGTCCAAGCTCCCCCAGAAAAAAGAAGTGATCTACTTCACTAATGATGATATGCTTGGGATCCAATACCCACACGGCGATGCCCTGGTAGTTAAACTGTTGATTAATGACTTCAGGGTGAAGAGAATTTTCGTCGACTCCGGAAGCTCGGAAGATGTTCTATTTTTGGAGGCCTTCAAGTAGATGGAGCTCGGTAAGGCAGACTTACAACCAGCCGACAACCCACTGGTAGGCTTCAGTGGTCCGCCCCATGAGCAAGATAAGAGTGCCAATCAAGGCGGGCTCCCCTTCTCATACATGACTTCTAGGTAGTTGCCACCTCGTCCCCCTACAATGCAATATTAGGGCGACCGATCTTGCACACCTTGAAGTTCCCGACAGATACGGGCGTAGGGGTGTTGTGAGGAGATCAGCTGGAATCCAGGAAGTGCTACGTAGCAGCTCTGAAGGCAAAGGGCAAGGTTGCCACCGACATAGACTTGGAGCATCCACTGAAAAATGATGAAGAGCGAGCTCGCCCAAAAGAAGGGACCATTATGGTCCCTATCTCCAAAGCAAAACCTAGGAAAATACTACTGTAGGAGGGGATTAGACGCGGTTAGGGAATGGTCTCTTTGAAAGATAGAGAGAGGCCTGTGGGTAGGGAATGAGTTTTCTGGATTAAGGATTAAGGATGTGAAAATGGGGGAATTAGAGAGAGAGAGTACTTGGGAGTGCTAGGTGACAAATACCAAGGATTTGATGATTTTCAATACGAAGAAGACCTCTATTTATGGGGGAAGTCCCGAGATCCTAAAAGATAAGAGATAAGGGTATTCACATCGTATTGGGAAAAGGGAATATTGGATTCGTTGTCAATTATTAAGTGTGCTACTGGGGTTTTGCCATGTCTCTCATGAGGATCTTCCCAAGGATTACATTTCCTTCTCCACAAGATTCCTCATTACTCACGTATACTACTACCTTTTACGTAGTTTGACTTAATTGACATGGCGGTAGTTACATCACCTCTTGGTGGGCGACACTTTGCAAACTCTGTGTGGTGCTTCATTACGTCTTTTGCTGTCGTAGGTTTCATGTGCCTTCAGGTGCACGTGGGCTTCACCGTTGGTTCGGCCTAGGTTTCTCTTGATCAGGGTGACAAGCAGGTTTATAAGTCGTTAGTTTATCACAAACCTTGGTGGGAGTGGGTTTATCGTACGCTCGAGTAGGCTTGAGGCCCTTGGATGGGTTCGATCAAGGTTTCCTTTGGTCTGGGTATCAAGTAGGCCTAGTGAACCATAGGTTTATCGCAGGGTTGATAGTGTGTTGTGGATTCATCGCAACATGTGGATTGACTGTGGGTAGTTCACACGCAACTCTACGGTGCTAATCTAGATGTTTTGATGTCCTCTGAGGGCCTAAGCGAGTACTATGTACCTACATTAGCCCCCCTGCTCATCAGTAAGTGGGAGCTTATCAGTAAGCACTTTGTTCTTTCATACCACAGGTCATGCAACGTTGGGTCTGGGGATTTCCCTATTATGTAGCTTTGCATTCGCAATGGTGGTTTCTTGCATTGCAGTTTAGCCCCCTGTCTTTTGGCAATTTGCGTCCTATCGATGGTCAATGCTATGATGTATTTGTGTGTTTCAGCCCCCCTGACCCTTGACAGGAAGTAAATTGGCGAAAGACACTATGGATTACCGTGGTAGGTGTTGCTTCCCGGTAGTATAAGTGTTTGTGTTTATTGCATGGTGTTGGTTGATGACGGGTGACTTGTTTGTTGTCATCATTTGTTATTAATGGGTATCCGAATAGGCTGTCGGTGGTGACCGTGTGACGACTATGATTATTACTTTTCTCATTTGTTGTAATGTAATGAATGTAATGTGCATCTTTTGGATGTTCGGAGTCTAGATGGTGGTAACGAATATGGTGTTATATCTAAAATTAATGCACCGTTGTGTCTCGCTTTTCATAAGGTGTGTTTGTGAATTATTTATGGTTGCTTTTGCATGACGTTTCATCTAGGCGTGCCTGTTTGGCTTCCTCGCTACCTAGTTGTAATTCTTTGGCATGCATGATGAGTTGTGTTTTAAGAGGTGCAGTATATGTCATTGGTTTCCGCCTTGCCCACTCACTCTTGTCTACTTTCTACACCTGCCACATTCTTGTATACATTTGGCGATTTTCCCTCTGTTCTTGCTCTCAGTGATGGCTCTCAATCAGCAAAGGGCACATAAGGAGGCTGGGATTCCTAATGTCCTCCGCATGATGAATGTCAGCAAGGATGTTGGTTCCACGGCATCATCTTCGATGGAATCATCACTTAAAAGACTATCAAACAATTTGAAGCTTGCGTTGGTCGGTGAGCTGCTCTTGAGGTATTGTGATGAGAACAACGTAGCTCCTTTGGGGTATGAGGCTATGGACTGCATTCTCATCCAGGGCATCCATTCGAATGATAGGTTTTTGGTGACAAAATCTATGGAGGCGATTATTCGAGGTGGTTGGTTAACTTCCTTTAAGCTCCCAGCCATCGTCATAGGTCTCGCTTTAAATACGCTTGCGATGATGATGTACAATATTATGAATCTCCCTATCAATCAGCTGTCGTGGTTCATCCTTGCACAATGGTTGAAGACCTATGACTGTTTTTCTGCTATTGGTTTTTGTGTGGGGTGTATTGAAGAGCGTGTTGTCTTACTAGCATACGTATTCTAGAAGGCTAGTCTTGGAGGGTCGCCCGTTGGTTTTTGGCCGGTCTTTGAGGGACGTGTGTTTTCATATCGAGGTAGCCAAGGCGAAGCTCGATAAGGATACCAAGAAGTTAGAGGCCTGCATGGCAGAATGCGCCCGTCAGTGCAAGTTGGTAGTGGAATATGAGGCAGAGGTGGGAGAAATAAATGCATTTGAGGCTCGAAGGCCCCTACTGGAAAATATAGTATCAATGAGGGAGGAATGAGCTAGTTTATGAGATTTGTACATGTGTTATTTTGTACTAGTTTTATTTCTACTACTGTTTTCCTATGTAAATAATTTACTATTGTTTATGTTATTTTGTATCTTAAGACTTGATCATAGATAACCTTGAAGTTTGCTGAATTCGATCGTAACCGTGTGATACCAAGGGTGTGGTGACCTTTATCGCAAATTGAACGATGTTTCTACTAGTGGGTGGACTTGTTTATATTGTTGCCCCCCTGGATGTGGGTGGAGGAGTCATTGGCAAAGAAAATTGTGGAGTTGACATATTCCATCTGTGAGCTTCAGCCTCCCTAGCTGCTTTGGACGTATCAGTTTCGCCATCATCCCCCCTTCCGTGTGATTATTGGGTCGGTTTTTCGATGTTTGTTTCTTGTCGACAACGGGTGGTATGGCATCTTATCGAGATTCTGTAGTTAATGGAAATTGAGAAAGCCTTTTAGGAGTGACCACGTGGCAGCCATTGGTAGCTGCTCTTGATGGTCATTCTATAATAAATGTGGATTCGTTGCGTGTGTTGGTTGTTTCGATATCCGATACATGTGTTGTGGCAGTTGTTGATGTGGCGCCTCTTTTGAATTAATGTGCCCCTTTGGTCCTGTCTTTCTAAGGGTGTTTGGGTAAATTTCTACGGTTTCTTTTTTGCTAAGCATCATTTCAGGCGTTGTACAAGTGTCCCCTCATCTTCTCCAGCATCGTTTGGCGTTCCGCACGCGTGGAGGAAAGAGAGTTACTATAAAGCAAGGGAGGGGAACTACATAGGGTTTCGCTTTACCTCCTACTATTGTCTCCGTAGAGTCCATTGTGCCCTAAGTTGTTCCGCAAAGTGTTTGTCTGTTCTTTTCTCTTGTCTCTCATTTCTCCCTTCTGTGTCTGTTTCTTCCTCCTCATGGCTGCTCCTCAGGGAAAACCAGTCTCCCTTTTTGCTAACTTTGTGAGAGAAGTCGATACTGTGAAGTTGCTAGTGGAGAAGGAGGCGGCCTTAGTAGCCGATGGGGGGCGGGGTTTATGGCCTCCTATGCCCTTGTCCATGATCGAGGGTGGTTCCTTTGATGTTATCACTCGCACAGAGTTAATGTGTCTCTATGACCGCACCGAGGTGTCTATTTCGTACAAGTGTCAAGAACCCCGAACTGATAGTTCAAAATACCCTATCAATTATACTGCCTGGACGCAATACATTCTTGAGAAACCTTTCTATTGTTGTATGTTGTTGGATTTTGTGCTTCTCAGGTTTGTGGATTGTTTCACAATCCTTGCGGGCCAGGAGGGGGTAAAGTACGTCGGTCATCTTCTAGGTCACTGGTGTTGTCGCACCTACAGCTTCGTGGGAGCGTTTGGGAAATTTACTATTACGGTCGAGGATGTGGCGGCCTTGTTGGCACTACCGGTTGGAGGGTCCGTGTCTGTGTAGCATTTACAACATCTTGAATCCATCCATGCGGATTTGAGGGTGTTGTGCGAGGAACTTCTTGGGGAGGTTCCTCCCTATAAGGCACTGGTGGATCAAACCACCTCTCGAGGGAAAATGTCATTGGACCAGTGGTTAGAATACTGGTTTGAGTCTCGTGGTGGGAGGGATATCATGGTGTGAGGTGCCAGCACACAATGTCACCTTGCGGCCTATATTCTCTATGTGGTGTCCCGTTTCTTATTCTCGGGAATTCCTGATTATGGTGTCCACACCATATTGGTTTCTCTGGCTATCCTTTCTACCAGTGGACATCAGCTCAGGTCGGCATCAATGTTTCTTGGCTATTTGTGTGAGCAACTGGACGACATAGTTCAAAAACTTAATGACCCCAGTTCCAAGAGGCGCATGAGCTATGTCTTTTCCCCATTCCTTTGGATGTTTCTACGTGAGCAGTTTGAGCTTAGTGTGATGTCGCATCGTCTGCAGCCCCTTCATGTCCAAGTTGCAACTCTTGATGGTGATCGGTCAGAGGAGAGAGTCTTCGAGGTGTGTAGGGGGGAAGCGCTAGCTCCAAGCTAAGAGACATAAGCATTTTAAGATGGACGAGATTAGTGTGAAGTTGTCTTCCCTCGATGGCTTTGTGTGGAGGCCATATGCCTAGGTTGTGCGCCATGCCATGCATTTTTGCATTGGTGTGTCCATTCCAAAGGGTGGTGACAATTAATGCGTTGTTTATGTGAAGAGTGCCACTGTAGGCGTGGCTTGACTAGTTACCTGGCCTGGCATTATCACCTATCTTGATTGCTCAGGTGAAGTGCAGCACTCCGTATACTGCCTAGACCGAGTACTGTGACAGTTTGGGTATGACGACTTAGGCGCCCAATTTTTGAGGTCTGGTGGGGAGGATGTGTTCTAGGTGCGGCACCACAACCTTGGTTTTCCTAGATGTGCGTCATTCCCAATAGCTGGTTATGAGAGGGTGCAAGGTTGTAAATCCCTATACCTTTCATATCTTTGTGCATTGTTTAGGGGATTTAAGGAGTTGTAGTGGACAAGTCCCCATCTCCCTCACGCATCGGCTCCTCCTGAGGGTCATGCTACCAACCAGAGGGGAAACATAATTGTTCATTGTTCCAGTTCTCTAAGGAAAGCACCGTCAAAACGTGACAGGAAATGGCCAACTGTTGATGAGGGGGAAAGTAACCATCCCCCTCCTATAAAGAGAGCGAGGTCTGCGAGAGTGCCCCACTCTACTTAGCCCGTTGAACCTTCCGTTGCGACCTCATCGCATGTGCCTGAAAGTGGCCAGTGTTTTGTGGTGCCAACTCTTGTGGAGAGGACTACGTTGGTCATAAAGTCAATGGATCTACCCGTTGTGGTGCCCTCTCCTCTGGGTGCCATCGTCTAGTTCTCAAGTAGGCGAATGAAGAGGAAGGCTCCCCCTCGCCCGAAGTGGGGTCCCACAGGTAGTGTGTTGATATGTGATTTTTGCTATTATGCTCTGTTCTTTCTTTCTATATTGTGTTATTGTGATGGAACTATGCTAATACTATTTGCTTTTCATCTTTGTAGTCTACAGAGGGTAATGGCGCTCAGTCAGACACGAAGGTTCCTGTGATTCCTCCAGAGCAGTCGAAGGAAGTCCCGGTTAGCTCCCCAGATGGGGTGAGTTTGGTGAGTAGCTTAGTGGATACACTTAATTTGAATTGTTATGTTCATTGCGTATTGTGAGGACTAACTGTTAAGCAGTCGTTTGTGTTGAAGCGAGTGGATTGCGATGAAGCTCAGCCCAATGAAGATGACTTGGGGGTTAATGACCTGGGCTAAGAGGTAAGTTGTGTTTGTTCTTTGTTATTTGTTTACCATTTGCCACGTAGGCAAAGCCGTTATGGCTGACTATTTGCACTCGACTATATCACAGGTGCCTTTGATGAATATCCTCTCGGGGTGCCAGAAATGCCTTTCTTTAGGCGTTTGACGGAGGAGTTGAGGGTAATGCAGCCCCCCAGTTCTAGTTCCAAAGTTTCTGAAGACGTTGAGGGTGACAACAGCGTCCCTATTGCTATTGTGACGGGGTGCATCAGGCCAGTCAGTCGGCTGTGGAATCGGCGGTGCGTTGTACAGAATTTCCTACTACCATCACCCCTAATGCTGAAGCCCCATGAGTGTAGAGCATAAAACTCCGGTTGAGCTAGAATCTTCCATTGTAACGGGTGGTGCCCTAGGAGACATGCATGACCAATTTGGAGATGCTAACGTGAGGCCTGAGGTTAATCTATCTATTGAGCTTGAGGACCCTGTTGACATGGTGCCTGAGATTGTCTTCCCTCCCGAGGTGCTCACTTACGAAGAGGAGTTGGTTCAAATACAGCGGGAGCTCCTAGAGTATTGCAATAATCATGACATCCCGACTCTGCACTGAAGGGATGAAAGATCCAATGTACAGATGGCCGAACCGTGCAGGAAGGTTGGACAAAATTTCAAAAATTTCTCTTTCTCCCATATGGGAATCACATTCCCTATTTTAGAAAACTATATTTTCAAGGATCAATCTTGAACCAAACAGGACCAGATCTAAAACCAAAAGGGAGGAGAGGGACATAACTGATATAGAGTAGCAGTAACTCCCAATGAAGGTGTTCACGGCCAAGGAGAAAACCAAAAACTGCTTCCACTGAAAATGACAAAATGTGAGGTGAAGCAGGATCAACAGGACGGCTCTTTAGTATGAACTAAATTCTTCAGCAAGAATGGGGTAGAGGGCTGGTGAGCACGACTTCAAATTGCTTCTTCTACCAAAAAGCAAGATCAAGAACAATTCTTGATCACTCCCATAAGTGGAGATCGAACTAGGTAGGGGCTGCAAGAACAAGGAAGAATTTTGCATATTGTTGTGTCTTGTCTGGTGTCTTTGCATGTCTGCCCTGCTCTCTTATTTATAGCCTTAAAGAGACAACCTCCTAATCTGATTAGGAGTTTCCTTATCCAAATCTTTATTTGGATCTAGACTCTTTAAGTGATAAGGATAATCCCTTATCTTATCTGCAGTTTAAGATCAACTTAATGCTAATTAAATTAGGAGTTTCCTGATCCAAATCTTTATTTGGATCTAGACTCTTTAAGTGGATAAGACTTATCCTCTTATCCTTATCTGCTGATCCAAACCCAGATTTGCCCCTATTTAATTAATCTAATTAACCCATTTCAAAAATGGGCTTTAGGCCCATTAAGTTTATGTGCTCACTTAACCTCTTAACCTACTGCCCAGTTGGCTCTCCTTGTATAACGTGGGACCCAAACATTGATCTACAGATCAGCCACATGGGTTCAGCCCAGCCTTTGTTACAAGGCCTGACCGGATTCACTGTAGGAGACAGTGAACCCCTGAGTCCACACCATGGGTTGTTAATGTGCCCAACATTTACACTAAATGGTCCATGGGTCCAACCACCTTATGAAAACCCAAGGACTATGAGCAGATGCAAGATTAGCCCATCAGGTATTACCATCAATGGTCTTACACTTAACCTCTCAACCCATAACGATCAAACACTGCCTTACAAGAAAGGACCTCTCCCTCGACTGTAAGGAACAATGCTGCACTCTCTACTCACATGGATCCCGGGAATTAGAACCTTTTGCAAATATTTTGAAACCATAATATATATGTATATCTTTATTCAAATATATTTTGCAAAAGAAAATTTCAACGGTTGAAATCAACTGCCAGCAGTTTTAGGTTTCCATTAGAGACAGTGGATCTCCGACCATTCACTTTGTCCGACAAATGGGTTGATCCTGTCACTATGATCACCCACTCAGATGAATTCTCGGACTGTCCCAACATACCCAGGTTTTGACCCCCTTTAAGGATCTCACTAATTGGCATATCAAAGACAGCCTAATCTGACACCTAGTGCAATACCATAATTGAGTATAGGGGTCAGATGTAATATTCCAGTTTTGCCCATCTATCTCTAAGGTCCAAGGCAAGACTGGAATTTTGGTCTGGTTCAGGGCTTGAAGAAAACCCACACTTCATGTACCTTAGGTCTCACCCTAGCAACTGAGACAAGCCACCCCAATCAACTTGGCAATACATCAGTGTCAACCTTGGTAGGATAAATCTCCCCTGATCTATCCAACAGGTGTGAAGATTCTAAACTAACATGAGTCTCTTAAGTGTCCAGTTTAAGGGTATTACATAGAAACACACCACAATGACATGAATCAATTATGTACTTTATTAATTTACAATAAATGTCAAAAGGTACATCAATCTGATTGGAGCTAAGGGCATAACTGTTTAACAGCTCCCACTTGCGCTTAGGTCCAATCGGGTACAAGCCGGAGTCCCATAATTTCCATGTGTTTCTCAAACACTTTCTTTGTCAATGGCTTAGTTAATGGGTCTACTACATTTTCCCCTAATGCTACCTTCTAAATAAGGACGTCTCCTCTTCCAACTATCTCCCGCAGTACATGGTACTTCCTCTCGATGTGCTTCGACTTCAAGTGGGCTCGTGGCTCCTTAGCCTGTGCAATGGCTCCAGTGTTGTCACACAACAATGGAATGGGTGATGTGCTGGATGGAATTACTCATAATTCTTGAATGAATTTCTTCATCCAAACAGCTTCCTTGGCAGCTTCACTTGCCGCAATGTATTCGGCCTCGGTTGTGGAATCTGCGGTGGAACCCTATTTGCTGCTTTTCCAGCTAACAGCACATGATCCTATCGTGAAGATATAACCAGATGTCGACTTTCTATCATCTGGATCTAACTAGAAATCGACATCAGTATACCCCTAGATCTGTAGTGAACTACCATTGAATAACAGACAAAACTCTTTTGTCCTTCGAAGGTATTTTAGTATGTTTTTGACAGCGGTCCAATGCTCTTGCCCTGAGTTAAATTGGAATCTACTTACCACACTCACTGCCTAAGAAATGTCAGGACGATTGCACAGCATGGCATACATGATGCTCCCTACGGCTGAGGCATAGGGAACCTCTTTCATGCCTTCAATCTCTTCGAGAGTCTTGGAGACATACCCTTTGAGAGAGTGACTCCATACCTAAAAGGAACATTTCCTTTCTTGGAGTTCTCCATGTTGTATCTCTTGACTATTTTGTCAATGTAAACAGACTGGGATAATCCTATTATCCTCTTCAATCTATCTCTATAGAGTCGAAGACCCAGTATGTAGAAGGCTTCTCCAAGATCTTTCATGGAGAATTGCTGTGAAAGCCACACTTTCACCGTAGTTAACATTCCTACATCATTCACAATGAGTAGAATTTCATCTACATACAGAACCAAGAACGTAACCTTATCCCCAATGGTCTTCCTGTAAACACAGGGCTCATCCGGATTTTGCTCAAATTCAAACTGTTTGACGATAGAGTCAAACCGGATGTTCCAACTCCTAGAAGCTTGCTTAAGTCCATATATGGATCGGTTGAGTTTACATACCATTTGCTCCTGACCTACAGTTATGAAACCTTGTGGTTGATGCATATAGATATCTTCAGTAAAGTCTCCATTTAGAAATGCAGTTTTGACATCTTGCCAAATCTCGTAGTCATGGTAAGCTGCTACAGGTAGCAGGATCCTAATGGATTTAAGCATGGCCACAGGCAAAAAGGTTTCCTCATAATCGATTCCCTCTTTCTGAGTGTACCCTATCACCACAAGACGAGACTTGTAGGTCTCAACTTTAACATCGGGGCCCTTCTTCCTCTCATAGATCCATTTGCAACCAATTGCCTTTACCTCACGGGGCAGATCTACTAGAGTCCAAACTCCATTGGTCTCTATTGAGTCCATCTCAGCTCTCATGGCATCTACCCACTTCAAGGAATCTATGTCCAACATAGCTTCCGAATAAGTCACGAGATCTTCCTCACTGGTCGTGGCTTCCACCAGGTAACTTTCTTGATCATAGTCGTAACGAATTGGAGGTCTAGAAACCCGGGTAGATCTTTTAGGTTGGTTATTTTCTGGAGCTAGTGGGACATCTCCCACTAACCCTGGGCTCTCCTCACCAAGAATAACTTCCTGATGAAGATTATCCATGATGTAATCTTCTTCTAAGAAGTGGGCATTTCAACTGCCAAACACATTTTGCTCTTTTGGATCATAGAATAAGTAACCAATAAAGCCTTTGATATAGACTATAAATAGGCAACGGTGGTCTTGGACTCCAATTTGTCAACACTAGTTCTTTTAACATGTGTCGGACAACCCCAAATTTTCAAGTGTCTCATATTTGGTTTCTTATCGATCCAAAGCTCATAGGGAGTCTTCAGAACGGATTTGGTTGGAACCCGGCTTAACACATATATCACAATCTCTAATGCGTAACACCAAAAGGATGTGGGTAGTTTTGAGTGTACAAGAAGTGATCGGACCATATCCAATAAAGTCTAGTTCCTCCTTTTTGACACACCATTTAATTGTGGTGTAGTAGAAGAAGCTAGTTGTGATATTATCCCTTTTTTTTTTAGTCCCTGAATTTGTCGGAGAGATATTCGCCTCCTCGATCTGATCAAATGGCCTTAATGTGTCTCTCCAACTATTTCTCAACCTCTTGCTTGAACTCTTTGAACTTTTCAAAGGATTCAGACTTGTAACTCATTAGGTACATGCAACCAGACTGTGAGTAATAATCGGTAAATGTTACGTGTCCTAACATTTACGTGTCCTAACATTCAGAATGTTAGATTCAAGGGACCATACCGTGAGTAATCCACTTTCAAAGGATTTAGAATGTTACGTGTCCTAACATTCAAGGGACCACATACATCAGTATGTATAAGGTCAAGTGTTCCTGTAAATCTTTTAGGCTTACCAGTAAATGACCATTTTCTCATCTTACCCTGAAGGCAAGGTTCACAGGTTGGAAAATCTTCTACAGTTAGAAAATCCAAAGGACCATCCTTTACCAACCTTGTGATACGATCTAAATTAATGTGGCCAAGTCGGTAATGCTACAGGCTAGTGGGATTAACTGTATCACGAGTCCTCTTCTTGGGGATTATCTCCGGCATAGTTTTGGTAATGTTTGTTTCCAGAGAAGAATGGAGAACATAGAGATCGTTATCAAGTTCTTCGTATGTGAGGAATTTGTTATTCCGTTTAAAAGTAATCACATTACGGAATAAGATAGAATAACCATCCATGCACAATTTTGAGACAGAAATCAAATATCTTGTTAAATTAGGTACGAAAAGACAATCTTTAAGTACAATTGTTCCTTCTCTAAAAACTGGTTCTACAGTTCCTATGGTTGTAGCTGCAACTATTGCAAAAGTCCCTAAGTAGAGCGTTACTTCTCTGTCACTCAGTCTTCTACTTATCTTGAACCCCTACAGTGAGTTACACGCATGAGTTGAAGCCCAAAGTCAATATACCAAGAAGCAGAAATGACCAACAAATTGGTCTCTATGATAAAAGAGTCGAAATTACCTTGTTTCTTAGTCTCCAGAAATTGAGGACAGTTCCTCTTTTAGTGGCCAGTCTGTTTGCAGAAGTGACAGGCATCTGATGCCTTATCTTTCTTCTGCTTTTTAGTTTTGCTACCCTTCTTCTGAGCCTTCCTTTTAGCCTTCCACTTTTTCTTGATCGATTTTCCACCTTCAACAAGCATGGCTATCAATTTATCCTTCTTAATCAGTTCTTCAACCCTCTACAACATATTGTCGAGTTCCTGAAGGCTAACATTTAGCTAATTCATGTTGTAATTCATGATAAGCTGATTGAAGGACGGAGGTAAGGAAATAAGGACAGCATCAATTTTGGTGTCATGATCTAGCCCTGACCCGAGAGCCTCCAGTTCATTGATGTAACCCATCATCTTTAGACAATGGTCATAAACTTGTTGGTTCTCGGTTATCTGTGTGGTCATAAACAATTTTAAGACCTTTTGTCGAGTAGAACGGTTCTGCTCTTCATACATAGTCTTCAGACTATCCAATATATCCCTAGACACTTCGATCTTATCGAATTGTCATTGTATCATATTGTCTAAAGAGGCTATAATATAACACCGGGCAAGAGAGTTTTTATCTTCCCATTCTTGATACTCTCTTCTTTAGGCCTTAAAAGCCCTGTCACCCAGACGATCTAGAGTAGGGTTCCTAGCAATCTTGTCCAATTTCTCGGATGTCAGAACCAGCATAAGGTTTCAGAACCAGTCAGCATAATTAGGGCCCTTGAGTTTGTTATCATCCAACAGTTTAGTGAAGTTTTCGTTTCCCATTTCTAGTTAAGGCAAGGTAGAATTGTAAGTCCAGAACCTAATTGATTCATGTCATCACATAGAAAAGGGCTTTTAATCTATGTTTCATTTCCATTTTGGGCATCTCTGAGATTCCCCCTAATCTCAGTGACAGAGACAGTTGTGTCTCTGTAAATGTGGGAAACCACATAGGGTGCATGAAGCCAATTGTTTCAGCTGCAAAACCCCACCACCTTCTGTGAAGGATCTCATCCACTCATCTTATGAGCTTTCCCATTGGCCTCTATCAGACAAGGTTCATAGCCATTTTAGGTTAAACCTTTCTATCCAATAAGTGCTCACCCATCATTTTCAAGAATGCTTAGGTACCGTGAGAGAGTTTTCCATTTTATGATAGGCCCCTCCCACATCATTCTATGATGCCCCTATTGTCTTATGAAGCAATCCAGCCGATTGCATTAGTAGATGGATAGCCCAATTTTATGGTGCATCTCCACCCACCGATACAGCCAACCTTCATACCAATGATGGAAGGCCTTTAGAGAGTTCACCATATGAATCTCCCTATCACATGCACTTATATTTTCAGGAGGCAACAAATAATTACACCCTACTTTAATTTAGGTCAAACCAAAGTGGTTCCCACTGGCTTTCATAAAGCCAGATTTAGATGGGCCCTAAAAGGCTAGGGTTCCACATGGTTCCTCTTGGGGAAGAAGCTGGTGTGGGGCCCACCACATAGGGAGATCATCCAATGATCTTAAGGACACTATGGCAATGATGTGCATTCAACCATGGTGTGCGTAAGAGCCACTATCGAATCAGCATGGGCCAAGTGCTTATGGCCCATGAACGTAGCACATCACATGTATGAAATCCATAATTGATTCAATCAATTAAATAAATATAAAACCAATAAATAAACCCCATTTAATTCCATAATATTACCAATTAAGATTATCTAGGTATATGGGCTGAACTGCAAAGAGCATTTGGCCCATATAGCATTTATGCTAAATTGGGCTAAAGCAGTTTTAACAGATTAAAACTAGGTTTTATAGACATGGGCCAAATTGCATCTTGCAATTAACCATCAATCCCTCGGCCCATATAAAAAATTTTAGGGCTGAGAACAACGCCCTATTGAACCACAGATTCGGTCCAACCAGTTGGGTCCAATGTAGTTTGAATGGGTCTAGCGTTTGATGTTAAATTCAAGATTCAATTCAAGAAGATGATCTGAAATTAAAAAACTGATGCATGACAATCAAGAATCAGTAAGAGGGTTGTTCGTAAGACTGTTACCCTGCAAAACAAAGATCAGTTCACAATATGCAATTTCCAAAACTACAAATCACAGATTGTTGAACCCAAATCTGTGAAATTCTCTCCTTTGCGCTTTCTGCTTCGACTTCGAACGAAATAAAATAGAAAACCAAATTTTGTATTATTATTACATTAGATTCGAATTCATATACATTCTGTCTAAAAATCAAAAAAATAAAATTAATTATAGACAAAGAATGAATAGAATAAATCAACAGGTGCACAAATTTCTTGCACCATTTAAAGAATTCAATCTCCACCATATGAACAACCCAAAATTCAAGAAAAATATATAGAACAGTTCTAAATATAAAACAGATCAATAAAGATTTAATTATAGATCATTCACCCAAAAATTAGGAACCAATTTCCCAGAAATACGTTAACTGTGCAAATCGGGTAGAACGCCTTCTGCCCATTTGCACAGATCCAAATCTGGTTTAATTCGGTTCAAGATTTAAACTTGGCTTTGATACCACTGAAGGGATGAGAGATCCATCGTATAGATGGCCAAAACCTGTAGGAAGGTTGGGCGAAATTTCAAAAATTTCTCTCTCTCATCTGGGAATCGCATTCCCTATTTTAGAAAACTACATTTTCAAGGATCAATCTTGAACCAAACCGGACCAGATCTAAAACCAAAAGGGAGGAGAGGGATATACCTGATACGGAGTAGCAGTAACTCCCAGTGAAGGTGTTCACGCCCAAGAAGAAAACCAAAAACTGCTTCTACTAATGATGACATAGTGTGAGGTGAAGCAAGATCAGCAGGACGGCTCTTCAGCAAGAACCGAATTCTTCAGCAAAAATCTGGTAGAGGGCTGGTGAGCACAACTTCAGATTGCTTCTTCTACCAAGAAGCAATATCAAGAACAATTCTTGATCACTCCCACAAGTGGAGATCGAACTGGGTAGGGGCTGCAAGAACAGGGAAGAACTCTACAGATTGCTATGTCTTGTCTGTTGTCTTTGCATGTCCACCCTGCTCTCTTATTTATAGCCTTAAAGAGACAACCTCCTAATCTGATTAGGAGTTTCCTTATCCAAATCTTTATTTGGATCTGGACTCTTTATGTGATAAGGATAATCCCTTATCTTATCTGCAATTTAAGATCAGCTTAATCCTAATTAAATTAAGAGTTTCCATATCCAAATCTTTATTTGGATCTGGACTCTTTAAGTGGATAAGACTTATCCTCTTATCCTTATCTGCTGATCCAAACCCAGATTTGCCCCCATTGGATTAATCTAATCAACCCAGTTCAAAAATGGGCTTTAGGCCCATTAAGTTTATGTGCTCACTTAACCTCTTAACCTACTGCCCAGTTGGCTCTCCTTGTATGGCGTAGGACTCAAACATTGATCAACACATCAGCCACATGGGTTCAGCCCTGCCTTTGTTACAAGGCCTGGTCGAATTCACTATAGGAGACAGTGAACCCCTGAGTCCATCACCATGGGCTCGTAATGGGCCCAACATTTACACTAAATGGTCCTTGGGTCCAGCCACCTTATGAAAACCCAAGGACTGTGGGCAGATGCAAGATTAGCCCATCAGGTATTACCCTCAATGGTCTTACACTTAACCTCTCAACTCATAATGATCAAACACTACCCAACAAGAGAGGACCTCTCCCTCGACTGCAAGGAACAGTGCTTCACTCTCTACTCACACGGATTCCGGAAATTAAAACCTTTTGCAAACATTTTGAAACCATAATATATTTGTATATCTTTATATAAATATATTTTGCAAAAACAAATTTCAACAGTTGAAATCAACTACCGGCAGTTTTAGGTTTCCATCAGAGAGAGTGCATCCCCGATCATTCGCTTTGTCCGACAAAGGGGTTGATCCTATCACTATGATCACCCACTCAGATGAATTCTCAGACTGTCCCAACATACCCAGGTTTTGACCCCCTTTAAGAATCTCACTGATTAGCATATCAAAAACAACTCAATCTGACACCTTGTGTAGTACCATAATCGAGTCTAGGGGTTAGGTGTAACAATCCAGCTTTGCCCATCTATGTGCAATGTCTAGGGCAATACTGAAATTTTGGTCCAATTCAGGGGTTCAAGAAAACCCACACTACATGTACCTTAGGTCTCACCCTAGCAGCTGAGACAAGACACCCTAACCAACTTGGCGGTACATCAGTGTCAGCCTTGGCAGTATAAATCTCCCCAGATCTATCCTACTGCTATGAAGATTTTACACCAACATGAGTCTCATAAGTGTCCCGTTTAAGGGTATTACACAGAAACACACCACAATGACATGAATCGATGTACTTTATTCATTTACAATAAATGTCAAAAGGTATATCAATCTAATTGGAGCTAAGGGCATAACTGTCTAACATGCACTTCCCAGTTGTAGATCCTATTACAATTTAGGGTGATCGCAAGGGTGTGCAAGTTTGCATCAACTGCTATACGCATTGGGTGGCTGCCGGAGGGGAAGCTGCATCCCAAGGTCATGGGTCCTGCGCTGAACACCATCACCATGCTGATGACCCATGTGATTACCCACCCAGCGGAGGAGTTATCATGGTCGGACTTCGCTTGCTAGCTAGATGCTTGTCGAGGTTTTTTGTCGATGGATTTCTTCATGACACAGATCAAGGAGTGTGTCGTGATGTTAGCCCATGCCTTTCGGAATGTTGACTGGGACATATCGTAGTCCGATTTGTTTCATTCGATGAAGGAAACTGAATTGTAATGGACCATTATAGGGTCCTCCTGCAATGTGAATGTGTAACAATTTTATAATTTTTGCTTTGATAGTGACAGGTTTGATAATGTTTTTGCAATTCTAGATTTAACATATAATGTGTGACAATTTTTTAGATTCCGAGGTCTCCTAATTATTAATCTTAATGTGCGTTTTTCCTCATCACGGCACGGGTGTAGTAGGCTTTACCACAGTGCATAAGGGTTGTTGAGTGATGTTACAATGCCGCGCTGAGATATTGTCAAATGATGTAGGTGACCACGCTGAGATATTGTCTAATGTGCACAAAGGAGTTATTTAGTGTGACGTTTGTTATTACTGAGGTCTCCGACGGACCTCTACGGGCGGTACGGTTGGACTTTGGTCGTAGTGTGAATGTAAAGAAAACTTATCCGTAGCATGCTGCTTTTGTGCATGTAATCATCACATGAAAGGGCTGCATCGGTAAGTGTTGGTTAATGAGCCCCCCATTCGGTTTTATCATAATTGAGTGCAAGCATAATGTCGCTTTATCACAAATTGTTAAAGGAGATGAATAGTGTGAATTTGTCTTCCGAGATGCTATCAGGAGGAGTTGACCCAGATAACCTCTATGCAAATAAGCAGCTAATTAAGGGGTTATGCATGTACCGAAACGCTATCAAGTGTGAAAGAGTACCAAGCAGAAGGGCCGAGATGCAAGACACACATTGATAATTATATTTGTAGGAATGATCTTTATGCTTTTTGTGGGGAAATGCAGCTTTGTTACCCCTTCTAGGACCACGTGTTGCCATACCTTAGAGAGATGAGGCCCTTTGCCGGTTGTATAGTTGGTACTCAGTTCATCATAACCATGTTTTGGGAAGGCGGGGTATTGTTCATAGGCAAAGTGTTGTTGTTGATGCTGGGACGGGTGAACTTTGTTTTCATAAATTCCATCGCAGTTAACAGAGTATTTTTGTTTATAAATTTGAGAGGGTTCGTGCCTCCTGTCGACGAAGCCCACCACTAGATGCACGGGGGTGTGTTTGTGCCTAGGGATACCATGGCTTAGTTTGTGCCTGGGGTTACCAGGGCTTGTTTGTGCCTGGGGTTGTCAGGGCTTGTCTATGCCTAGAGTTACCAGGGCTTCGTCAATGTCTGGGGTTACCAGGGCTTTGTCTGTGCCAGGGCTTGTCTGTGCTTGGGGTTACCAGGGCTTTGAATTGCACCTGGGATTACCAGGGCCTTCGTATGGAGCATGCAACATTGTGGAACTAGCCACAGAATGAGAGTGCCTAGGGTTGCTAGGTCTTTGAATCCCGCTTGGGGTTGCCAAGGCCTTCGCATGGAGCATGCGGCATTGTGGAACCAACCACGGAATGAGAGTGTCTGGGGTTTCCTGGGGTTTCCAGGGCTTTGGATCGCACTTGGGGTTGCTAGGGCCTTCGCATGGAGCATGTGGCATCGTAGAACCGGCCATAGAATGAGAGTGCCTAGGGTTACTAGGGCTTTGAATCGTGCTTGGGGTTGCCAGGGCCTTCGCATGGAGCATGCAGCATCGTGTAACCGACCATAGAATAAGAGTGCCTGGGGTTGCTAGGGCTTTGAATCATGCCTGGGGTTGCCAAGGCCTTCGCATGGAACATGCGGCATCGTGGAACCAGCCACGGAATGAGAGTACCTAGGGTTGCTAAGGCTTTAAAAGTATAATTGAACAAGTTACAGAATTTGAACGAGATATGTATATAAACAAGTATGTGGAACATATTTGAACAAGCTGTAGTATAACATTCATTTGACTACTATCACAGTGTACAAATGCATGTAGTCTCAATCAAAAGGTGAAAGGAAAGCAACTTCATTGCAATTAGTATTTTATGGAAGTAAATAGACTTTATCACAAAGCATGTAGGTAGTTGGTATATTCAATAATGAATTAGTTATAATAAAACATTTTGAATTTATTTATAGAATGTGTACATGTATTGATCGAATTACATAGTCACTTGAAGAAAGGTTTCAACCAATAGCCATTGATGGTTTCATCCTCTTCTTCTGTGTCTACAGTTTTTAATACATAATAGCCCGAAATATGGGCCTCTTTTATTAAGTATGGCCCTTCCCATGTTGGGGAAAATTTTCCCGCAGACTTGCCTTGCCTAACATTGAGAGCTGTCTTTAGTACTTTATCCCCCTCTTTGAAGTTTCTGGACCTCAGGTGTCTATTGAAGTTTGTGGCTAGGGCCTATTTGTACTTTCTTTGTTTCTGTGAGGCTATTCTCTAACCTCATCGATTACCTCGAGTTTGTCTGCAAGTAATTGGTCCATGTCCTCTGGCCTGATCCTTTTGCCCATCACGAAGGCTATCCTAGAGTACTGCTTCTTGACCATACACCAAAGATTAGGGCGTCACCTGTGTGCTCTTTCTGATAGATGTGTGATAAGCTCAAAGAGTTTCTAACAGCTTGTCTGCCCAATCCTTTTGGTTATCAACCACTGTTTTGCTTAACATCCTGAGTAGATTTTTTTTTGTAGCCTCTACCTGCCCATTTCTCTATGGGTAGTATGTTGTGGACATTCCTAGTCTTGCACCATTTTATCCTTGGAGGTCACAGACTTCTTAATTTTTGATGGATAGGCCATTCTCTATCAGTATTCACATTGGGACTCCAAATTTGTGGACTATGTTTTGTCTTAGGAAATTTTCTATGTTGTCTGCACAGATTCGTCGGAGGGGGATGGCTTCTGTCCATTTGGTGAAATAGTCTATGGCTACTATGATGAAGAAATACCCTCTAGAAGGTGGTGTATATTGCTTATTAGGTCTACCCCCCAAGTCCTCTCCTACTATTTTTGTTCAGATATGGTTCGGTTTATGGTTCAAGATTGATCCTTCAAAATGTGATTTTCTAAAATAGGTAATGTGATTCCCAGTTGAAGGGAGAAACAAATTTTTGAAATTCGCCCACTCTATTCTGCAAGATTTGGGCGTCCATACGATGGATCTCTCATCCCTTCATGGGGAAAGTCCCGAGATCCTAAAAGGTAGGAGATAAGGGTATTTGCATCGTATCGGGAAAAGGGAATATTGGATTCACTATCAATTGTTAAGTGTGCTACTAGGTTTTTCCACGTGTCACATGAGGATCTTCCCGAGGATTAACTTTCCTTCTCCTCAAGATTCCTCATTACTCACGTATCTACTACCTTTTATGCAGTTTGACTTATTAACGTGGTAGTAGTGACGTCACCTCTTGGCAGGCACCGCTTTGCAGACTCCTCGTGGTGCTTCGTCACATCTTTTACTATCATAGGTTTCATGTGCCTTCAAGTGCACGTGGGCTTTGTCGTGGGTTCGACCTAGGTTTCTCTTGATCTAGGTTATGAGTGGGTTTATAAGTCATTAGTTTATCGCAAACCTTGGTGAGTGTGGATTTACCGCATGCTCGAGTAGGCTTGAGGCCCTTGGACAGGTTCGATCAAGGTTTCCTTTGGTTCAAGTATCGAGTAGGCTCGGTGGACCATGGGTTTATTGCGGTTTTGCAATACGCGTTATGAGTTCATTGTAGGGATAATAGTGTGTTGCGGGTTCATAGCAGCATGGGGATTAACTGTGGGTAGTTCGCACGCAACTCTGCGGTGTTAATCTTAATGTTTTGATGTTCTCTGAGGGTCTAAGCAAACACAATGTACCTATAACCATAAATTGGAGATCACCTGACAGATCCTATGCGCTCCGAGCTGGTAAGCTTTTTATTAAATACCTTAGATCTTTTCGCCTGGTCGGCTGCAGAAATGCCCGGCATAGACCCTACACTAGTATCTCATAAACTCAATGTTGGCCCTATAGTTAGACCTGTTTGATAGAGGAAGAGAAACCTCGCCCTAGAAAGGTGGCAAATAGTGCACGAGGAGGTGGAAAGGCTACTAGAAATAGACTTCGTGAAGGAAGTCCAATACCCGAGCTAGATAGCAAATCTAGTTCTGGTAAAGAAGGCAAATGGAAGTGACGAATGTGCATAGACTATACAGAACTGAACCAAGCATGCCCGAAAGACAGCTTTCCGCTACCTAGCATAGATTGCCTAGTGGATAAGACCTCAGGGTTTAAGCTGCTTAGCTTCATGGATGCCTATTCAGGCTATAACCAGATCTTGATGGACCTAGAAGACTAGGAAAAAATTGCCTTCGTGACTGAAATGGGCTTGTACCATTAGAAAGTCATGCCCTTTGGTTTCAAAAACACTGGAACAACCTTCCAGTGCCTTGTAAATTCTGTTTTTTCTGATTTGATTGGAAACAAAGTAGAATGTTATGTAGATGACAAGGTAGTGAAAACTCTTTTTTCAAAAGATTTGATTGCCGATTTGAATTTTGTCTTTAACATTTTAAGAAAACACAACCTAAAGTTAAACCCAAATAAGTGTGCTTTTAGTGTGACTTCGAGTAAGTTTCTAGGTTACATTGTCAGCCAGCACGGTATAGAGGCAAACCTTGAGAAAATCCAAGTGATCTTAGGTATGAAACCACCCAACTTGGTTAAGGAGACCCAAAGACTAACCAGATGGGTACTAGCCTTGAATCGATTTATGTCCAAATCGGTCAGGAAGTGCCTTCCCTTCTTTAGCTATAAAGAAAAACCAAGCCTTCAAGTGGACTAAGGAGTGTCATCTCGCCTTTGGCGAGTTGAAGCGGTACCTCAGTTCCCCTCCCCTACTGACCAGACTTGAGACTGGGGAGGAGTTCAAACTCTACCTCTCCACGAGTGACAAGGTGGTTAGCTCGGTCCTGATAAAAGAACTTGACAAAATACAATGACCAATGTACCACGTAAGCAAAGTCCTAAACGTAGTAGAAACCAGATACCCCGACATAGAGAAACTCGCCTTTGCACTAGGGCTAGCCACCCAAAAGCTAAGACCATATTTTCAGGCCCACACCATTATTGTCCTAATTGATTGACCTCTGAAGCAAGTCCTTCAGAAACTTGAGGTCTCAGGGAGACTAACAAAATGGTCAATAGAGCTCAGTGAGTATGACATCCGATACGAACTGTGGCCAGCGATAAAAGCACAGGTCCTAGCAGACTTCATTGTCGAGTGCACCTTCAACTCACCACCCTCTGTGATGATAGAACCAGAAGTGGAAGCTTCATCTAGTGCAGCACCACCTCCAACTCGCGAGATAGCAAGCAAGGACGAGGAGCCCTGGATACTTCATGTGGATGGCTCGTCTAACTAGAGCAAGAGTGGAGTTGGGTTATTACTCTATGGACCTAGCGATGTAAAGATGGAGTACGTGCTCCAGCTTCAATTCTGAACTTCAAATAATGAGGTCGAGATGAAGCATTATTGGATGGATTGGCACTAGCAAAGGAAGTGGGAGCTAAGCACCTGGTGGTTTGCAGCAACTCACAACTCATCGTAAATTAGGTAAATGGGGAATACGAAGCGCGAGAACCCTCCATGGAAGCCTACTTTGCCAAGGTAAGAGAACTCCTCCCCAATTTTGACTCCCGATACCTCCAAAAAATTCCGAGATCAGAAAATATAGAGGCTAATGCCCTTTCCAAACTTGCGAGCACGATAGAAAAAGGGGGAGAAGAGGCCACCCATATAACTGATACAGAGCTGAGTTGGATTGACCTGCTCTATAACTACCTAAAATATGGCACATTACCAACAGAAAATAACGTAGCTCAGTGAATAGAATGACAGTCAGCTCGCTACGTGATAGTGGGCGAGCTACTCTACAGGAGGTCCTTTACGCTGCCTTACCTACGATGCCTACGGTGCCTACGGTGGGCAGAAGCAGACCAAGTCCTACACAAGATTCAAGAAGGCCTCTGTGGAGGACACATGGGGGGTAGGGCCCTTGCCCAAAAAGCATTGCAATAGGGGTACTACTGGCCCACTATGAAAGCAAATGCAACTAAGCTGGTCTAGTGGTGCAACAAATGCCAATGGCACGCCAACATCCTACACCAACCCGCTGCTAATCTGAGATATTTAACCAGCCCATGGTTATTCGCGCAATGGGGCATAGACTTGCTGGTCCCCTTTCCACCAACCAAAAGACAGAAAAAATCCTAGTAGTGGCAGTAGATTATTTCACCAAGTAGGTAGAAGTCGAGCCTCTTGTCACCATAACAGCTCGCAATGTCCAAAACTTCTTTTAGCGAAGCATTGTCTATAGGTTCGATCTACCTAGAGTATTGATTTTAGACAATAGGAAGCAGTTTGAAGATATTGAGTTCCAAAATTGGTGTGCACAAATGGGAATAAGACAAAACTTCACTTCAGTAGCGTACCCCCAAGATAATAGGCAAGTTGATGTAACCAACAGGGCCATTCTACGCAGCCTCAAAGCTCGTCTCTCCTGAGCTAAGGGTTTGTAGGTGGACGAGCTGCCCAGTGTGTTGTGGGCCTATAGAATCACCATTAAGACAGCAACAGGCGAGATCCCTTTCAACTTAACTTACGGGACCAAAGTAGTGATACCAACTGAAATGGAAATCCCAACATTGCGATCTGAAGCATTCATTGAATAACCAAATGAAGAAGATTTGCAGACAACCTCAACCTAGTGGAAAAAGTCAGAGATCTGGTCTACATTCGGACCGCAGTTTATCAACAACGCGTAGCTCGGTATTATAATGCCTAGGTTAAGAAACGCCACTTCAGGGTTGGCGATCTGGTACTCAAGAAGGTTATGGTACCTGAGCCAAGTGTGGGAAAGCTCAGCTTGAATTGGGAAGGCCCCTATAGGATTTCTAAGATTATAAGTGGGAATGCATATGAGCTCAAAACACTTGACGAGAAGACAATGCCCCAGGCCTGAAATGTGGACAACCTACATAGGTACTACCTCTGAACACAAAATGCTTCGAGTTGCATCTGTAAGCTCGCAAGAATCAACTAACATCTTGGCCCGATATCACGGAAGATAGATCGACAATTCTAAAAGAAAAAGAGCAATAGAGATACACTCTACAACAGAATTGAGCTAATCGACATAAAGATAGCCAAGAAAACAAAAGATGCTAAAAGAAACAATTGCTTCTATTAACAAAAAGGCCAAATGGCCGTACAAGAGAGTGGGCCAAATGGCCGCAAAAAAAAGGATAGAAGAGAGAGAAGAAAAGTTCAATAGGTTCTAACATGATAGGGCACACAAGCCCCAGAAAGTTTACAAGAGCATAAATCCCCCAGAACAATAAGAGAAACCATCATCATCACCACCAGACCGCTAGCCAAGCTATAGATCGAGCTACTTGTCACCGCCATCATCCTGTGCCTCCTCGTCGCCTCCCTCCTCGACCAAATTTTCGCCATCATCCTCCTCCTCCTCCTTTGGGGTCAAGGGCTCTTTATCCACCTACGTGACGAGCTCGAACCTTGCATGTGATAATGGAGCTGACATTGAGATCGAGTTATAGGGACTTTAGATAATGACAACATAGCTTGAATCCCCTCTTCATTGAAGGGATACTGTCCACTGCCCTCTACTTCTTGTATGCAGGGGACTGTAGATAAGAAGTAACAGCCTCCTCCCTAGCTCGAAGCAAGTCCTGGGTGCACTTCGACCACCTCTCCTCCAGCTCGTGACAAGCCTAACATAGCTCACTGCAGACTCTAGTTCGCATCATATAGGTGATGGCGCTCTTAACGCTCTCCCTCTGAATCGAGCCAGAGTTTTTACACTTCAGCATTAAGCAGGCCGATGTTCGCCTGCATTTTGGCCTGCGCCTTCTGCCCTGAGTGAACATGATCCATTAGAAGCTGGTTGTAGGTGTTCACCTACAAGAACCAAAATCAAAATGAGATGTCTCATAGAAAAGGATCAAGGAATTTATAGAGAACAAAAAACCTGGATGATGCACTGGGTCAGCCGAGCTCCCGTCTCGACGAGATCCAACTCGCCAAATTGTCGCACATCCTCAAGAAGAAGATTTTCCCTAGACAACAAAACAGCCATGCACGCATTGTTCGACTGATCGATTACAGACCCGTCAGGAATGCCGGGGGTAAAGGGAGGGATGTTAGATACGTAAGGGCTAGCCTCTTGCTCTTCCTGGGCGACCTAGGTCTCAAGCGGATGCTGATCAATACACATTGGGTCCTCTTCCCCCTCCAGATCGATGATGGGAGGGGTCCCGGACGAAGAAACCTTTCCCCTAGAAGACCGAAGTTCAGTGCTGCATTTTTTATTAGAAGAACCCATCTCCTCATCAGCTGACATCATTGAAGACAAGCTCGCCATACCTGCAGATAAGAACACAATTCTCAGTTGAGCTAATAAGAAAAGGAAATAAGCGGATGTACGACTTAGAGAAAATATACAATGTATGACCTAACAACTAACCCACCTATACGGCTTACTCCTACCTGAACAAGCATTTGCTCGGCCAGAAACTCTTCAATCCTAACTTGTTCTTGGACAAACTACTGAACCACAACCTGCAGCTCGGCATCCTTGCACTCAGCAACCTTCTGGAAACTACTATACCTGGCAATCTCAACATCCTAACCTCCATCATTTTCAAGAAAGAATAACCTCTTCTTCCAACCCCTAACCTTGTTGGGGAAGTCAAAGATCTTCCTCCCACTGCGGAAGGGAAGGTAAAAACAAAACGGGCCAGAGATTCTTTTCATTTAATCTAAAGTTGAGAAGGCCTCAAGACTCAAGGGAAAGCCCCAATGGTGGCATAAACTAATCAGTCCAATTAATGTCCTAACCCCATTTGGGGCGAACTGACCCAGCGATACTTTGTAGCGCCTCAAAACAGCAGTGATAAATGAATGGAGAGGGAAACACAGACCAGGTGCCAGCAACTCCTCATAAACGCACAACCCCTCTCGGTCATGGTCCCAAGGATAGTGATTGGCAGCAAGTTTGATCCAATGATATTCATTGGGCATCTCATACCTTTGGCATATCTCGATTATTTCCTCCCCAAACAACTAGGTCGGCTCATACATGCCCATCACGGCCTCAACCTCCTTTCTCCTACCCACCAAGGCACCATCGAAATAGATCCCATACGAGCCCTCCTGAGAGAAGCTCGATTCATCATCCGACCTATCGCCAAATGGCTCATCCTCAGTAACGCTATGAGACATGGCGGAAAATCAGAACTACTCACTAGTGCAACAAAGAGAATCCAAAGACGACAGTGATAAAGCTCGGGACAAAAGAAAATTAAATCTTGCTTCGGTAGATCGGTGTTGGACACCAACTCATAGACCTCCCTCCTTTTCCAGAAAATCCAACGGCCCTGATGAAAATTAGAGGGGATCTCACAAGAGACCCCTGTACTTATAGCTCGTGGGAGATGAATCCAATGGCCTTGATGAAAGTTATAGCTGGCAGAGGCGTGTTGCCAACAATCTAACGGCGTAGGTGTGAAACAACCTGGCAACAGCAAAAAAGTAGCGTGCGGGCTCAATTCTTGGGTGCGCAAGTTCAAAATTTCAAAATGTGTGCGCGCTGAAATTTGAATCCAAGCGCGCACTTGAATTTGAAATGCCAGCCACAAATGTTACGCACGTGCAAATCACGCCTCTCTTTCTGAAATCTAAAAGATTCCAAAATGAGTGATTCAAACCGTAAGCTCAAATTGGGCGACCTGAACCGCCAACGAAGCGAGCAGACCAAAACACCCCAGAAGATCCTAGTCTCTTCGCCAATTGAACATTGGCTCAAGAGTGGGGGACAATTGATGAGGAACACTTTCATCCTCCCACGCAAATAGCGACATGTGGACGTTATCGACAACACAGCGCCAAGTCAACTTGGGGCACCTCAGCCAAGAGGGCAGTCGAGCTAGGGCAAATGATCAGGAGCCGGGAGGATGAGCTCACCTAAACCATTATGTGTGCCGACCCTTGAGGGCACTGATATCGCAACCATGGGAACAGCTCGTCAAACCGTGCACTATAAGTTAAGCAAATGACCTGTAACCGTCATGCGAATCTAGCAACTGACATATCAACACGCCATATATTGTAGAAACAGCTCCACCAGAGGCTCAGAGTCGTTGCCCAAAACACCAAAACCCTATATAACTATAAAAGAACTCCAAATCCAACCAAAAAGGTATGCGCACTAATTTACTTAAGCCCTCTCACCCATTCTCACGAGATTCCCATACTAACTTAAGCATCAGAGTGTTCTCCACGGGTAAAATCTACTTGGGAACTCTCACCCTTCTCTCTTTATAGTTCTTTTCAGCTCGGATACATAGGCATCCACTCGGTCATGCAGCTCAGCACTGCCAGATCGGAACTTTTTTCGAGCCCAGTCACTAGATACGAGGGAGCGACTAGATCGCACCTTATCCCAAGCAGCCACGGGTTAGTCAGGTATCTCAGGTCAGCAACGGGCTGATAGGGTATGTTGACGTGTCACTGACACGTCACACTTCTGCACGATTTGTACGGCATCTGCCTTCATGGTTGGATAATAATACCCTGTCATAGGGCCTTTTGGTCCAATGCTCTACACCCCCAAGTGTCCTCTGTAGAGACCTTCATGGGTTGGCCTTCGGTAGGCCACAAGCAGCACAAGTAGGGGAGCGTGAATGACCTACGGTATAATTGCTCACTGATGATAATGTAATAAACTGACTGCCACTCTACATTTTTTGCCACATTACAATCTATTAGTAATGTCCCATGGTGTAGATAGTCAACTCTGCTACTATGATGGGAGTGACCTCTTCAGCCACCTTCTCAATACTCGAACATGCTAGGTCTTTGAAGTAAACGGTTCTTCTAGTTGTGTCCATTGCACTGACCAACTTAGAAAGTTCATCAACCTCAGTGTTCTCAGACCTTGAAATTTGTTGGATATACCATGAGCAAAAGTATAGGAGGAGATCTCTAACCGTGGCCAAATGAGCCAACATGGCAGGCTCTTGGGCCTCGTACTACTCGTTTACTTAGTTAACCACCAGCTGCGAGTCGCTACAAATGATGAGATGCATCGCACCAACCTCCTTGGATAGAGATAGCCTTGCTATGAATGCCTCGTACTCTACGTCATTATTGAATGCTCGAAACACGAATCGGAGAGCATATTCCAACTTAACCTTGATTGGTCTGTAGTGCATCGATTTGGCCCCACTTCCTCTCGGATTGAACAAACCGTCCACATGGAGGCTCCAAGGCTCTTGATCCCAGGTCAAGATAAGCATTGCATTGGTTGAAGCCTCCGAGGTGGTAATAGGTTCTCCAACTTCAGGGGTCGGCGTGCTAAACGTGCACTCGACGACGAAGTCGGCCTAGACCTAGGCCTTTATCATAGGACATGTCTCAAACTGAATGTCGTATTCGTTGAGCTCGATTCATTGCTTTGTCAATCTCCCTGACACCTCGGGCTTCTGCAATACTTGCCTTAGAGGTTTGTCGATAAGGGCAACAATTGTATGAGCTTGGAAGTAAGGGTGTAGCTTGTGGTTTACTAAATCCAGCAAGAAGACCAGCTTCTCTATGTTAGGGTATCTAGTCTCGGTGGCGTATAGGACCTTACGTATGCAATAGACAGGCCATTACACTCTATCCACCTCTCGGATTAACACCGAGCTAACCACCTCATCACTCGTAGAGATATAGAGTTTCATTTCATCTCCGAGTTCAGGGTTGGTTAGCCAAGTGCAAGGAACTAAGGTACCTTTTAAGATCGTTGAGCATGAGCTGACACTCTCCGATCCACTCAAAGTCTTAGGCCTTTTTTATATCCTTAAAGAATGGAAGGCATCACCTAGCCGACTTAAACATGAATCAATCCAAGGTGGCTATCTGACCTGTTAGCCTTTGGACCTCTTTAACAGACCTAGGAGGTTGCATATATAAGACGGCCTAGATTTTATCAGGGTTGTCTTTGATACCTTATCGGTTCATTATATATTCGAGGAACTTGCCCGATGTGACACCAAAAATGCATTTGTTCGAATTGAGCTTCATGTTAAATTTTCTTAACACGTTGAAGACATCAGTAAGGTCAACAATTAAGGTTTTAGAAAACTTAGTTTTTACTACCATGTCATCTACGTAAACTTCAACTTTATTTCCAATAAGTTCAAAAAAGACTTTGTTTACAAGTCGCTGGTAGGTCACCCCAACGTTCTTCAAGCCAAATGGCATGACCTTATAACAATATAGGCATGTTTTAGTTACAAAAGAAGTCTTCTCCTAATCGATAAGATCCATTTGAATCTAGTTGTAATTGGAATAGGCATCCATGAAGCTCAATAGCTCAAACTCTGAGATCGCATCTACCAGTCGATCTATTCTAGGAAGTGGGAAGTTATCCTTTGGGCAAGTTAAGTTCAGGTCTGTGTAGTCGACGCACATGTGCCATTTCCCATTGGCTTTCTTCATGAGTATTGAGTTCACAATCTAGATTGGGAACTCAACCTCTATAATTAAATCTGCTGCGATGAGCTTCCCGACCTCCTCGTTAATTATCCTCTATCACTACTGGGCGAAGTTCATTTTCCTCTATTTGACTGCTCTAACCAAGGGGTCAACATTAAGCTTATGAATTATGATAGAGGGGTCTATACCAGGCATATCAACAACCAACCAGGCAAAAACATCTAAATTATTAAGTAAAAAACATACCATCTCAAAGCACGGTAGTTCTTGAAGTTGAGCACCAATCTATACCTTTTTCTAGGGGTTGGTACCTGAGACCAGCACCAAGACAATATCTTCCATAGGGCGAGCTCTTTCCTCATTGTTTTTTGGATGTGGCTCCAAGTCGACCTCCACGTCCTACTTCCCTTTGCCTTTCAGGGCCACTATGTAGCACTTGCACGACTCTAGTTGATCTTAGTGCACTACTCCTACTCCATAGTCGGTTAGGAACTTTATCACCAAGTAGCAGGTGGACACTACAGCTCTGAGGGCATGCAAGATCAGTCAGCCCAAGAGCGCATTGTACAGAGAGGAAGTCACCACCACAAGGAAATCATGGTTGAAATGGACTTTGTTTGGTGCAGAGCCCGTTGTTATTGACAAATTTATCCTACCGAGAGGCTACACCACCTCTCCACTAAAACCTACAAAGGGGACGTCGATTGGAACAAAGTCTTTTCTCTATAGCTTCATATGCTCATCTCAGTGAAGTAGATAACTTCTTCAATGCACAACTATTTCAGTGGATTCTCCTCCTCATGGATCAGCTCTCGGACTGAGTTCTAGCTAGCCAAGGTGTTACAACCCACAACTATAGACCCGCCCATGATCATTTTGATAACTCCTCAGATCGGGCAGTCGTCCTGCTGATGTTTATGCGGGGATAGTTCTTTCCTTGGCGGAGGCTCATCTCTTCTTAGCTGGTCGACGGGGTGATCACAATCATCCCTCTTGATAAACTTCTTTAAGTAACCCCTCCTGATCAGCTCCTCAATCTCATCCTTGATGTTCCAGCAATTTTTAGTGTCATGCCTTCTCTCCCTACGAAAGTGGAATTACTTGTCCTAATTGTGGTTTGATGGGTCTCCCTTGAGGCGATGTGGCCACTTCAGGTACTCAGCTTACTTGATCTCTATCAGAATCTCTCCCCTTCTAACATTCCAGGGAGTGTAGTTCTTCATCTTGACTAGGGGAGTCCAGGAGCGTCGCCTTGATGATCTGCTACTTCTTTAGGGTGACCTGATTCTATAGAGAGGTGACCTACTACATCTACTATGAGGTGACTTACAGTGCTTGGGAGATCGGCTCTTCTTTCTATGCTTGTTGCTACCACAGCCATCCTCTGACCACTTCAGCTTCCTATTCAGCTCACTTTGGGACCCAATTTCTTCATTAGCCTTTATGTACTTGGTCGTTTGATCAAGGAACTCCACAATAGAGGCAAGAGGGTTCAACTCGACCTCCCAATGCAAGTCATAGTGTTTGACACCATTGACTGCCACGATGAGCTGGATGGCGAGGTTGAGGTTTGGGACTTGTAGTCGTTCCAGGTTGAATCTCTTGACATAGTCCCTAAGTGACTCGTCGTGATGCTAGACCATGTTCATCGAGCTAGTTGTAGACTTAGGGCATCACTTGTTGGTTACAAAATGGGTCGTGAATAGATCCACGAGCTGCCTCCATGTCTTGATTGTGCCCACGGTCAGCCCTAAGTACCACATCTAAGTTATGCCTTGAAATGTAGTTGGGAAGGCCATTCACAAGCTCACTTATGATGCCCCGTGAAGTTACATTAGAGCCTAAAAGATGTTTTGGTGGTCGATTGGGTCAGTGGTGCTATCATTAGATTTGAGGTTGAGGACCTTGAAGTCCTTGGGTTGGGGGGCCGCATGGATCTCGGTCGCTAGCGGAGATGTATGGAACACGTGTGGGGCAGACGATGTAGCGATCTGGTTCTCTTCTTCCTTCTTCGCCTCTTCCTCCTCCTTTAGGGTGAAGTAGCTTTTCCCTATGGTGCGGTGAGTGTGTCTACAATGCCTCTTTCAGGACCCCTCAATAGAGCCAGTGTCGACTGGCTAGATCGAGGAGGAAACCTAGTTGGTCTCTTCAAAAGGGACATAAGTTGGGTCCCGAGCTTCGATAGTGTAGGTCCCCTCCTGATTGTTGTTCACGACCCAATTCGGGTTCTGGTCGTCCAAATGGCGGGGGGATCCGGCACTTGGTTTTGGTTTTAGTTTAGGTCTCCAAGTTGCTGGTTCTGATTCACATTCACTGTTGGCATGGGGATCTAGCCGATGACCTGCTACATATGTTGTTGTGGTGCCTGTGGCATCTCCATATCGGGCATGAACTACGGCTGCATTCCAACCATCGTTGTGAAATGGCCCTCCCAGCTTTGCATCCATAGATCTATGTTGTGGATGTACTACAGTAGCTTGTAAAACTGGCAACCATCGATCCCAACGGGAACCATCAAGCAATCAACTAGAGGGGGAGGTGTAGTCAGAGCAGGCAACAAAGGGAGGTTCAATCCTGAGGCGGTCGGGATGTTGGGTAGCATTAGAGGATGGTAACCTACCCGATCATGACAATCGAGATCTCTATGTTTTGTGTAGGCAAATTCTGCCCCCCTAGTTGTAATGCTGCCAATCTAGATGTTGTTGCCATTGTTGTTGCTTGAGGATGTCATTACTTAATACTCAATAGGTTGGTGAGAAATTAGCTTTGTTGTAGAAATTCCGATAGAAGGCACTAATTGATGGTGTGTGATCCGGTAGCTCCCTGCTAGAGGAAAGCTCAGATGACGAGCTGACTAGGTCAGCTGCTGGCCGAGCTACAAGGAAATAGTTAGAGTACTCAAGGTGCTTTACCCAGGGTGGGCAATCCAATGCTTAAGTTAGCGATGAGTGTGTTGTGAGATCTAGAAAGCAAGAGGGTTGTGCTAAATCATGCATACCTTCTTTGATATATGGAGTACAGTTATATAGGCATAGGTTGTTGTGGACTTCACGTAGCAATACCAAGATCACCAGCTCGCCTCGCTCGGAGTTGGCTTCCTCATAAAGCGATAAAGCTTATCTGATTGCCTCCAAAGTGGGCGGGACGAGAGTTTGTTCCGTCGATGGGGCGATGTGATCCAGTTGCCATGTGTCACGATGCCACTAGAGGACCAAATCACCCCTCATCAGTTTCATTCCAAAAAAACTCTTTCAAAAGAAAATGTAAAATGTTAAAATAATTTCATTCCAAGTGTGTGGTCCTATGAAAGTCAAAACCATTGGTGGTGCCTTTTATTTATAACTTTCATAAATTATGCATCTAGAAAAGTGTGTGCATATGCAATGAAACATAAAGATAATGTCTTGGAGATATTTAAATAATTTCATGCTAAGGTTGAAAGGGAGACGCTTAAATGTATTCATGCAGATAATGGTGGTGAATGCATTGGTTCATTTAAGGAAATTGCAAAAATTAGGGCATTAAGCATGAGAAATCCATTCCCAAGACACCACAACAAAATGGTGTGGGAGAAAGGATGAACAACACTATTATGGAAAGAATTAGATGTATGTTGTCACATGCAAAATTACCAAAACGTTTTGGGGAGAAGCAATACATACTACATGTTATTTTATCAATTTATCTCCATAAGCTCCCTTGAATGGAGATGTGGCTGAAAGTGTGAGGACAAGAAAGATGTTCCTATGAAACTTAAGAGTGTTTGGATACAAGCATTTGTACATGTTGCAAAAGAAGATAGATCCAAGCAATGCATTTTCTTGGGATATGTAGATGAGAAGTTTGGTTACAAGTTATGGGATCCTATTGACAAGAAATCTATTAAAAGTCAAGATGTGGTATTTCTTGAAGACCAAACCATTGAAAACACTAATAAGGTTGAGAGGCCACCACCTTTTACAAATGATCTAATTGAGTTAGACCCATTTCCTCCTCAAGTAGTGCATGGTGATGCAAGAGAAAAGAAATGAAAATCAAGAAAATGAAGGTGATAGTGTTCACTTGTAGGATGATGAGCAAGGGGAACAAATCCCACAAGGGTCACCAAATATGCCACTAATAAGAATGTCCACTAGAGAGAGGTAACCATCAAGAAGGTACAAAGAAACACTAGTTTATTAATGGAGTCAGGGAGGAGAACTAGAAAGCTATGAAGAGGTGTTGTCTAGTGAACACAAAGATGAGTGGTTAAACCCCATGCTAGAAGAGATGAATTCCTTGCATGAGAATCAAACATATGATTTGGTGAAGTTGCCTAAAGGTAAGAAAACCCTGAAGAACAAGTGGGTATTTAAATTAAAGACAGAAGACAAGAATTTACAACCAAGATATAAGGCAAGACTAGTTGTGAAAGGTTTTAGGCAGAAAAAAGGTATTGACTATAAGGAAATTTTTCTCTCATTATGAAAATGTCATTAATACGTGTTGCATTGGGATTGGATGCAAGTTTGGACTTGGAAGTTGAGCAACTAGATGTGAAAAACGGCTTCTCTTCATGGTGATTTAAAGGAAGAGGTTTACATGGAACAACCGGAAGGATTTAAAGTAAAAGGAAAAGAGCACATGGTATGCACTCTTAGAAAAAGTTTGTATGGGCTCAAAACAAGCTCCAAGGCAATGATACAAGAAGTTTGATTCATTTATGGATCATCTATACACAAGAACAATTTCAGACCATTGTATATTTGTTAAGAAATTTTCAGATGGTGATTTTATTATTCTTTTACTTTATGTTAATGATATGCCACTTGTTGATCATGATGTTAACAAAATCCTAGTTGGAAATAGAGAAGTTGTAAGCCCGTTATTTTATTGATAGTGGAAGTTTTGTGGGTTAGTGTCCCATGGTTTTTCCTCTTCACATCGGAGAAGTTTTCCATGTTAAAAATTCTAGTATACTATTTTTCTTGTATTGTTTGATTATTTTTCTCAATAGACATTACTTGTTATTTCTCCTTTGTCAATTACATTGCTGATTTGCACACTATTAACAAGGGATCTTAATCTCAACATTAGTGGGAACCATTGATGTATCCCCAATATATGCATTTATTGTATTACAAGCTTCGCCGAAGGTGTGTTCTTATTGTATTACGAGCCCAAATTGTAGCAACCCAAACAAGTATTACTAACCATTGAGATCATCAACAAAATTTGGTCAATCTATCCACTCACTAGATTGGGGTCCACCTATACTTACCTAGAAATGAGATATTCTATACAATAATTGCACTCTGGATCTCTACTCATCCCCTTAATCTTTCTAATTTCCATACTTGCTAACTTAGCCACATTGGTATTTTAAGCAACTTTAACAAGTTTCAAAATTGTTAAATAGGTTTCCTATTGACAATTCTTTTCCCTTTTCTAAGAACCATTTTTTTCACAATCCTCTTTACCCTTATTTAGATTTTACTAAAATAGACTTTATTCTATTAAATGATTATATTTCTTAAATAAAAATAAATTATTAGAGTAGGCATCATGTTTTCTTACCTATTGCTATACCTACCCTTGTATATCCCCAAACAAGCTCATGTTTTCTTAGATCCTTGATAGATTTCCAATCATCATCTAGGGCATGTTTGTTTTTTGGATTTTGAGAGGGGGAAAGTTGGTCAATGGGATTTTGGTTCCTATTGACCAATATGCTCCTTTTTTAGATTTATGTAGGGTATATAGAAAATTCATTTCCCTAGGGTATCACTTACCTCCCAGGTGGGTAACTTTCCCACCTAGGGGAAAGTTGCCAACACTTGGATGGGACAAAATTGTCCCTTTTAATAATGGCTCTTCAATGGCTAAAACAGTCATTACCTTATTTACCTGCGAAATAAATGAACATGGGTAAATGCACTTATCCGAGTAAGGAAATACTTAACCGGGTAAGTGCACTTACCCGGATATGTAACTTCTCAAGAAGCGAACAAGGTCCTAATGTCTTTATCTCAGTTGGAACACTTAACTTTATCCCACAACAATAGCTATCTATCTTTCTTTAAAATTTTCCTCTAGTATAATTAGACATTATTTTAATTTTCTTGGGATTAATAACATGTTTTCCCTTTAAACTTTTCAAATAAATTAGAAATATGTACTCCTCTTTTTAGTACTTATGGTAATGTTTATCTAGACTTCATGGCCACTTACTTCTTCTTGTAGGCATCATCAGATATGAGTGTTTTGGATTTTGGCATACCTATCTCCTTTGCCTTTTCAGTTGGGGCTGAAATGTTCTATTCATTATATGTAACATGGCCTCCATCACATGGCCAATTCTATTTATAGCAATTCCAGCCATGTTATCCACACACTATATTCAAGTATATCTTATTTTCTATATCTCTACTTCTTAACCTATGTTTTATTTGCCCTAATGGAATGAATAAAGCACTTGTAATTAATTATACAACTAAGACATCACTTGGTGTAATTAAAATAAGTGTAGGTACATGTTGTTCACCATGACTACAATGGCAATGAAGGTATTAAACCAATGCTACAGAGACACCCGCAAAAAGTTCACAACTCGGCACAAACTTCCAATAAGCTCAAAGTCACCACAGATTTGCGATGAGCTCAAAGCCACCACAGACCTATGATGAGCTCAAATCCGCAGACCTATGACAAATTCAAGGTCACAATGGACCAAGGATGATCTTAAACCTATCATGAGCTTGAAATGAGCTCAAAGCCATCGAAATTGGCAACAAACGAAAGAGTAATGGCTAGCCAAAAGCGTTCATAACAAGACCTCTAGTAGGATTAAGTTAGACACGTTAGACCAGTCTTGACATCATCCACACCACGTCAGTATAGGAGACCCGCAAAATGAAGTAGCACACATATATTATGAGAATCCTCAGACGAAAGGAAACTTCATCCTGGAGAGATCTCATAAGACACATGGTGAACCCCTAGTAGTGTCCCCCTAACAATCGACACCGAATCAAAGATTCCCTTTCCAAATAGGAATCAAATTCTTTTGGCTCCTTCCCTTTAGGACCTTGGGATCTCTCCCTATAAAAGGAGGCATGAATCATAACAAACACATGACTCTGTCAACATAAGCTCCTACCCTACCCCTGCTTCCAGCCTTCCTTCATCATTCAAGGAGACCACTACACTTAGCCTTACCACATCATCCACAATAAGAGCTTTCAATGTGAAAAGAGAGATTCTTCCATAAACACTTAAACATCATTGACACAAATGCAAGCCTCTTCTTTCATTCCAATGTTGAAGGACTGATATTTGGCTCATTGTGACACTAGCAAGTGCACTAGCCATTCAAGTAATAAAGTAGTCAGTGAAGTACCGTTCCCACGAGGAATTAGGAAACAAGTATCAATACTAAATTGAGTACTTTTTATCTGATTAACAAATAAATCAAAACTCTAATGAAAGCTAAAAATCCTAAATTAAAATATATCTAAATCATTGGCCCAATTGCCTTCAAATCAGGTTAGAAGAGTAAGCAGTAAAAGTCTATCTTAGAATTCAGCAATCTATCAAGTTGGATCATTCGAATAAATCACGATTGAGCCTTGGTTTGGTCAGACCTCAAGCTCATGAACAGCCTCTTTCGAGTGCACGTTCAATCTATGCAAGAGTGATGATCTCCATATCTCTATCAAGGATCTAATCCTCATGCATGCATTTCTTCAAACACATCTAAGGCATCAATTCAAACACATCGAAGTCGAAGCACATCGAGAGGAAGTACCACGTACTGCGGGAGATTGTTGGTAGAGGGGACGTCCTGATTCAGAAGGTAGCGTCAGCGGAAAATGTAGCAGACCCATTGACAAAGCCACTATCAAAAAAAGTGTTTGAGAAACACGTGGAAAGCATGGGACTCCGGCTAGTGCCTGATTGGACCTAAGTGCAAGTGGGAGCTGTTAGACAGTTTTGTATGTCCTTAGCTTCAATCAGAATGATGTACTTTATGAGTTTATTGTAAATGAATAAAGATACATATTTGATTCATGTTCCCTTGGTATGTTTCTGTGTAATACCCTTAAACTGGACACTTAATGAGACTCGTGTTAGTTTAGAATGTTCACAGCCAGTGGGTCGGTCTGGGGAGACCTATCCTGACAAGGCTGACACTGTGGTGCCACCAAGTCGGTTGGGGTGGCTTGTCTCAGCTGCCAGGGTGAGACCCTAGGCACATACAGTGTAGGATTAATTGAATCTTTGAACTGGACCAGATTTCTAGTATTGCCCTGGACCTTGGAGATTGATGAGCAAAACTGGAAAGTTACACCCGACCCCTAGACTCGATTAGATACTGCACTAGGTGTCGGATTGGGCTATCTTTGATGTACCAATCAGTGAGATCCTTAGCGGGGGTCAAAACCTGGGTATGTTGGGACAGTCCGAGAATTCATCTGAGTGGGTGATCATAGTGACAGGATCAGCCCCTTTGTCGGACAAAGGTAATGATCGGGGATGCACTCTCACTGATGGAAACCAAGACTGCCGGCAGCCGATTTCAACCGTTGAGATTTGTTTTGCAAAATATATTTTATATAAGATATAAAAGTATTTATATGGTTTCTAAAATGTTTGCAAAAGGTTTTAATTCCCGGGATCCATATGAGTGGAGAGTGCAACACTGTTCCTTGCAGCCGAGGGAGAGGTCCTCTCTTGTCGGGCAGTGTATGATCATTATGGGTTGAGAGGTTAAGTGTAAGACCATTGAGGATAATACCTGATGGGCTTGCACCTGCCCACAGTCCCTGGGTGTTACAAGGTGGCTTGGCCCAGGGACCTCTTAGGGTAAGTGTTGGGCCCGTAGAGCTCATTTGATGGGTTTCAAGGGGTGCACTGTCTTTAACAGTGTATTCGGCCAGGCCTTGTAACAAAGGCTGGGCCGAACCCATGTGGCTGATGTGTAGATCAATGCTTGGGTCCCACGCCATACAAGGAAGCCCAACTGGGCAACATTTAAGAGGGTTAAGTGAGCACATAAGCTTAATGGGCCTAAAGCCCATTTCGAACTGGGCTATTTATTTAGTTAATAAAGGGTCGAAATCTGAAGTGGATCAACTAATAGGATTGGGGTTAGACCCTATCCACTTAGAGAGTCCAAGATCTAAATAAGATTTAAATCTGGAAACCTCCTAATCAGATTAGGAGATGGCTGATCTGATCTCCAAATAAGATAAGGATTATCCCTTATCACTTAAAGGGGCTTCTAACCCAAATATGATTTGGATTAGCTACTCCTAGTCTGAATAGGAGCTGATCCCTTTAAGATTATAAAAGAAGAAGGGGGCGGCAGCCTAAAACATATACACACAGATCATCAGGTTTTCTTTAGTGCTGAAATCAAGAAGAGAGAATTCTGCTCCCTGCAAATACTCTCTTGCCGCCTCCCTGTTCTTGCCGCCCTGTTTGCCAGTTCGATCTCCACCTGTGGGAGAAGTCAAGATTGGATCTTGACATCAGTCCTTTGAGAAAGGATTGAAAGGAAGCTGTGCTCACGTACCATCTTGCTGATTCTTGTGAAGGACAGAGTTCTTGGAGAAGAACACTGCTAATTCTGCTCCACCTGCACTGCGCCATCTTCAGTGGGAGCAGTCTTTGGATCCTTCCTTGGGTGTGAACGCCTTCGTTGAGAGATATTACTTCTCCGTATCAGGTATAATCCTTACCACTCCTTTTTGGTTCAGATCTGGTTCAGTTTATGGTTCAAGATTGATCCTTGAAAATATGATTTTCTAAATAGGGAACACGATTCCCAGTTGAAGGGAGAGAAAAATTTTCGAAATTCGCTCCTTATTCCGCAATCTTTGGGCGTTCATAGGATGGATCTCTCATCCCTTCAATGATAGCTATACTTTGAGCTGCTTTTTTGGGCTGAGAATGGGCCTTCTTTGCTGGGTCGAATTCTACTCTTAGCTAGGCTTTCTTTTCTTGGGTTTTCTCAAGGAATCCACTTGCTCTTCTTGAGCCAAAGTGCTCTCTCTTGCTTCCACAATCGGGCTGGGCTGAATTTGGTCTTTTTGAACATTCTTTCCTTGCCTTTTTCCTTCATTTTCTTGGATTAATTACCCCTGAAACTTATTCTTAGCATTAAGCTAAATTAAGGCAAAAATTAATAAAACCGGCATAAAAATCCATGCTAAAGTCCTCAAAAATTATAGATAAATTGTAGGTTCATCAAGGACACAAATGCAAGCCTCTTCTTAGGAACATTCAGTTCTAAATGAAACATTTCCATGGTCCTTTCAGCATCTGTGGGCCTTTCCCTTTCTTATTCTCTCGCATTGACTGGATCACAAATCTTATGGTACAATAACTTAACCAACTATGTTGTTTCTATTAAAAGAATGGAACAATTCATGTATATACCACCAGGACCACTAACAATTATTGATGATAAAAGGCCACCTCCTTCCTGGCCATTCATGTGATTAGTCTTCTCTAACCACATTATTTTACTGTTGCAAATAGCTTAAGATTTGGTGAAGTAGTCATTTTAAAGCTAATAGCAAATTGTGATTTCTATTTACTTTCTATTTTTAAAAAGGAATAATTTTGGTATCATATTGAGAGCCTAGTTAGTCCTTGGTGGATGTTAAGAGACTCAAGATCTATATTGTTTTTCCGTAATTCACTTCAATGCTCTACTCTATGTGGCTTGAATAATGCATGCAACCCCTTGAAATAAAGATCACTAAACTTAATTTAGATATATTTTACCATTGAATCACTAAACTTCCATAAAAAAAGATCTTTGTTTTTCCACATGTTATATTATGTGATGGTAAAATTTTGTCACCTATTCAACTACCTGACTTGGCAATTGGCATGGAACCAGCAAGTAACAATATAAGAGATAGATGGCGATCATGAAGATGAGGTCTACAGCTATCAACTGGATTATTGTTGTCTTTTTGGTAATTAACTGTATTGTTGTCAAATGTCGATTCTTTTATATATAAATGAAAGCATGAAATTAGTAATGGTAAGACAAGTTACCAAGTATAAGGTGATTTCATCTCATCATCATGTGCATATTGTGAAGTTATTTCTAATTCACTTGGGAGTTAGCAATATACTATTTGATTGCTCGAACACAGAGGTCAGAGCTAGTGTGGCTGTTACACCCAATACATACATGAAACTCGGTTACCTGCCCTTGTTGGTTATATTATTGTTGCCTAATAAAATCACTTTTAGTTTTGGAATTTGAAATCCTAATTCCTAATACTTAAAAACCCTAATTTCCCTACCTGAATTATAGATTTACATATTTATGTGTCTTTGGTACTTTCCTTTTTGTAAATATCTTCGTTCATCTCTTTTGTATTTTAATATAATATTTGAGACTATAATTCTTCACATTGTAAGATAAGTGATCTCCAAGTATGGAGAGGTAATTCTGATTGCCATTGTGGTTCTATTTTATGTTTGTCAATGCTCCTTGATTTTTATGAACTTCATTTTATTGCTCTCAAAGGAAGTAGGTATTCATGCCCATAAAATTGAATTTGACTAGGAATGTCAAGAATCCTAGAATGAATTCAAGTTATAAAATTCTTGGAGGTGATTGCCAACCATTATATGAACCCTTTTTATATTTAAACCCTTTCCCATGTTATCCTAACAATTCCAAGGACAAATTGGATGAGTGTGACTATCTGATTTATCATCATCTCAGTTACTACAAAGTTTAACCCAGGTAACAATTCAAACAATATGCACACTCATTCAAAGCAAGAATATGGTTAGTATATGCAACCAAGATGCAAGGTAAAGCCCTTTATTTAATGTTTCAAATTTGTAATATCTCATAGGCCAAAAAATTACCCAAACAGAAATGCCAACCATAATTTGAGTCCCCAATAGTTTGGTAGCTATCCCTTCTCTACTCCAGGGACCCACCATTTGATTATCCCAACTTTAATAGATCAGTAGAAACAAAATAATAAAAAAAAAATAACATGGATAGACTACTACATTTAATTGGACAGTGTAGATAAAATCCTAATTAAGAAGCGTTACAACTACAAACAATGCCTAGAGCATATGGTTGGAGGTCTGGTTCTGATTATTTACTTGTATAGTGGGGAGGTGTTCACAAAGGGTTCACTATTTCTTTTTTTTTCATTGATATATCCTAATGGTATTTTGCTTTCGAAAAGGATGCACCAATGCGGATTGGATACTACTTCAGTGGAATTTTACTTTTAAAGTGGGTGCTTGATGGTGCTAGTGGAGTGGGTGTACTTGAGTTATTACATTAAGCTTAGTAAATCATTCTACTCAGTGGCCTCTTCCTATGATTCAACATTTATAAGATTATCTTCTGCTTGGGATGGTTCCTGATTCTCAACTATACTATACTCTTTTTTTACAGGACTTTTTTTAGAAATATCATCAACACTATTGTTTGCCTTGGGTTGAATGACTTCTCATCTTTAGAATTAGTCCTTAGAGAATGAGTACTTGTACTTAAAGATTGTCTTTATATACAGAACTTGAGAAGAAATTTAATTTCTATTTCTAAACTGTGTGCTGATGGATATACTATTTATTTTAGTAATGTGATTACTGTTAAACGGAATAATAAATTCATCGCATGCAGGGAACTAGAGAACGGTCTCTATGTTCTACATCCTTCTCTAGAAACTAACTTAACCGAAACTACGTCAGTCAAAAATCTAAAGAAAAGAACTCATGATACAGTAAGTCCCACGTGCTTGTGGCATTACCGACTTGGCCATATCGGTGTTGACCGAATCACAAGGCTGGTAAAGGATGGTCCTTTGGATTTTCTAACCGTAGAAAATCTTCCCACTTGTGAGCCTTGCCTCCAAGGTAAGATGAATAAGCGGCCATTTAATGGTAAGCCTGAAAGATGTACAGGCACACTTGACCTAATACATACTGATATATGTGGCCCCCTGAGTGTTAGGACTCGTAACCAACACGTGTATTTCATTACATTTACCGATGATTATTCTCGGTATGGTTACGTGTACCTAATGAGACATAAGTCTGAATCCTTTGAAAGGTTTAACGGGATAGTGTCACAATTAGCTCCTCCTACTACACCTCAACTTAAAGGTGTTTCAGAGAGGAGGAATAGGACCTTGTTGGACATGGTCTGGTCACTTCTCGTATGCTCAGAATTACCCACATCCTTTTGGGGATATGCATTAGAGACTGCTATCTACGTGCTGAATCGGGTTCCAACCAAATCGGTTCCGAAAACTCTATATGAACTCTAGACCGGAAGGAAGCCAAGTGTTAGACACTTGAAGATTTGGGGTTGTCCTACGCACGTTAAAAGAACGAGTGCGGACAAGTTGGAATCCAAGACTAGTCGTTGCCTATTTATAGGCTACCCAAAAGATTCGGTGGGTTATCTATTCTATGACCCAAGTGAGCAGAAAGTGTTTTGTAGTCGAAATGCCCAGTTCTTAGAGACCGATTACATCCTGGACACCCATCGTCAGGAAATAGTTCTTGATGAGGAGAGCTCAGGAGCAGTGGGAGATGTCCCACAAGTTCCAGGTAGTAACCAACCTAGAAGATCCACTCGGGTATCCAGGACACTAGTCTGATATGGTTATGACCAAGACAGTTACCTGGTGGGAAGCCTTGACTAGTGAGGAGGATCTCGTGACTTATGCGGAAGCTATGTTGGACATAGATTCCCAAAAGTGGGTGGAGGCCATGAGAGCTGAGATGGACTCGATGGAGGCCAAAGGAGTCTGGACTCTAGTAGATCCGCCCTCCGGGGTAAAAGCAATTGGTTGCAAGTGGATCTATAAGAGGAAGAAGGGCCTCGATGGCAGAATTGAGACCTACAAAGCTCGTCTGGTGGCGAAAGGGTATACTCAGAAAGAAGGCATCGACTATGAGGAAACATTTTCGCCCGTGGCCATGCTTAAATCCATTAGGATCCTACTAGTTGTAGCAGCATACCATGACTACAAGATTTGGCAGATGGATGTCAAAACCGCGTTCCTAAATGGAGATCTTAGAGTTCTCCACGAAAGCTCTTGGAGAAGCTTCCTATATACTGGGTCTTCGACTCTATAGAGATAGATTGAAGCGGATAATTGGATTATCTCAGGTTGCTTACATTGACAAAATTGTCAAAAGATACAGCATGGAGAACTCTAAGAAATGAAGTGTTCCTTTCAGGCACAGAGTCACTCTCTCCAAGAAGATGTCTCCCAAGACGTTCCCTATGCCTCAGTCGTAGGGAGCATCATGTATGCCATGCTATGCACTCGCCCTGACATTGCTCAAGCGGTGAGTGTGGTAAGCAGATTCCAGGCCAACCCAGGGCAGGAGCATTGGACTGCTGTGAAGAACATACTCAAATACCATCAAAGGACAAAAAAGTTTTGTCTGGTATTCGATGGTAGTTCACTACAAGTTCTAGGGTATATTGATGTCGATTTCTAGTCGGGTCCAGATGATAGAAAGTCTACATCTGGGTATGTTTTCACGATAGGATCATGTGTTGTTTGCTAGAAAAGTAGCAAACAGGGGTCCACTGCAGATTCCACAACCGAGGCCGAGTACATTGCCGCAAGTGAAGCTGCCAAGGAAGCCGTGTGGATGAAGAAATTCATTCACGAATTGGGAGTGATTCCGTCCAGCACATCACCCATCCTGTTGTTGTGTAACAACAAGTTTTTGTCATATATAATTAGTACCTAGTTTGTTAATAAATGTGAGTTATAATAGTTTAAGTCTTTTATCCATCCCTTCAATATGGAGGCCCTAACTTCATTTGAAGCCATGCCTTCCTCAAATTTGGCTCCACTTCATAAAATGTCATAACTCGACTTTCAGACTCAGCTAAGAAGTCATATGCTTTCATCAAAAATGCCATTGAACATCCTTCTAGGCTCATAACATTGGCATACACCTTTTCCTTGCTAAATAAACCAAACCCTCTCTCAACTATAGATGCAAGTCTCTCGAGATGTGTAGCAATGTCTTGCACTTGTTCGACAACAATTGCAGCATATGACTTCCGTTTTCCTAAAACTCTTCCTTCTGCAAAACTACTTCCCTCCACCGGCTTTGCTTGAAGGTTAGGATCTCCAGAATTCTCAGCCTCATCAATGTCATCAAACACATGCTCAACATTCGGTGTTGCACTAGTGGCAGTTGCAGAAATTGCATCTTGCTTATTTAGCTCCTTGGATGTAAAGGTACCATTTCCAATCACTTGATCATTTCTACATACCAATGCCAATTGGTCATAGTTTGGAATGCTTTTTCATCTAAACTGCTTTGCCTCTGCATGTGCCTGCTCATTTACCATGGGAGTTCCATAATAAGTCACATTTCGTACTAATAAGTCATCTTTTATATAATTTGTAAACCAAGTGTTTAAAGTATAAGTGTTGTTAATCTATTTTACCTCAATATATGTAGCCCAAACATTAGGTGTTGCATCTATTGTCTTGGTTGAATCATTCTATGCAAAGCCACTTTGATTCAAAAGGATTTTTAATATTACAAAATTCCACTTGATTGTTTTTAGCCTATTTCGTATGTGTCCTTTAGTACATTCAACTGAAAACTTAGTGCTAATAGCACGTGCCGCTGCAGTGTAAGCCAGTGATTTGAAACTTTTGTCAACCTTGTTTCCAAGATTGACCTGCTCAACAAGTGTGTCAATGAGTAAATTATCCATGTCTTGTGTCCAACTCATATTTGTTTTTCCAGTCTTGTTTTCAGGCTGAGAGCTAGAAGAGTCCATTTCTGTTTCATGCCAATCAAATGAACAATGCAAATCAACAATATATATCCATAACACCAATTAATACAAGGTATTTGTGTATAAATAGCAATAGGCAATTAATAAAATCAAACATCATAATCAGTTAAAGAAGTGAGTGCACACAGAAAAGAAGTTATACAACAAAAGTTATATTAGAAAGAAAGAGTTAAACAACAGGAAGAAATTAATGTCGAGCCCTAGATTGATACAAGACATAATCAGCCCACATTTGGGTAGCTATTTCTTCTCTGAGACGAGTTCCTTCCCTTGATTGTTCATTTCTACTAGCTCGTTGAGATAGTTGGGAGATTTGTGTATTGTCTGCTCTATCATCATTTAAATCATCAATTCCTACATCATCCTCAGTATCAACTGCTTCTTGATCATACTGGCGCATGATGAAAACATACGGATCCACACCCATGACATGGTTGTGTAAGATGCAGCATGCAGACACAACCTTCACCTGTGACTTAAAAGGGTAATGTTGCTGAGATACCAAGATTGGAAAGCGTTTCTTCAATACCCCAAAGATCCGTTCAACGGCATTTCTAAGTGATGAGTGTCGAAGGTTGAACAGTTCTTTTGGGTTCTCAGGTTGATGTGCACCCCATTCCTTTAGATGGTATCGTGTGTTTCGATATGGTGTAATGAACCCCGTCTTTAATGAAAATCCTGCGTCTACAAGATAATATTTACCTATTTAAAATATAAAAAGTTAGAAAACACATACTTAATTATTAAATAAAAATATCTCTTGTGAGAGTTTATTACTACCTTGAGGGACCTCTAATTTATGCTCTCTCCTCAGAGCATTGTTAAGCATGTGAGAATCTGATGCGTTACCCTCCCAACCAGGTAATACATATGTGAACAACAAATCGAAAGTGTAGATTTACGACCTCGAAACCTAGCAACATCAGTAGAAGGGACTTTCACAGGGAGGTGTGAGCCATCGATTGCCCCAACACAATCATGCTAGTAGATTTAAGTTTTTTATTATTCATTTTTTTGGGTGTATACGTCATAAAGAAGATTTATCACTTAATTACCTTGAAATATGGCCAAAAATCATGTCGATTTCTAATTTCTGGAGGTGTTTCAGTATCACTTGGTTGAATCAAGTACCTATCCTCCAAGCTCAACAAAGCATTCAATACGTTGTTGAAATGATGGCTCACAGTCTCACCAAACCGACTGAAATGAAAGCCCATTGTTCTATTCCTAACATTGTGTGCCAATATGTGTAGGAAGCGTGCCACTTGTTCTTCTACCGTGCACCTCATTGTATCATGTATTCTTCCTGTCTCACGAATAATCTTGCATAGCCTTGTAAAGGTTGCTTTCCCCATTCTCAATTGGTTATAACAATCTATTTCTTTTTGTCCATATAATCTATCCAATAAATCCCTTCGTTCAAAATCCCGGTTCACAGATGGTTCCCTATCAATATAATCCACATATTCTTGCAACAATGAAAATGTAACTGCAACCGTAGCAGTTGCAGCCCCAACAATTTCATAAAGCAAATTTTGCTCCATCTATCCATAGAAAATAAATAAATAAATTGGGGAATTCATTCTAGAATGCCTATATAATTTACATGCTGGAAAAGTAGTCAATGAAAAAAAAAATAAGAGCAACCATTAACCAAGAAAAGTAGTCAATGCCTAAATTCATTTTACAAATTAAAATTGCACGTAATTGTAATAAAAGATTTCATGAAAAGTATAAGTCTAGTCATTTTCCATCCTTTTTGGGATTTAAAGCTATCATTTGATATCTTCAATGACTTTCTATCATTTGATATGGAAACCTATGGGTTGAAATGAATGGACATTAGGATAAGGTGTTAAGCATAATTATTCAACATTTGCTTTTTAGAAGCAAAGGGTTTTATAGGTGTTCCTACTTAATGGAACAATGATGAAGCCAGGAATCTTTAAGCAACGATTAGAACTGGGTACAGAATCAAGGAACAAATTCTGCAAAATTTTCAGTTTCTGCTGTTTGGTTCATTTTAGTGGAATCCAGGGACTAGTTGATTTCAATCTCATAGAAATGAATTAGGAGTGGTATTCAATTTTCTTTTAACTGCAGTAATAAAAACACCATCTTACACATTCCAAGGATGAAACTGACCCAACATATATCACCTCATGATCTTCAATGCCCTGAATAGATATCAAATACCTACCTAGCCATTTGTTCACAGTTTCACACACACACATACAAAAGCCTTCCCAGTCCAAGAGTTATAATACCTTCAAAAGCAAAATGTAAACTACATTTTCATTTCTTGGTTTTCTCAAGAATATCCTGTTATTGGCGTCAATCTCTCAAACTTTTTTCTGGAGGGGGGGAGGGACCTAATATGATCCCACCTAAAGAGTATATATATATATATATATGTTCTCAAGTTCTATTTACTGTCTTCGGTGATCTTCAAGCTTATTTTTTTCTCTTCTTTTTGATCAGTAAGCAGATTTTTCATTTTTTCTTGCATAAACAATATTAACAGAGAAATAAATAATTGCTAATTACAGCTTTTAGCTGTTAGTGATGCTGCTCAAGGCACACATTTGGGTTCTTGGGGCAAATTGACTGAAGCAACTGCTGAGCCAGTTCAGCAATTTTCAGCTGTTGCTCGTAAGTGCTTCTTTGCAACTCTGGGTCATTGGACTTCCTTGAGAGTTCATTTAAACAAGGAACATTTCTTTCCAAAAAAAGAAGAAGAAGAAGAAGAAAAAGTTGTAGATCCAGTTTGCAGTAACACCATATTTCTATCTCAAACTACTCATTTCCTACTCCTTCCTCTAGAATGTAATTCAAGTACAAGCAACACAAAAAAATATAGTGAAACCAAAGGAACATTCCACTGGAAAATTAATTCATAATTGAATACTATAATGTTACCATCCTTATCTTCTTTACAAGTTTCTTTCTTGTCAATTGCCTCAACATTCACAACTATTTACCTTCCTTACCTTATCTTCAAAGTTCCAGTTCCAAGCAATACCAAACAATATAAAGTTAAAGTGAATTAAAAGAGTGCAGGTTATTAGAGGATACTAGGATAGCACCATTGAATAAACTAGGAAATCAAAGTATTCTTGGAGACAGAATTGTCTTTGCAACAAAATTCTGTCTTGTGGGTCTGGGTTATGATACATCTGCATCAATTTACACTTTAGTGGTGACACTGGATAAGACCATAAATGAGATCTTATGGAGATATAACATCCTAGCTGTCTCAACAATCTTGGAAATTCATAACAAACAGAGAAGATTTTTTTTTTTTGGTTCTAAAATGTAAACAAGATATAAAAATGACAAATTTTGTGGCATAAAAATATTTTTAAATGGTAAATGGATGAGCAGAAAACATAACATGAAGAAAGTAAATTTCTAACAGACTATGGGACTGGAGTCAATGTCAGGATGATATTATGACAAAACCCTTATAACTTGTGGCAATGCAAAGGTGCAATGCTGTAATATGAAAACATAACTGGACAGCTGAAAAGAACTAGCCATTCACTCACAAAATTGCCAATGCACTCATTACCCAGGTACTGAAAATGGCAAATACATGTAATATTTTTCACATAACAAAACCTAGAAGATTTGGATGAGCATTCTAAAGAAGGATTTGTAACCCAAAAAAAAAAAAGAAAGAAAATAGTTCTCCCATTTAACTTCAGTTCAATTAGATCCAATTCACCAGACTTTGTGGTACACCAACTTTGGTATCCTGTAGGGAACTATACATGCATGCATCTATCATTGACAATAGGTAAATCAAAACATCCAAAGAACCACATGCAAAGTAGATGTACAATTTGGCAGGCTCGGAATTTTTTCAAATTGGACTATCTGATTTGCACCCCTAATATACAATGTTTGGAATCCTTCTCTGAGACAGTATACTAACTCTAAGTTAGAAAAAAAAACACCCAAGAACATAATATGATCTACTATAGGTTGAATTGGTAAATGATAGAACCTGAAAATAGAATATTACTAAAACCAAGCTTTCTCAAGCTAACTAATTTGGTCCATAAACTCTTTAGACTTCTAAGTTATAGCTACATTGATGCCAGTGGTTGGATGGTCATAGAGTAATTCAAAATTGTTTATAAATTCAAGTTAAGAATACCATCAGTATAACAATTAATCATCTAATCCACCATATATCCATTTATTTCATAAAAATAGAGAAAAAACTTTAACAAAAAAATATATAACTTTGTTATTTGTCTCCCCTCTGTTAGGTAGTTGACTTTCCAAATTATTTGTTGATAGAGTTTTTCTTTTCTTTTCTTTCTGATTGGGTTCATAGTATCGGAATCCCACCTTTTCTCCTTTCCCTTCTTATACAAATAAAGACATTTTCTTAATTGGTAAACAAGGTCAATAATATTTGTTAGTATAGTTAATAAGTTAATAACTAACTACAAAGGGAGCAAGATAAAAGAAGATACAAACAGAAGAAATAACAAAGAAACACCCTAAGGCTGTCATGCTACAGTTTCCCTCTACATCCATATAGAGAGCAAATCTCCCTAATGGAGTGATTCAATATTCCAATGCAACTACCTCCTGTCCACCCCTTTTCTAGTCAAAGATCACTAGAACATGAGAATATCTCCTAATCCAACTGAACAATGCGTTCCCTCTGACTGCTAAAAATATAACTTCTTTAATATAGTATATCATTGGATCCTTAGTTCATCTCTTCCATCCCTAAACCAACTCACTACTCTCCAAGAATCACTTCTCCAATCTCAGATACCCAAGGGCAGCATCAATAAAGAGGCCTGATATAGGACAGATTGGGGGGTTCTACAACACTCAGATCTGGTGGTGGGCTTCAGAATGCCAAAGTTGGGTCACTAATGGTAATAATAAGATGGAGAAGCAAGTAAACAGCTTGATTTCCTTCAAAAAATGACAAGGGATTAGAAATAAAGAGCAAAACTCTTGCCGTGAGAGTAAACATCAAAGAGATGTCACCAAGGAGAAAAAATAAGTTGGAGAAAAAAGAAAAGTATCTAGCTCCAAGCAGAATTTACTAAACCAAATTTTTAATCTTTAAATAAACTCTTTTAATTTGCAATTGCAATGACTCTATTTATGGAAGGCTTGGGTCTCCCTTTACAACTTCCAAACTCGGATAGGAAACAGACTCAAAACAGTTTCTGATTACTTCAAAATTAAGTCAAACCTATAGGTAGGGGCACTTCAATAAGGAAACTTTTAACGAGTCATAAAACTTTACTAATCCTACTACAAGTAAAGAAACCAAAAACAACTTTAGGAAAGACAAAAAAATAGAAATACTCAAATCTCGTCAGATTGACACCCTATCAGTAAAATAGCCATAGCTCACTCAAAACATGTTGGATTTACACGATCTTGGTCTTGTTGGATATATAAATCAATAACCCTTATAATAAACACATTAACACCAAAATCATGAAAAGTGAACAATTTTTCACCCTCAAAAATAAGATAAAAGAAAAGTGGCGTGATTTCATCTTTAACTCTTAAAAATTCTAAAAGCTGTCTAAAAAATACACTTAAATTACATGACTCACTAAGGTGACCTACCCTATTATTAAGACACTAACAAATTAAAAAAATAACTCCTGAATACTCAAACTAACAAAACTCAAATAACCCCAAACCTCTGAAATTGCCGTTAGTGCAACAATTTGAAGAAACTTCCTATCCTATCAGGCCTTTTTTATTGAAAGTATAAGGTAAAGTATTTCATTTAAAAAAAAAGGGCCAAAATACAATTAAGTCTCTGTGCAATGAGAAGCTGTACAAAAATAAACCATCAACCCAATACACCCATCCCTCAAAATAACTAAAAATTCCTTACAAAAAGGAAGTCTGAATCAAAAAAGGAAGAAATATGTCTATTTCTAAATAAAGGATGTATTGCCAACCAAGAGCAAACCATCCCCATAATCCTGTTCAGAACTTCTTCCTTTGAAGAGTGCTTTCTTTCGAAAATAAACCTCTAAGATCTCACCTCATGATTCCTAAAAACTCCTCATACACTTGAAACCCAGATTCCATCAAACTTGAGCTTGATGGAGCCATAATAAGGGGGAGTCCAATCCTGTACAAGATTGTCTTTCAAAGTAAAAGAAAATGCAAGAGCCAACCAGCCTCTACAATATCATTGTTAATAAAATTCCAAAACTTCTCTCTAATATGAACCCAATGAACCACTCTGATGGTGATAAGATCAATGAAAATACTTTGATCCATAAGAATGCTGCCCTTAGATTTACACAAAGAAAGGGAAAAAAGAACTCCTAGCAGAACTGTGCAAATCCAATGAACAAAGCCCAAGGATATCCTAAAATTAACAAAAAATGCATATAAATTATGAGTGAAATCCTCACTTTCCAACCACAAAAGAAGGCAATAAGGGTTCTAAGAAGAACTTGAAGCAAATAAAAAAACTTGCTTGTACAGGGAGCTGCTCACAAAGTCATTGATGTTAAAGTCACAAGACAAATCATACCAAATTTTATTTAGTCATAGCATTAATCTCTATCCAAAATGAAGACAAGCTTTGACAATTTATAATGGCAACAAAAGAGGGAAATAAGAAAAGGAAAGACATTGGAACAGCGCCGCAACCAAAACCAAAGGAAATAAGCTTTGACAATCTCTATCCAAAGGAAAGACGAAGACAACTTCTGGCCTTCTGGGCCTCTGCTTAGACTAGCGCCGCAACCAAAACCAAAAGCCCTAAATTTGTTCGAGGTTGGAGGCACAGGAAACTCAATACTCTCTGAGCATCTTCGGGTGGAACCGACTCGCGGAGGTATGGAATAATGGAACGAAAAACAACAAAAAAATGGTAGAACAGGACCACTAGAGAGAGGGATTCATGGATCTTGTCTTACCTTCCACAGATATGGCCGGAGAAGCTACCGGAGATATGGCCATTGGAACAGCGGCTTCGAAGGGGAGACGAGCTTGTCGACTTCTTGCTCTGACAAACTTGATAGATTTTCTTAGCCTTTTCTTTTCTCATCGGGGTCGCACCAAAATGGTGCGATCCCGCTAACTAAATTTTGGGATCCCGCGTCCCTCTAGTTCTCATTTCAAAACACTGTTTACCAGTAAACAAACACAAGAAAGAGATAATCATTCGGGAATATTCCCTTTTCTCATCCCTTTCTCAGTAATCAAACAGACCCTTAGAGACAGATGGGCAAAACTAGAAAGTAACACCTGACCCTTAGACTCGATTATGATACTTCACTAGGTGTCAGATTGGGCTGTCTTTGATATGTCAATCAGTGAGATCCTTAGCGGGGGTCAAAACCTGAGTATGTTGGGACAGTCTGAGAATTCATCTGAGTGGGTGATCATAGTGACAGGATCAGCCCCTTTGTCGGACAAAGGTAATGATCGGGAATGCACTCTCTCTGATGGGAACCAAACTGCCGGCAGTTGATTTCAATCATTGGAATTTTGTTTTTGCAAAATTTATATATATGATATATAGGTATTTTCGTTTTCAAGTTGTTTGCAAGTGGTTTTAATTCCCGGGATCCATGTGAGAAGAGAGTGCAGCACTGTTCCTTGCAGCCGAGGGAGAGGTCCTCTCTTGTCAGGCAGTGCTTGATCATTATGGGCTGAGAGGTTAAGTGTAAGGCCACTTAGGATAATACCTGATGGGCTAATCTTGCACCTGCCCACAGTCCCTGGGTTTTTATAAGATGGCTTAGCCCAGGGACCACTTAGTGTAAGTGTTGGACCCATAGGGTATGGGTCCATGTGATGGGTTCAGGGGTTCATTGGGCTTCTTAGTGAATTCGGCTAGGCCTTGTAATAAAGGCTGGGCCGAACCCAATGTGGCTGGTGTATAGATCAATGCTTGGGTCCCACACCATACAAAGAAGCCCAACTGGGCAGTAGATAGGAAACCAATTGAGCACTGATTACTTAATGGGCCAAAAGCCCATTTCGAACTGGGCTGATATGATCACCCACTTATGGGGCGGATCTGAGATTAAGGTTAGCAAAAGGATTGGGCCTTTAACCTAATCCACTCTAGGAGACCAAATTCGAATCAGATTTGAATATGGTAATCTCCTGGTAAGATCAGGAGTAAGCTAACCTAATCTGCAGATAGGATTAAGATCATCCCCTATCAAGATGTTGATTTGGATTGGGATAACTCCTAATAGGATTAGGAGATTTCTTAATCAAGAAGAAAGAGGAGAAATCCTAAGAGAATTAACAGAATTCGAACCTAGGGTTTTGAGCAATAAAATCTTCCTATGAATTGAGATAGGATCTCATACACTCCAAAGAGAAGAGAAGCAGCATTCTCCATCTTCATCTTAGAAGTTCTCCTCCAGCTACTGTCATTCTCTGAAAAGATTCGATCTTTGAGAAAAGAAATCAAGAAATTAGTTCTTGATATTAGTTTTGCAGAAGGAACTGAAAAGATTCGGTGCTCAGTGTTTCCAGAGGATTCTTGTGAAGGATTCAGTGTGTAGGACGCACTCTGCTGGTTTCGTTCTACAGATTGTTGTATCATCTTCAGCAGGAGCGGATCTTGGTGTCTTATTTGGGCATGAACACCAACTTTGGGAGATACTGTTTCTCTGGATCAGGTATAATTCCTCCCTTGTCTTTTGGTTCAGATCTGGTTCGGTTATGGCTCAAGTAGGATCCTTGAATATTGTATTCTAAATTTAGGGAATATGATTCCGAGTTGGAAGAAAGTAGTAAATTTTTGAAATTTGCCCACCCATTCTGCAACCTTTTTCGCGTCCATACGATGGATCCTACCATTCTTTCAGTGGTATCAGAGCAATAGGTTCGAATGTTGAACCAAGAAAATCAGATCTGAACCTGCGCAAATGGGTAGAAGTTGTTCTACCAAGATTTGCGCAGATTATTTTCGTTATTTCAAGAAATCGTTTCTTGTTGAGGGTGATTGATCTGAAATTAATTTTTATTAAATATAAAATTTATTTAGAACTGTTCTTTATTTATTTTGATTTAACGGACTGTTCGAACCTGGAGATCGAAGTGCAGATTTGGGGTAGATGGTCTGCGCAATTCTTTTTTTTTTATTATTCATTCAATTCGGTCTATAAAATAATTTTTTTTTTATTTTTCTAGACTGAATGTATAGGATTCATTCCAGGATGTAATTAATTAATAGAAATAGGTTTTCTGTTTTTTATTTTCTTGATTGAAGAAGAAGGCGGCGCTGGAGATTTGCAGATGGAGAGATCGCATTCTGCGTTTTGCAGTTTATGAAACTGCAACCCTAGTAATTAACCTCTGTTTTTCAGGTCATGCGAACAGTCCATATTTGATTTATGAATGTCTAAAATCAAAAAATATTAATTTCAGATCTTTCATGAATTAACTCTTGAATTGAAAATCAGTTTCGAACACTTTTGGACTAGATTGGACCAAAACTGTTTGGACCGAATCTAGGGTTCGAAGGGGACTGTTTTCAGTCCACTTTTCTCACACTTGCAGTTCCAAATCTGATGTTCAATTGCAGGGATTAATTCGGCCCACCTATAAAGCCCGGTTTTAAAGGGTTAAAACTGCAAAAGCCCACTCCTGTGAGAAAAGTTATATGGGTCGAGCTGCTAACTGCGATTCAGCCCATATACCCAGACAACATTAATAGTTAATGTTATGTTTTTAAATGGGCTGGTTAATGGGCTTTACAGTAGTTAATTTGATTGGATCAATTCTTCCATTACATGTGATGTGTGGATGTACGATGTGTTGCGACCATGAGCCATAAGCACTTGGCTCATGATGAATCATTAGTGGCTCTTACGCACACCATGGCTGAATGCACATCATTGCCATGGTGTCCCCTAAGGTCATTAGATGACCCCTTCCTTGCATGGTGGGCCCCACAACCCTGAAAAGGGACGCGTGTGGAAACCCTAGCCGATTAAGGCCCACTAGAAATCTGACTTTATGAAAGTCACTCTGGTTTGACCTAAAATTAACTAGCGCGTAATTTTGTTCCCTTCAGCAAATATGGATGCATGTGATAGGGAGATCCATGTGATGGACTCTCTAAAGACCTTCCATCATTAGCACAATGATGGGTCCTTCAGTAATGAGGAAACGCACCGTAAAATTGGGCTATCCATTTGTTGTTGGATCTGTCAGAGTGTTTCATAAGATGATAGGGGCGTCATAGACCGATGTGGGAGGGGCTTCACCAGAAAATGGGAACTCTCTCACGGTACCTTGGCGTAACCTGAATATGATGGGTGAGTACTCACTGGACAGAAAGGTTTACCTGAAAACGGCTCTGAACCTTGTCTGACAGAGGCCAAAGGGAAACTCATACGATGAGTGGATATGATCCATCACAGAAAGGTGGTGGGGTTTTGCAGCTGAAACAGTTGACTTTACGCACCCTATGTGATTTCCCACATTTCTAGAGACATTTCGCCATCTCCGTCACTGAGATAGGAGGGAAATCTCAGAGATGAACAAATGGGAATGGAACATAGATTAAAAGCCATATCTATGTAGGTAACATGAATCAAACTAAGGTTGTGGACTAACATTTTGTTGTTTTACCAGAAAATGGCAAATGGTCAATTCGCAAAGCTTCTAGATGATAACAAGCTTAGGGTCCAAACTATGCCGACTAGTACAGAAACCTTATGATGGTCCTAACTTCTGAAAAGTTAGATAAGGTAGTGAAAAATCCTGCCCCGGAGCATCCGGGTGATAGGGCTTCTGAGGCCCGAAGGAGGGAGTACCAAGATTGGGAGGATAAGAACTCCCTAGCCCGTTGCTTTGTCATTGCCTCACTGGACAACTCAATACAGAGCCAGTTCGATCAGATCGAACTAGCCAAGGACATATTGGACAGTCTAAAGACAATGTATGAAGAGCATAATCGTTCTACTCGACAGAAGGTCTTGAAACTGTTCATGACCGCGCAGATGTCCAAAGGGCAGAAAGTTCATGACCATTGTCTTCGGATGATGGGCTACATTAACGAACTCGAAGCCCTTGGATCCGGGCTAGATCTTGGCACACAAGTAGATGCCATTCTGAATTCTTTGCCCTCTTCCTTCAATGCGTTCATAATGAACTATAATATGAACAAGCTGAATGTCAGCGTCCAGGAACTCAGCAATATGTTGCAGAGGGCCGAGGACTTACTTAAGAAGGATGAGCCTATGGTTGTGCTTGTTGAAGCTAACAAATCGGGCAAGAAAAAGAGAAAGGCAAAGAAGCCCCAGAAGAAAGCTGCCAAGCCCAAGAAGCAGAAGAAGAACAAGGCATCAGATGCCTGTCACTTCTGCAAGTAGACCAGCCACTGGAAGAGGAACTGTCCTGCCTACCTGGAATCTAAGAAAGGTAACTTTGAAACTTATTTCATAGAAACTAATATGTTAGTAACTTTTGTGTCCTGGTGTGTTGACTCCGGGGCTTCAACTCATGCGTGTAACTCACTGTAGGGGTTCAAAATTAGTAGAAGACTGAGTGAAGGAGAAGTGACACTGTTTTTGGGAACGACTACAAGTGTTGCAGCTGCGGCAATAGGAACTGTAGAATTAGTCCAATATGTCCTTCTGCCGAGTAAAACGATTATGCTCTTCGGTCATTGTCTTTAAACTATCCAATATGTCCTTGGCTAATTCGATCTGATCGAGCTGCCTCTGTATCAGATTGTCTAGGGAGGCAATGACATAGCAGCGGGCTAGGGAGTTCTTATCCACCCAATCTTGGAATTCCCTCATTCTGGCCTCAGAAGCCCTGTCACTCGGACGCTCCAGGGCAGGATTTTTGACTACCTTATCCAATTTTTCAGATGTTAAGACTAGCATGAGGTTACGGTACCAATCGACATAGTTTGGGTCCTTAAACTTGTTGTCATCAAGAAGCTTTGCAAATTGTCCGTTTGCCATTTTCTGGTAAAACAATAAACATTAGTCCACAACCTAATTTGATTCATGTTCATTACATAGATATGGCTTTTAATCTATGTTCCATTTCCATTTGTTCATCTCTGAGATTTCCCTCCTATCTCAGTGACGAAGGCAGCGACTTGTCTCTGGAAATGTGGGAAACCACATAGGGTGCATGGAGCCAACTGTTTCAGCTGCAAAACCCCACCACATTTCTGTGAAGGATCATATCCACTCATCATATGAGTTTTCCCTTTGGCCTCTGTCAGACAAGGTTCAGAGCCGTTTTCAAGTAAACCTTTCTGTCCAGTGAGTGCTCACCCATCATATTCATGAACGCCAAGGTACCGTGAGAGAGTTCCCATTTTCTAGTGAAGCCCCTCCCACATCGGTCTATGACGCCCCTATCATCTTATGAAACACTCAGACAAACCCAACAGCAAATGGATAGCCCATTTTCTGGTGCGTTTCCTCATTACTGAAGGACCCATCCTCATGCTAATGATGGAAGGCCTTTAGAGAGTTCATCATATGAATCTCCCTATCACATGCACTCATATTTGCTGGAGGGAATGAAAAATTATGCCCTAATTTGATTTAGGTCAAACCAAAGTGGCTCCCACTGACTTTCATAAAGTCAGATTTTAGTGGGCCCAAATCGGCTAGGGTTCTGCACGTTTCCTCTTCAGGAGGTGTGGGGCCCACCACTGAGGGAGGTCATCCAATGACCAATAGGGACACCATGGCAATGATATTAATTGATCCAATTAATATCTGTAAAGCCCATTTTAAAGCCCATTTTTAATCCATAATATTATCCAGGTATATGGGCCGAATTAGGGTTGAACAGTTCGGCCCATACAGCTTTATCTGCGAAGTTGGCTTTTAGATGTTTTAACAATTTAAAACTGGGCCTTTACAGGTTGGGCCGAATTAAACATTCAATTAATTATCAATCCTTAGGCTCATTAGTGGGAGAATTAGGGCTGACATTCAACCTTAATCGAACCCAAGATTCAGTCCAACCAGTTTGGACCAATCTAGTTCGAATGGGTCTTGGGTTTGATCTTTAATTAAATATTTAATTCAAGAAATTAATCTGAAATTAAATACTGATAAAAGAAAATCAGGAATCAGAAAGATAGGCTTGTTCGCACAATCCATCTTGCAAAATAGAGGTTAGATCACAGTTTGCAGTTTCATAAACTACAAATCACAGATAGCGATTCTCCCATTTGCGAAATCTCCTTCCTTGTGCCGCCATCTTCGATCCAATATTAAAATAAATAGAAAACCTAGTTTCTATTAATATTACATCAGATCGAATGCCTATACATTCAATCTAAAAATAAAAAAAATATATTTTACAGACCAAATGTAATAAAATAATCAAGAAACAGCAAAAACGCAGGTTCACTACGCCAATCAAGATTTCAATCTCCATGTGTACGAACAGCCCATAAATAAAGAAAATCATAAAGAACAGTTCTAAATAATATTCAGATTTATAAAATTTAATTTCAGATTAAGCACCCATCAACTGGAAACAAATTTTCCAAAAAAAACCCTATATCTGCGCAAATCGGGTAGAACGCCTTCTGCCCATTTGCGTAGGTTCAGATTTGACCCAATTTGGTTCAAGACTTTAACCATGGCTCTGATACCACTGAAGGGAGGAGATATCCATTGTATGGATGCCCAAATCTTGCGAAATAGAATGGGCGAGTTTCAGAAATTTCTCTCCATTCTACTAGGAATTGTATTCCCTATTTTAGAAAAATCATAATTTTCAAGGATCAATCTTGAACCAAGAACTGAAGCAAATCTGAACAAAAGTAGTAGGAGAGGGATATACCTGATACGGAGAAACAATATCTCCCAATGGAGGTGTTCACGCCCAAGGAAGGAACCAAAAACTGCTCCCATTGAAGATGGCGCAGTGCAGGATGGAACAAAATCAGCAGCGTTCTTCAAAAGAACCAGATCCTTCGCAAGTATTAGCTGGATGACACGTGAGCACTTCTTCCAATCAACCCTTTAACAAATGACTGATATCAAGATCCAATCTTGATCACTCCTACTGACAAGAGGAGATCGAACTAGCAGATATGGCGGCGGTAGGAAGGAGGCGGCAAGAGAGATTTAGCGCAGTGATGCTGAATTCTCTCTTCTATGATTTCAGCTTTGAAGATGATGTGAATATGAATAATCTTTTAAAGGCAGTCACCCCTTCTTCCTTTTATAAGCTTAAAGGGATCAGCTCCTAATCCCATTAGGAGTTGCTGATCCAAATCATATTTGGATCAGAATTCCCTTTAAGTGATAAGGGTAAACCCTTATCTTATCTGCAGATTAGATCAGCCACCTCCTAATCCTATTAGGAGGTTTCTAGATCTAGACTCTCTGAGTGGATAGGGTTAAGACCCAATCCTATATGCTAATTTAATCTCAGAATTTTCCCCTAATTTAACTGATCAAATCAGCCCAATTCGAAATGGGCTTTAGGCCCAATAAGGTTATGTGCTCACTTAGCCTTCCAAAATGTTGCCCAGTTGGGCTTCCTTGTATGGCATGGGACTCAAACATTGATCTACACTTCAGCCACATGGGTTCAGCCCAGACTTTGTTACAAGGCCTGGCCGAATACACTGTTGTGGATAGTGGACCCCCTGAAACCCATCACATGTGCTCTATGGGCCCAACACTTACCCTAAGTGGTCCCTGGGCCAAGCCACCTTATAAACACCCAGTGACTGTGGGCAGATGCAAGATTAGCCCATTAGGTATTACCCTCAATGGCCTTACACTTAACCTCTCAGCCCATAATGATCAAACACTGCCCGACAAGAGAGGACCTCTCCCTCGACTGCAAGGAACAGTACTACACTCTCTACTCACATGGATCCCGGGAATCAAAACCTTTTGCAAACGTTTGGAAACTATAATATATATACTTTTATATCTCATATAAAATATATTTTGTAAAATAAATCTCAACGATTGAAATCGGCTGCCGGCAGTCTTGGTTTCCATCAGAGAGAGTGCACCCCCGATCATTACCTTTGTCCGACAAAGGGGCTGATCCTGTCACTATGATCACCCACTCAGATGAATTCTCAGATTGTCCCAACATACCCAGGTTTTGACCCCCACTAAGGATCTCACTGATTGGCTTATCAAAAATAGCCCAATCTGACACCTAGTGCAGTATCATAATCGAGTCTAGGGGTCAGGTGTAACTTTCCAGTTTTGCCCATCAATCTCCAAGGTCCAGGGCAATATGGGAAATCTGGTCCGGTTCAAAGATTCAATTAATCCTACACTGCATGCGCCTTGGGTCTTACCCTGATAGCTGAGATAGGCCACCCCAACATTTGGCAACACACCAGTGTCAGCCTTGGCAGGATAAATCTCCCCAGACTTATCCAACGGCTGTGAACATTCTAAACTAACACGAGTCTCATAAGTGTCCAGTTTAAGGGTATTAAATAGAAACACACCACAATAACATGAATCAAATATGTACTTTATTCATTTACAATAAATTCATAATGTACATCATTCTGATTGGAGCTAAGGGCATAGAATTGTTTAACAGTGGAGTCACTATCAAGAAAGTAAAATCAAATTTTAAAACTGAAAACGAGGATCCATTTCCTCTAAAAATGGGTGACGACTCCTCTTCTTTGAGCCAACCATGAGCTTCCTGGAGCTCACAATGGTGGATGATGATGATGGTGTGGTTAAAGAAAACAACCATGATAGTCTCCCCTACTCAATTTGATCTATGACCTTAGAGATCAACTTCAACTCAATCCTTATTTTTGTTGGTGAGGAAGGAGGAATTCTCAGCCACTCCAAGAACTTTGACTCTTCCAAGGCTTGGGTATATACTTGGGTGGTAGGCTTGAAGTTGCTCTCTAGGTTCAGGAATCCTATGGCTAAGTCGTAGTTTAAGTCCTTTCCTAATTGCTTAAAGGTATTGGATTTTATGGTTTGTTTGTAGGGAAAGTTGAGGCCAAGTTTGGTCAAAAGGATTTTTTGGATTATTAGGGCATTAGTTCCCATAAATTTTTCCCTAAGGATGGCTCCTCACAAGGTGACTGCAATGGTTGGTTTGAGGCAATGAATGGAAGTGACCCCTTTTTGGTTTGGGTTGCACTTGCTCTCCCCAATATGTGTGGTAATAGACCTGGTTGTTGTTGGAGATGGCCTTGGAACTATGGTTGGAATGCTAAGGGCTACTTGTTAAGCAGTTGCTTCATGCTAGTGTCCAGATCTAGCCTGAAGTTGTTCATTGCAGCAATGTGAGTGGGTGTCTTTTCTATCGCATGCTTTCTGATTGCTTTGGACAAGGCATCATCATGGAAGAGTTGCAATGTTGATACTTGCTTTTCATGGACCTTGGTAGAGATCATAACTGGTACTATGCAAGGAGAGTTCTCGTCTAGTTTACATAGCAAGTTGATGTGAGGCATGAGTGCCACTTCTGCTTGCATTAAGAAATCCATTCCTATTACAACTTGAAAATCATCTAGGGGTACATCTAACAAATTGATCTTTCTAGTTCAACGCCCAACTTGGAGATCAAGCCCACATGCCACATTTTTTATAACCTCAGTGCTAGAGTTCATGGCCTTAAGCCACCCTATCTCCTTGGTAATGTTTAGGTTAACTTGCCTCGCTTTAGTGATCGAAATAAAGTTTTGTGAGGTCTTGTGTCAATCAGAGCCTGAGTTGACTTCCCATTAAGGATGATGTCTACATAATTCAGCCCCTTCTAGGCTTTATTGGGCCATTTAGGATTGGCCTCTTTCTTCACATTAGCATTGAAGAATTGTAGGACACCCACCCTTGGCGTCTGCATTGACTTCCTCCTTGTCACTTTGCTTGTCATCACTAAGTTGAGTGATGAGGGCATTAATTTTCTTCTTCATTGGGCAGTCACAAAGCAAATGCTTGTCCCCACAAATAAAACTAGAATGTGGAGGACCAATTGATTTCAACTTGTACTTGTATTGAGAGCCTTTTCTCCTTGTGGCTTCTTCCTAGCGTAATGTTTTATTGGCTTGTTGAAGTTAGAGTTGTCTTGAGATGGATGTGATTGATTCACTCACCCACTCAAGTTCGAGGTGCATGAGATAAATGGTCTATGAGCTTCATCATTTGATAGTCTCATCTCAATAAGTTAGCTCTACCACTGCCATTGCTATAGCAAGGTCTTGTACATTGCTGCATTAAAGTTCTAATTCGACGCAAGGTTGTAGTCTGTCCATGAAGTTGAATAACAAATCCTTGTCAGACATATCTGTGATCTCCAATGTCAAGGTTGAAAGTTCTTTGACATACTCGTGGAGTGAATCCCCATGCTTGAGTCCTTTCATTTTTCTTTAGACTAGGTACTCTATTTTCTCTGGATAAAATTGTCACTTTAGTTTTCGCTTGAAATCGGCCCATGTGTCAATGGTGTGTATGCCCTAAGCAATGTATTGACATTATCTGCACCACCATAACATAGAAATGTTAGTCAAATACATAGATGCAGTACGTAGAGGTGTCAATTGGACTAGATTTGGTTCAATCCAATCAAGTCCAATTTGAGTCCATTACAAATGGACTGGGTTCAATCCAATCCAATGAATATTTTAGACCATTTTGGACCGGTCCAATTCAATGTCTGGACCATCTAGTTTGTTCAAATTCATTTTAATTTAGATTGGTACCAACCCAAACTAGGTCCATTGACACCTATATTCTTATCTTATATTAATGAACTAGATATTGGCTCAATCCAATATAAATTCATTAAAGAGGGACTAGGTCCAACCCAATTCAATAAATACTTTGGACCATTAAGTCTTGATTGGTCCCATTCAATATGTCATGCTAGTCTGTCCAACCCAAAACTAGTCCATTGACACCCTTAACAGTATGAACTTGAGTCCTATCATTGTCAATGCCAATGGCAATACAGTATTGCTCCATTTACCACAGGGAGTTGTCAAGCTCTCAATCATCTCAGTTGCTGGCATAAAGGGGAGGCTCTTAAATCTTTATGCGGGTAAGGGCTAGTGTTGTTAAGGGACTAGGAGTTTTGGCTATTACTTTCCTCAAGATTATCATTTCCCCTCTCATCTCATCAAGTAATGCTAGGACATTGGTGGAAGTGGCCATGGAAACTTTCATGGCCATCCATTCTCTCTTTATTTCTTCTATCTGCACTTGAATAGAAGTGAGAGTGGACATGGCTCTCTTCTATTTTTCCTATTCAAGTCTCATCTTATCGACTTGATCTTGTATGGTGGATCGGGAAGAGCTCCTTCTTGCTGAAGAGAGGTATTGCAAGAATGAGTTCGAATCTGCTAACCACAACACATTGTTAGCCATGTTCATCTAGCTGCACATCAAAAACATTGTTTGTATACATATATATATTATGTGTTGTGGTCAGCAAATCTAGACTTGTCAAGAACTTCCTTTAGGGTGCCATTCAAGACATCATGAACATCATTCAGGATGTCATTTTAGAGGGCTTTATTTCTACTACCAAATTCTTGATTGCTTCAACATTGAGGTGGATCTCTTCCACTCAATCGCACATCTCCCCAATTGTCACCTTGCATTGGAGGACGTATGTATCAAAGTAGCAAGCTTGTCAATTGACTTTTTGTGCTTGTTTGATTTGGATGTGTGGCCCTTTAGAGGCTTTGTCTTTAATGGTTTTGTCATCTAGTTCCTCATTGATCTCGTAGACTTGGGAAAGCCCATATAATATCTTGTCTGCAACATCATGATCATGCTTCATTTTGCCACCATTGATGTCGCTACTCAAGAGATGTATGTGTTAATGAGCAACCTGCTTTGATACCAATTGTCACAAGGCTAGTCATCGAGGCCTCATGTTGCACTTGAAGGGGGGTTAGTAAGCCTATTAAAGCAAGTAACTACACATAAAAAGGCAACAAGAAGGCACTCGAATTAGTAAAAAGACACTTTATATTGCATAGCAAAGTAATTACAGGCACATAGTTTTTGTATCAAGGGGCCCTTGTGCTTAACCTTTACACTTTGTTCCCTTCTGACTAACAAAATGATACATCAAAATGGTGAAAAATCATACTAATAATTATAGTAATGCCATTAACAATCCCCCACATACAAAATGCATACATAACCTCACCTAAGACATACAAGATGACACTCAGATGACATGCTAAGGGTGCGATGGATGGTGCTTATTAATGGAACAGTTGAAGAAAACAACCGTGGCACCTAACTGTTTTCGTTCATTTTCTTCTAGACAATGCCTTTTATAAATATCATAAATTTACAATATAAACCACAACTAATCTACACATTCCACCATACTCCACATCTACCAAACAAAGAAATAAAATAAATTAAAAGGTGATTTTTTAAACACCCTTATAATTTCGTGTAAATACTAACATACCCTATAATTTGTGTTTGTAAGATCTCTGCTTTGCAACGGTTTTATTTAATACATCATCCATTAGGAGTGTTTGTACATAGAAAGATGATTTTTTATTTTTTTTTTTATTTTGAAAGAACCCATAAAAAGTCGAGATGAAATTAGATGAACACAATAATTGTTCAATAGTGAATTGAAATTAGCCCCCCACAAGATAATTTCCCACAACGTCCCACAACATATCCCCACCATGTATTGGGAATATCTCCTGATGATGCCTCATCATTTTTAATACTATTATCGGGAGATGTTCCCAATATACGATGAAGATAAGATGTGCCGTGGGATGTTGTGGGGGGTTGATTTGAACTCTTCAGTAGTAGGCTGTGGAACTAATTATAACAATCCACCTTAGTCATAAAATACATGGAGCCCACAAACCGTTCAACCTCTATGTGTGGACCCATGTATTTTATCAATGGTGTTGGACATCTAGAAAGTATCCTATCACCTTTTTAAGAAACAAACCCTTTTCTACATTATTTTATTAAAAAAATTAATATAAAAAGATAATAAAAATAAAAATAAAATAAGCAATTTTTATTTTTTCTATTATCTTTCTTTATTTCTAATTTAATTTATTATTTTGTGTTTTAACAAGAAGCAAAGTTGAAAATTATAGGATAGGTGTTAATAAATGACGTAAAACTGTAAGTTTATCTTGATAAATGATCCTAAAATAAAATATAAATTACATAATTGCATGGTATGGTTCTTAAATATACAGCATGCATCTCGTGATGCGGATATCCCTCGCTTACAAATTTTAGGGTTTGACCTGTCCACCCATCATAAGTCATAACTACGTGAGGCCCCACATAAAAGGTCCAATCTAGTTGTCCTCGTGCTTGCATGATCTGGAACTGCCCGACTACAGATGGTTTGTGGGACCCACAGAAATCATGTCCTTCACTCCTTCCCACTTTCCCATAGTCTTGTCTAGTATGTATGGATGTTGAGGAATATTCGATACTCCAGGCTCCCTAGAATTTGAAAAAGAAGTCAAAATCCCAACAACCATTGACTTCCACAGCCCCAACCCCACACCTTATTGATTCTAATCCTAGGGTGGGAGGGCAAGGTAATCCAACGGATTCTTCTGACAAGTGACTACAGAGCGTGTGATGTGGTGGCACTCTATCGTCAGATTGGAATCTTCCCTCTCCTCTCTCTTCAGTTCTCAGCGTCGCGTCTGTGAGAGAGGAGAGGGAGGGGAGAAAGGTCATGGGCTGATGGCGTCGATGCCATTCTCCCTAAATAATAAGGTCCCAAGCCAAGAAGCTTGGATTGCCGATTTCGTTTCACGGAAATGGAGGGACCCACAAGGAATTTTACTACAGGCAATTAAACACACAAAAAGGGCGCGGCTACAAGCAGAACAAGAATGGTAGGTCTTCATTCCATTTCTGTAGCAACCCAAGACTCGATTGAGGGTCTGTGTAGAATCTCGTCCGAATCTGGAGTTGCTCTGGTTGGAAGCTCGTTGAGGACAATTCATCACCCTGATAAGTTTCCTGATCCGATATAGTGATTTTTTTTTTGTGAAGAAAAGTAGGATTTTTTTTTTTTTTGAATGTTTGTTAACTGTTGAATTTGGATTCGGTTCTCTCTGGATTTGTGGGTAGGGATTCTGATCCGGAGAGGATTGAAAAGTGGGGATTTTTTATTTGAATCCGGGTTTTTGGATTTTTTTTTGCGTTTTTTGTTATTGTAGATATTGGACTTTAAAGGTGAAATTCAGGGTGTTGAAGGTTTTCTTTTGGAGCAAAAAGGAATTTGGGTTTTCTGGTTTCGGATTGATTGTTTTGCAAAGAAGTTAGGCCTAAGAAAAAGAGAGGCCGATCTCCTTTGGTTGATTGTGTTGGATCGATACAGTTGTGCAAGGGTTTGGTTTGGAAGTGAAACTAGGGTTGTGGGCTTTATATTGTTTTTGTTGTTTCTGTGTTTGCAATGGGGAAGCCCGTTGGGAAGAAAAAGAATCAGGTAGGAGGGAAATCTGGGGGTGCAAATGTAAAGCATGACAAATCAGGGGAACCGAACCCCAAAACCTTTGACAAAGATACAGATGTCTTCATTGCAATGTCTCAGGAATTGAAGGATGAGGGGAATAAGTTGTTTCAGAAGAGGGATCCTGAAGGAGCCATGCTCAAGTATGAGAAGGCCCTCAAGTTGCTTCCTAGAAACCATATAGACGTTGCCTATCTTCGGAGTAACATGGCTGCTTGCTATATGCAGATGGGTCTTGGAGAGTACCCTAGGGCGATCAATGAGTGCAATTTGGCTCTTGAAGTGTCCCCCAAGTACAGTAAAGCTCTCTTGAGAAGAGCAAAATGTTATGAGTCTCTGAATAGGCTGGACTTGGCCTTCAGAGATGTTAGGACTGTTCTGAACACAGAGCCAAATAACCTTGCAGCATTGGAAACTTATGAAAGAGTGAAAAGTATGCTTGAGATAAAAGGTGTCAAGGTGGAAGATACAGATATTACCTTGTCTCCTGAATGCACTGACCCTCCTAGTGGTTCACCTCCATCCAGACTAATAAAAGAGAAAAGGAAAAAGAAGAGCAGCAAGATTGAAGAGAAGAAAGCAGAAGATAAGGTGGTTGTGGAGGAGAAGGTTAGTAATCCTGAAAAGGAAGAAAAAGAAGCTAAAAGGACTGTCAAATTGGTTTTTGGAGAGGACATAAGATGGGCAAATGTACCTGTTAACTGCACCATTCTGCAGGTGAGAGAGGTAATCCAAAATCGATTTCCGAGCTTAAATGCTGTCCTTATAAAATACAAAGATCAAGAAGGTGATTTGGTTACAATCACCACTACAGAAGAGCTTAGGTGGGCAGAAACATCAGCTGAACCACAGGGGTCTCTCAGGCTGTACATTGTAGAAGTTAATCTTGAGATGGAGCCATTACTTGATGGTGTAAAGTATGTTCCTGTTGTTCATGAGATTGAGAAAAACGAACAAAGCATCATAGAGAATGGAAATGCAGGACAAAGTGGGGAAATCAGAGAAGGATCCTCTTATATTGATGACTGGATATTCCAATTTGCTCTGTTGTTTAAGAACCATGTTGGGTTCACTTCAGATGAATACTTGGATCTTCATGAGCTTGGGATGAAGCTCTATTCAGAAGCTTTGGAAGACACTCTTACAAGCGAAGAAGCACAAGATGTCTTCAACATTGCAGCAGAGAAGTTCCAGGAGATGTCTGCTCTAGCCTTGTTTAATTGGGGAAATGTTCACATGTCTAGAGCAAGGAAGAGGGTGTTCTTCACTGAAGATGCTTCAATAGAATCTGTGCTTGCCCAGGTAAAAGATGCATATGACTGGGCGCAAAAGGAGTATTTGAAAGCGGGAAAGAGATATGAAGAATCTCTAAAGATCAAACCAGACTTCTACGAGGGTTTTCTTGGACTTGCTCAGCAGCAGTTTGAGCAAGCAAAACTTTCTTGGTACTATGCAATTGGGAATAAAGTTGATTTGAATGCATGGCCTTCTTCGGAGGTTATAGAGCTTTACAACAATTCTGAGGAGAACATGGAGAAGGGAATCCAGATGTGGGAGCAGACAGAGGTAAAGCGTCTGACTGAATATTCAAAAACAAATAAGCTTAAAGAGAAACTGCAGAAAGAAGGGTTGGATGGGCTGTTTAAAGACATATCAGCAGAAGAAGCTGCAGAGCAGTCTGCAAACATGAGATCTCAGATACATCTTCTGTGGGGCACCATGCTGTATGAGCGATCTCTTGTAGAATTCAAACTAGGGCTGCCTGGTTGGGAAGAGTGTTTGGAGGTTGCAGTTGAAAAATTTGAACTTGCAGGAGCTTCTTCAACTGATATTGCTGTTATGATAAAGAACCATTGTTCTAATCAAACTGCATCACAAGGTAAAGCAAGAATACCTGCTGGAAGACAAATGTCCCATACCTTGACATTTATTTAAGAAGTTAGTCTATTTTTTGACATTTTGTTTTCTAATTACAGGTTTAGGCTTCAAAATTGATGAGATAGTACAAGCATGGAATGAGATGTATGATGCTAAAAGATGGCAGAGTAACATTCCATCTTTCCGATTAGAACCATTATTTCGACGGAAGGTTCCAAAGCTTCATCATGTCTTGGAGAATTCATGAGGTGTACACCCTTGACTTATCAAGGTTAGGATCTAAAATGAATTCTGCAAAACACTGGAAAATACAGATTCATTCTCCATTGCTCAGAAGCTGCACTGGTGGATTTAGGTAAAATTCATTTTGCCCATATTTTCTTCTTAAATAGACTATATCTTAGCTATCACCACTAGTGATTTTAGGGCAGCTAGTCTAAAACGCTATCATCCATGGTGTAGCACAGACCCATGTTTTTATTTTCATAGTAAGTGAAAAATTCATTAAAAGCAAAAAAAAAATAAAAAAAAAGAGAATACAAGGATTGGTGATTAGAAATTGTCGAGAAGAAAAATTCTCACTCGTTACCCCACCCTACAAAACCAATAAATTGTAATCCAACTTATATACCTATCCATACCCCAATACAAGAAACCCAACTTTCCAAATACAAAATTCTCACTCATTACCGGACTTGCTTTGCCCTTTGTGCAACCTGCAAGTTGAATATTCAAGTCATCTCTTTATTAACTTCAAGTACTTGACAGGAGTTAGGCAGCATTTTCTTAGGGCCATTAATCTGAGTTGGTGCTGGCCAGAGTCATTCTGTTCTGGTGCTAGCTGGATGGAGTGTCCCCAGCATATCTAAAGAAGAAGGGAAACAAGTGTGGTCTGTCATTCCATCTACAGTGTTATGGGTTATCTGGTTGGAAAGAAACAGTAGGGTTTTTGAGCAAAAGGCTAAAACTGAGGTTGGGGTTATTAACTTCATAACAGAAGAGCTTAGGAGCTGGTTATCTCTTTCCGATGTTTGTAGAAATGTTTATAGTTCTGGTTCTTTTTGGAGGGTGGACTTTTTTGGCGAGGTCTAGTTCTGGTCGCGCTTGTACAGACTCATTCTACAGGACCTTATACTTTTGAATCTAATACAATATATAACATTACCTCTTCGATTACCCTGATCTACATGTCTGCAAACAGCCTATTATTTATCAGTGATCCTTCAAAAGAAAAAGGGTTACAACAAGAGGTTGTTAAATGTACATTTCCTTTACATCAAAAGAATCCCACCATCCTATTACAATTGAGCCCAATACAAATGATTTCTATGTACTAGTAGAAAATGGCAGAAAAAATAAAATTGCAGAGAAAAGGGAAGAAGAAAAGAGTTTGAGAGAGAAGAAAGAGAAAGATGAGAGAAAAGGAAGAGAAGTCAACAATTCTGGTCGCCCTCTCCCATTAGCTTTACCCTTGATAGGGCGACTACTGTTAACAATTTAAAAAATAAAACTAACTACTGTTTAGGGACCTCTAACTAATGGACTGTGGTCCCAACATGCTAACTAAACAAAATACAAACAAATAACAGAAAAATCCTCAACAGTACTCCTTACTTATCTAATCTATCCGCTAAACCATTAGTGGATCTTCTTACCCATCTTACTTGGATGTTCATAAATTTTGACAACATTTTGAACTGCTTGAGATCATTTCTATGTTGCCAAATCACCCACTCCTTTCTTCAACCACCCGATTACTATCTTTGGATCCCCTTCCACAATCAACCTTGCAGTTCCCATCTCCTTTGCTTTTTGTACCCGAAAAACAGAAGTCACTAATTCTGCCTTAACTGAATCACCCTGTCCAATTGGTCCTGAAAACAGTCCACATATGTTTCCACCCTTATCCTGGATCACTCCTTCAGTTCCATAAGGTCCTGGGTTGCCCAAACTACTTCCATTAAAAAAAAAAGTTTAATTTCATCCATCCTCCATTTGGAGGTGGCCAAACCTCAAGGATTTTTTGCTTCCTAGAGGAGTTAGCTTTGACCCCAAACTTCTGAAGAATTCTTCCACTGTAAAATTTGAAAAAAAAAAATTCAAAGTCTTCACCTAGTGTGCTACCCTTACTGTAACAATCTTAATAATTGCCTGTTTATTCTTCTCTTTTTCCTAAAAAAATTCTTGAGGTCCTCTGCTCCCAAATTGTCCAAATTATCGCTGCCCTTGTGCATCTCCATAAAATTCTGCCTCTTTTCTCAGTGCTCCTCTGGAAGGACGGGCAGAAGAAGTAGTGGCCACGAGAGAAGAAAAAAAGGATTTACAAGTAATTAAACACCATTAGAAGGACTAAGGGACTATACCCGACTATCATTCACAGTCCACATATGTTTCCACCCTTATCCTGGATCACTCCTTCAGTTCCATAAGGTCCTGGGTTGCCCAAACTACTTCCATTAAAAAAAAAAGTTTAATTTCATCCATCCTCCATTTGGAGGTGACCAAACCTCAAGGATTTTTTGCTTCCTAGAGGAGTTAGCTTTGACCCCAAACTTCTGAAGAATTCTTCCACTGTAAAATTTGAAAAAAAAAAAATTCAAAGTCTTCACCTAGTGCGCTACCCTTACTGTAACAATCTTAATAATTGCCTGTTTATTCTTCTCTTTTTCCTAAAAAAATTCTTGAGGTCCTCTGCTCCCAAATTGTCCAAATTATCGCTGCCCTTGTGCATCTCCATAAAATTCTGCCTCTTTTCTCAGTGCTCCTCTGGAAGGACGGGCAGAAGAAGTAGTGGCCACGAGAGAAGAAAAAAAGGATTTACAAGTAATTAAACACCATTAGAAGGACTAAGGGACTATACCCGACTATCATTCACAAATTCATCAAAGTCTAAGTTATCCAAAATATTTAACAGGCAGGATACTGAAGACATCTTAGACTCTCTAAGGTTCCTCACTAGCCTTAAGATCCAGTTCAACCCAGGGGAAGCTCCCCAACCCAACATCTTCCTAATATCTAATTTTATTACTAGAAGTCAAATCATACCTGACATGCTCAAGAAATTAGGGAGAATACCATGCACTTCTTTCCACATTGCAATTAGATTAGCTCTGCACAAAATAATAGCATCACATCCATTCCTTGAAAGGCCATGAATACTTGAAATCACTTAATTTTTTTTTTTTTTGATTAATGAAAAGATCAAGAGGTTAAATCATTACAGGCTACCCATGGAGAGGCATGAGCTGTTACCTCTCCTAACCAATCTGCTAAGGTATTTACTGTTCTGCCAACCCAATGTGAGGTAATATTCATGTTCCTTGAAAACCAATTAACTTTCCTCAAAAGGTCCCTGTAGCACTATATAACTGAGCCTGGATTTGTCAACCATCCCACAACAACTCTGGAGTCTCCTTCAATTACCATATTCTGAGCTCCTAGTTGGTCTGCAATCTGAATACCTTGTACAGCGCTAATAACTCAGCTCTGTTAGAGTCTTCTATTCCCACAGGGCCTGAGGACAAAGAAAAAATGTTGTTGTCCTTATCTCTTAGCACCCCTCCTATCCCCGAAGGACCTGGATTGCCTTGGTTACTACCGTCAAAATTCAGTTTTACCCAACCTTTTCAGGAGGCACCCATACTGCCGGTATCCTGTCCTTCCTGGTATGACTGTTAGCCAAACTATCCAGTTCCTTCAAATATCATCAAAAGAAAAGGTGTGAAAGGAGTCCAGAGTTCTCAACCAATGGATTGCCCTATTCAAAATGCATTCCTTTACAGCCTAAATGACCTAGGATACTTGAAATCACTTAATGCCACAACCACTTACCTAAGAAAGCCAAGTTTTTCAAGTTGACGTTTCTCAAACCCAACCTACCCTTCTCCTTCCTTTTGACCATTGTTTCTCTCACCTTGCTAAATGATCCTTTTTCTTATCTCCCAGTTCCCAAAGGAAATCCCTCATCAAGTTCTCCACTCTTCTTGCAACTGCTTGAGGCATCCTGAAGACAAACATGAAATAAATAGGGAGGTTAGCCAATGTGGATTTTATCAAAGTGATTCTCCCACCCAAAGAGATAGAGTTCCTTTTCCACCCAACCAATCTTTTCTCTATTCTTGCACCACCAGGCTCCACAAACTAGTAGATCTCGGGTTACCACCTAGAGGTAACCCTAAATATTTTGAGGGCCATTCCCCTCTCTCATGCCTCAAACTCTCAATCATAGAGCTTAATTTTGCTACTTCAACGTTTATATTAACTACCACACTCTTGCTCCACAATTAACTTTTAGATTAGACATTCTTTTGAAGAGACTCACCACCAATTCCAAATTTCAAATCCATCTCTATTCTCTCCATCACAAAAAATCAATGTCATCCACAAATTGAAGATGGGCGACCATCACTATATCCCTCCCCACCATCCATCCTTTATATAATTGCAAGTAACTAGCCCTGGATATCAAACTGCTCAGAACTTCTACCACTTAAGTGAAGAGGAAAGGGGAAAGGGGGTCACCTTGTCTAAGACTTCTAATGACTTCAGAGAAATCTATCACCATCTCATTTACAACCATTGAAAAATGGCTAATTTGTAAGCAACCCTTGATCCATTTAGACCACAATTCTCCCAAACCACAATTTCTCATAATGTTAATTAATAATTTCCAATCCACAAGATCATAAGTTTTCTCCAAGTCCAACTTAATTGCCACTCCCATTTTCCTAGATCTCTTTTGAGCCTCTATATATTCATTCACGATAAGAATTTGATCCACAATTTGCCTGTCTTGAATAAAAGCCCCTTGGTATTGAGATATAATTGAAGGAAGTACTTTCTTTATCCTTAGAGACAACACTTAAACAATTATTTTATAAATGCTAGTAACCAAGCTAATGGGTTTGAAATCCTTTGGATGGCTAACATTAGACTTTTTTGGTACCAAGGTAATAAAAGTGGAATTCATTCCAGAATTAATTATTCCCCTGATATAAAACTTTCTAAGCACTTTGATCAAGTCCACCTTGATGATAGAAACTGAACATTATGCCTGTTTACCATTGGGTTAAGGTGATTGGTTAGGTTGGTGGTGGTGGTGGTGGTATGGAGAAGCATGCAAACCATTTGGTATCGAGAGACAAGAGGCTCCTTGTTGGTTGCCCATTCCTCAATAGGGACCCCAGTGTCCTAAGGCAATTTGTAGTTAGGTTGGACTCAGTTCTCTCTGCTAGCATTGTCTAGTAGTAGCAGGAGGAGCTAGCCATGTCCCTCAGGTTTTGTAGAGGCCTTGGGGCTTCTACAACTTCACTCATCAAAGGTCTGGCTTTTGGGTCCCGGCTAAGACAATGATGGGCCAGCTATGCAGCTTTGTCTGCATTGTAAAACCTTTTCTTCTTACCAAGATGAGGTTGTGCCCATTCCACCAAGTTATTCTCCTCATTTGGTTGGTTCTTATCCATGGATCTTTGACCAGTCAACATTTCTAGTAAAACCACCCCAAAAATGTATACATTGCTCTTAGATGTTAGATGCCCCGTCATCACATACTCTAGGGATGCATAGCCATATTCCCATCACTCAAGTAGAAACATGAGTCTTATCTCCTTCAGGACCATTTTTGGTTAGTCCAAATTCAGAAAGCTTTGCATTATATCCTAGAATGACGAGACAGAGGATTCATGTAGCTGGCCCCATATAGTTGGGATAAGGCTTGGATGATGATGATGAACCAATGGATAGTTTTATGCACCCTTTAAACATTTACCAATACTAACATCTCTCTCTTTCATTGAATCATCTCCATTTTTAAATTTTGAAATTCCTGATCCCTCTGCAGTCTGCATCCCAAGTCAAGACCCAATTTTACCAATAGGAACTTTGTAACAAGCCTTGTAACTAAATCAACTACCATCGCCCATGTCTACAGTATCGTCCAAATTATCAGTCCCATCTTGGCTGCTCTCCCAATTGATAATTTCCAAAATGGGATACTAATGGTTGGAAAGGTAAATGGAAATACTATTTAGACAGCCTAAACAGAAAAGGAGATCCTAAGCAGGTTTAATGAGTAATTTATATTCATGTAAGAAATGAGTTACCTGGCAACTATAATTAATAACTGGTGGCCATAAATAATAACTTTATAAAGGATACAAATGTCAAAAGTTGGGTGCTCAATGAAAATAAGTGGAACAACATTTGTTTTCAAGAAGGGGATAGGCAATATGTGACCAAAAATTAATTGTGTCTTGTTTTAAATTATTGAGATAGACCTAGGAAAGCAACCGCTGGATGACAGTAATACAAGAAAATAACAGCTATGTTTCACCTTTTCATCAGTGCTGAGTGTTTTAGCTTTTAAATATTTAATCTTGTTATTCTTACATGTTCTTTTGTTTGACCTCTCGGTAGCCTTTGCCTTATTTTGTTTTTTATTACATGAGCTAGAAGACAAGTGTTTTCAGTTTGTGTTTTAGAAAGTGAAAATTTGCTTTTCTGTTTCAGTATTAATATTCATGTGATATTTAAAGTAAAATTTACAACTTCAATTTTCCATTCAATATTTGTCCACTCCACTTTTGCATGGTACAGTTGGCTTGTTCTCCTTTTTGAGTTAAACTCCAATAATGAGCGTGGCCATAAACCAGCATCTATGCCCATCTTATTTGCAGCTTGCATGTGGTAACCTGTTTATCCTGGTTGCCCTGTTAACTTGAGTATGATATGCAGTAAGCATTCAGATAACATTGATCCTCCCAGTTGTCTACGTTCCATCATTCCTAACCTTTTTTTCTGATCTACCAGATTATATTTTAGAGTTCTTCAGTTCTCATTTTTTTCCCTTCAGCATTTTGCTTTCCATTCTGTTGATATTTTTCTGTCATTCATTTTACTATTTTTAAGATTCATTACGAGAAATATAAAAAAGCAAGAAACAATGACAAATAAAATTGGAAGAAGCCTACACAAAAGTCTCCTTTTGTTATCTAGAGTCATGAACATTATAGATGAATCAGCATCTCCGGAGCAGCACATATGCAGCAAAATAGGATACAGTTATGAGTGTTTTGTTTGGAAGTAAATACTAAGATTTTGGCCCCTGCATTCTGCTACTAGTTGTATTTTGTAATTGTAAGGAGGAAAACTGTTTCAAAGAATAAGAACAGGTTGGAGGGAAACCTGGTGATATAAACATGAAACAAAACAAATCAAGATGAAAACTGCTGCTGGGAGACGGAAAAATGATAGGGAAAAACAAAGAACAGATAAAGCTCACTTTCCTAACAGTATGTGTGTTCTATTTTTTTTAAGTAAATTTGGTAGTTTTCTTTTACTAATTGATATTAGCATATTTTTGTTTTCACTTTCTCTTGTATGCACTTCAGTACTTTTTTTGTTTGTGTTGTATTATATATATATATATATATATATATATATATATATCTGTGTGTGTATCTTGATGCCTTTGAATCCATCTTGATCAAGTTGCATAAGATGATTGTAAGTTGTAACCTGCCTGGTCTGGTCAGTGATTTGAAATTTACCTCATTGACTTCAATATGACAGGCAGTAGGCTTCAGTAAAAGATTTGGTTAAAATTTTCCTTATCCCTTTTGAGTACTTATATTATGTCCTCTGTTGATATCAATCTATCAATTAGTTTGCATAACACTAAGAAATTAATGGAAGTTAATAGATAAAATATCTAGACACCCCGACATGAACTTCCATTTGGTTTCTGTAGTCCTCTGTAGTTGAGATGATCCAACACCTGACATAGGATAGATGAAACAGAAAATATACAACAAAAACATTATATAGGACACATATTGCCAAAGAATATCCATTACTTTGTTCGTTGTAAATAAGTTGCACCTTGCACCCTTGAAGTCAATACTTCTATCCAACCTATAAAAACAAACTAGTAATTTACCTATATAGCTGTAACTTTTCTTTTTTAAATAATATAAGCAGTTCTTGTTGTATTGGGTAATCTTAGTCTCATTGCAAGGTGGACTATTTAGGATTTTTTGGTTGTAAAAGATAAAAGAATATTATTTAGAAATAACATGATGAGATTGGACTGCATTGTTATTGTTAGAATTAGTCGATAGGGGTATACTTGTCATTTTTTACTTTTATTTTCTCTCCTATATCAGTTTTACTTGTTCGGGTTCATTGCTGTAATTTCAGCTGTTAATGAATAGTAATACATACTGGGTCAACATTAAGGGGAGTCTAGTTTGACTTCTCTTGACTGCTCTCCCTTTTCTTCTTCTCTCTTTGCTTCTTATGCTTCTCTTCTCTTCTCTCTTTCTCCCGCTCTTTTTCTTTCTTTCATCTTTTTAGGTCAGCACATGGTATTAGATCTGTAAAGGTTGACTATCGCTGTTCACACCTTTCTCTTTTGTGCCCTAGGAATAGAGAACTGTGGTTATTCATGTTTCAGTCCAAGGAAGCCACAGAAGAGGTTTTGAAAAGGGAGCAGGAAAAGGAGAGGGCCATAGACCTCAGGTTGGGCTGGTGGTTCCCGGCAGTTGGAGAGCTAAAGAAAGGAAGAGCGAGTTACACGAATTGGATTGGAGTTGCAGGGATACCCCTCCATGCATGGAGCATACTTACTTTGAAGAAGTGGGTGCAGCATGCAGCAGATTCCTTAAGTTCACGACTGCAATAGAACGTGGGAAAAGATGGACATAGCGGATTCTGGTTGAGGTCAAGAATCCAACAGAGCTTCCTAGGAAGCTGACTCTGGAATTTGCAGGGGAGGAGTATGAGCTGAGACTGTTGGTAGAAGGGGTTGATGAGTCTTTTCGTAAAGAGGAGAGAACACACCAGAAGTACAGAGAGAAGGGGAGGCCGGAGGGAGAGATAGGGTACTCGGAAGCTCAGGGGAGCGCAGAGGTGAAAACAGGGGAAAGGTAGGAGACAGGAAGGGAACCAAAGAATCGGGCGAGGGAGGAGGGAGACACTGAGAGGGAGACGAAAAGACGAGTGGGGGCAGGGGCGGAGCCAAGGGGGGACCCAGGGGAGCCATGCCCCCCCTATGGTCCAGAAAACACATAGTACATTTTTTCATGCTAGTTTCTTCCCTCCCCCCACTTTCCACCCAATGGTTGGCCCCCCCATGGCCCATCCATAAGTTTGGCCCCCCTTATAAAAAATTCCTGTCTCCGCCCCTGAGTGGGGGAGGAGGTTGATGCTGAGTCAGATTCAAGCTCATATGGGAAGACACACATGGGCGAAGGGGTGGTCAGAAAGGACGAAGAGGGGGACAAGTGGACGAGATTGAGGTGGACCCGATTCTTGAATGGGAATCTCGAGTGGGGCTAGGGAAGAAGGGGAGAGAGGGACCAGTTACAGATGGTTGTCAATTAAGAAGGAGAAAGGACAACCGCTTTAGCACATTTTTGGTGGAGTGTAAAAGAAGAGGAGGGAGCAAAAAAAGCCAGAATTTTAGGGGTCTTACGGGAACTTCCCTTTTGTCTTCGAGGAAGGGAGAACAGGCTTCAACAGACTCTTAAAGCAGGAAGTGGAAACTGTCCAACAGTGAAGGTTGGATCTGGGTCGTTATGAGATACTAAGGGGATGAGAAGATTGGGGTTGGGAGGGAGGGAAAGAAACTGAATCTCCTTCAGACAGACACAGACGAGAGTGAAGAGGGAGAGATCTCAGCAGCACCAGGAAGAAAGAAGTCTCTAGTGAATGACAATCACGCTCCAGAGACAATCGTAACAAAGGTTACAACTGTTTCTGGAGTAAGGGAGGAAGAAGTTGGGGTGGAGACAGAAGACAGGCAAAGAGTGGAGGCGGCCGTAACTTCGAACGACAAAGCTCCGCCTTTGGTAGAGATCGAGGCAGTTCCAGGCAGATTTGGAGATGTTTTTAGTCGGAAGGAGGTGAGTGGGCTCAACGAGGAAGGCCTATCCCCCAGTTCTTTCCCTCGTCGTTCTTCTCCCCTGGAGCATCTTTGGTCTCTGCCCCACCTCTGTTTTGGAGTAATACTGGGGCTGTTTCCGATGGGGTAGGGAACACTGTATCCGTGTCAGGGAGCAGGAAGTCTGGTACAAAAAGAAAAAGGGGGGGTGGAGGAAACAAGTAGAGTCTATAATAGGAAGAAAAAAACATAGAAGCTTGGGGAAAGGAAGCAAGGGAAGGAGGGAGATGGAGTAGAGGACCTGAGGGACGAGGCAGAAAACGATCTGGAAGAAAAAGAGAAGGTGGTAGAGAGGAAGGAAACATCAGTCGGTATCGAAGAGCTAGCAGAAAGACAGATAGATGTAGGTAAAGCCTTGGGTCAGTACGAGAGGTCTAGAAGGGAGAAACAAGAAGGAAGAGATAACGGGGGAACTGCTGAAGAATGAGGGGAAGAGGGGGAGGGGAGACATGCAGGGCTGACGGAAGAGGATTAGAAGGGTAGAGAGAGGGGGAGAGGGGGAGAGGGGAACTGTGGAAATGAAGCTTCTATCTTGGAATGTAAGGGGTCTAAGAGATGGGAAGAAGAGAGAGGTGGTCAAGAATCTTCTGAGAAAACACAATCCAGATGCTGTTTTGTTGCAAGAAACAAAATTGGAATCTTTTGATTTAGGGTTAAAAAATGAGATATGGGGGTCAGGTAGAGGAGAATGGGCTGAGGTGGATGTAGTGGGTTTGTCAGGGGGTATGGTGGTAGTGTGGAACATATGGAAGGAAAGAATCAGGAGGATTTTCAAAGACAAGGTTTGTAACATGGAGAAGATGGTTGAGTGTGTAGGCAGATCAGTGGTTGAATGGGTGTTGATTCACCCTGAATTCAGTCAATTAAACGAGGATTTTGGGAGTGGGTTAGGAGAAGTCCTGGGATATCAAATATGTAATGCAGAGCCTGTTATCTAGTTTGTTAGATGGATCTTTTGTTTTGTTTGGTTTTCTTTATTCTCGGGTTCTGTCTTATCACCCTCTTTTTGTAGTGACGGGATCTGCTCCTCACAAATGGGCGCCTCACAGGCACATCCACCATGCATTGGGAACACCTCCCATGAATAATAACCAATAAGTACAGGAGATGTTCCCAATGCATGATAGGATGTGCGTGTGAGGCGCCAGGTGTGAGGAGCAGATTCGGTCTCCTTTTTGTAACTTCTTTTCTTTTAATAAAATTCTTGTTATTTACTTATCAAAAAGGAACAGAGAACACTCTATTCAGTGTAAGAAGGAAAAGGAACATAAAAGGACTGATCGCCCCTTAGGAAAAAAAGGCTTAATGCCTTGTGTTGAAGTAGTTTGTGAGTTGGTGGTTGTTTTCTAAGCTCCCTCTACTCAGTAGTTCGAAGAGGGGTAGTTTGTGATATTGTGAACGGTGCTATGGTTAATCCCAAATGTGTGGTGATAGTGGTGGCCTATGGTGTGGTGATAACTTGGTGGTAAGTTTGTGGAGCTTCCCTAGTGTTCCAAGTTCTCAGATTTCTGAATCCCCTCCCCTTCTCTATTTGGGTATGGGTGGAACTTGGCTTTTTGCGGAAATGTTAAGGATTCTCAGTTGGATTTGGTATCAAACCTTGTGCAATTGCTTGATGGGGTCTTTCTAGATGAGAGCAAACAAGATTGTAGAATCTGGTCCTCTCACCCGTCCAGTGTTTTCTGCTGTGCTTCCTTCTTTAAAGTTCTGGTATCCTCTGATTCTGTTCACTATTCCTTTCCAGTTAAAGAAGTGTGGTGTTGTCCTATCCCTCCTAAAGTGAGTGCATTCTGTTGGGAAGTCTTTCATAGTGCAATTAACACATGCAATGTGTTACAGAGAAAGAGACCTGGGATGTCTGTCCCCGAACTGGTGCTATCTGTGTGAGTCAAATGGTGAGGCTGCCTATCATATGCTGATTTCTTGTCTTTATGCTAACTGTGTTTGGGAGTGGTTTTCTCTCTTTTTGGATGCAGGTCGAATACCCTAGAAAGTTTGGACAAGTTTGATGCTTCTACTTTCAGATGGCCAAGAAAGAGGGGTAGGATATTGTGGAGATGCACAAGGGCAGCTGTGCTCTGGTCCCTGTGGGAGGAAAGAAATTTGAGGATATTTGAAGAAAAAGGAGCAAAGAAGCATTGATAGATGGAATTACAGCCAAAGTGGTTTTCTGGATTAAATCCTTGAAACTCTTCTCTGATTTTACATATAATGATCTGATAAGGAGATAGAGAACTATTGCAGCACTGCCCTCTTCTAAGAAGAAAACTATAAGGGAATGGACTCCCCCGTAAAGTGGGACTGTTAAAAATGAATTTCAATGGAAGCAGCTTTGGTAACCTAGGCCCATCTGGTATAGGAGGGGTGTTCAGAAATGAAATGAGGAAAGTGGTCGGAATGTTTTCAGGTCCATGTGGATGGGGATTCGATTACAGCTGAACTGACAACAGCGGTATTTGGATTGCAGAAGGCAATGGAGATCGAAATGGGGAATCTCTGTCTCAACGGAATTATGTTTTTGACATGTTAGATGAAATTAGGTTATTGGGATCCAAGCCAATGGAAACCCCTATGGATTTCAATGTAAAGATGTGATAGTCAAAGGGAGCTATTAGAAGACCCTTCAAGATATAGAAGACTAGTAAGCAAGCTGATCTATCTCACTATCACTAGGCCGAGTTTCTCCTTTAGTGTTGGAATCCTCAGTCAATTTATGAGGGTGTTTAAGTATCTAATTCTCCTAGTCGTGGGTTGCTGTATAAGAAAAGGGGAGATTTGTCCCTAGAAGGGTTTTTAGATGCAAATTGGGCAGGGTTTGTAATGGATAGGAGGTCTACTACAGGTTACTATACCTTCTTGTGTGGGAACCTTGTCATTTTGAAGTGCAACAAGCAGAGTGCAATTGCTAGGAATAGTGCTGATGCTGAATACAGAGCAATGGCCCATACTACCTGTGAATTGGTTTGGCTGAAGCATCTTCTTCAAGATATAAACATCTTAGTTCGTCAACCCATTAAGTTGTTCTGTGACAATCAAGCTGCAATGCAAATTGCCTCCAACCCAATGTTTCATGAAAGAACTATCATATTGAAGTTGATTGTCATTTTGTGAAAGAGGAAGTGACAAGTGGAGATATTATTATTCCTTGCCTAAAGTCAGAAGACCAACTTGTCAACACTCTCGACTGGATAGAGAAAAGAACAAGAATAATTTTTGAGGTGTCAAGAATAAATTGACCCCCACCTCAAAGAATCTCTTATATATTAAAAGATATATTCAATTACAAGAATGCCCAGATAGGGATGAAAGAGAAAAAAAAAGAATAAGATACATAAGTAATATACACTAGGGACTATACTAATAAGATACATCAAGTCATAGAGTCTCCACACTCCCCCTCAAACCGATGCCTAGACATAAGCATCAGTTTGTCTATAAGAAAGAGATGTCGAACTCTAGTCATAGCTTTGGTGAAGATATCGGCAATCTGCATGTCCGGGGCTACATGAGGAACCGATATAGACCCAACAGTGAAATGATCTCGGATAACCCGATAAAGTGGCAGCCCACCTCGATGTGCTTGGTTCTCTCATGGAAGACAGGGTTAGGTGCAATCTTGATAGCACTTGTATTGTCTGTATAGAGAGGACTAATATCTTGTCAGGTTGTTAAAGCTATTTGGGTATGGTTTACTTCTTTGTTTGGATGCAGGTGGATCCCCCCTTTGAATGTTCCTAGCTTATTTACCTCCATGCCTAATTGGCCAACTAAAAGGGTTAAGATCATGTGGAGGTGTGGTAGAGCTGCAATTTGTTGGACAGTGTGGGAGGAGAGGAATTCAAGGATTTTCTCAAATAAAGAGAGAAGTGTGGAAGAAATCATGGAGATCACCCACATTAGGATGGTACAATGGTTGAGAACTTTGGAATTGTTCAAAGTGTTCTCAGTTGATGAGCTGTTAAGGAATTGGAAGGAGATTGCAGATTCAGGCTTAAGTAGAAAGAGTTTAAAAGCTTGCTAGACTCCTCCACCTCTTGGGTTCACCAAACTGAACTTTAATGGCAGTAGCATAGGTAACCCAGGGCCTTTTGGAATTGGTGGTGTGATAACGGATGAAACAGGGAACTTGTTAGCCATGTACTCAATACTCTGGGCCGATTGGGGTGGGAGACTGATTGAGGGCTTAGATTTTAGGAGTTATTGAAGGGATACAAAAGGAAATGAATATTAAAAAGATGCTTATAGAAGGTGAATCTGAAACTGTGGTGAAATGGCTAAAAGAGGACAGTGCTATGATGTGGAAATACAACAATGAAAAGAGGAAGTTTAAGTGGCTAACCAAGGACATGGAAATTCAATGTGCATGGATAAAGAGAAGTACAAATGCATTGGCTGACGGTCTACCTAGGCAAGGGGTAAACAGAGATTATTTTGGGCTGTTTTGTAATCACTGCATGGTCAGAAAGTTTCTTGGGTAGCTGGAGTCAAGACTTTTTGGCTCCCTCCCTTTGTAATCCTGATTTTATATCCTTAATAAAATTCCACTGTTATTGATAAAAAAAAAGGAATAGGAGTAGGAAGCTGAATGCCAAGATCCATAGAGAGAAATCGTAACCAAACAATCTCACTACAAACAAAAGACATGGCCCTATACTCTGCTTCAATGGAAGACTTGGAGACTGTTTGTTATTTCTTACACTTCCAAGAGATGAGTGAATCACCCATAAAGGCACACCACCCAGAAGTGGACGTATGAGTGTCAGGACAACCAACCCAATTTGCATCTGCATATGCTCTCAACTTAATAGGAGACGAGGAGGAGAAGAATAGTCCCTGAGAAGCTGTGCTTCTAACATATCAAATGATGCGATGAACAACAGTGATATGAGGCTGACAAGGAGCAGAAATAAATTGACTAACAACCTAAACAGCATGAGAATTGTCAGGCCGAGTCATAGTGAGATAAATGAGGGACCCCACAAGCTGGTGGTACAACGTAGCATCGAGAAGTAATGGACCTCCAGATTTAGATAGCTTATGATTTAGCTCCATAGGTGTATCAACATGCTTCTCATCATTAAGACCAGCAAGTTTAACAAGGTTAGAGGCATATTTCTGCTGACAAACAAAATACCCTCGATCACTACGATGAACTTTCAATCCTAGGAAATAGGTGAGAGGGCCCAAGTCCTTCATGTGAAAGGAATTCTGAAGTTACAATTTCAATTCACGAATACCCTCAACATCATTCCCAATCAACAACATGTCATCAACATATAGCAGGAGAATGGTAACGCCTTGAGGCCGTTGCCTAACAAAGAGAGTGATCAGAAGTAACTCTGGCTATATCCAACAACAACTACATCTCGTAAGTGTTCAAACCATGCCCGTGGAGCTTGTTTTAGACCATATAGAGATTTTTTGAGGTGACATACTAAAGAAGTATCACTGCAATATCTAGGAGGGGGCTTCATGTAGACCGTTTACTTCAACTAACCATGGAGAAAGGCATTCTTCACATCAAGCTAGCATATGGTCTAAGATTAAGCAGCAAACAATGCTAAAAGAACATGGACTATGGTGATCTTTGCAACAGGAGCAAAGGTTTCTTCGTAGTCGATACTATACTCCTGACTATATCCTTGGGCAACTAAACTTGCCTTGTATATCGATCAAGAGATCCATAAGATTTCAGCTTAATGTTGTAAACCCAATGACTCCCAACAATAGATGCATCTAGAGGAGCAGGCACAAGGTCCCAAGTGTCATTCTCATGTAAAGCATGAATCTCTGCATCCATGGCTTCCTTCCAATGAGGGCTATTACTGGCTTCCTGGTAGGAGCGAGGAATATCTATGGAAGATAGAACATCAGACAAAGAGCTATGGTTTAAAGGAAAACCATAGCAGTCAGGAGGTCTAGATATGAGTAGAATGACGAAGAGGAACAGAAGTATGAGTATCTAGAATCAAGGTTTAAAATGTCGATGTCAATGGAAATGTCACTTACCAAAATATAGGACATATGTCGGAAATGTTGGAAATGTCAAGGGGAAATATTGTAAAAATTAGAGACATTGTGGAAATATTATGAAATATGTGGAAATACGCAATGATATTTTGTAAAATGATAAAAGAAGCATTACAATATATTTCTAGACTATTATCTTATTCCCAACCATTATATAAAGCTAAGAAACTAAGATCAATAACAAATTAGTAAATGACGATTTTCTGATTTATTATGCATCTTGATGTTTTTACAAGGTTATCTGATATTTTCTTTTCTTATTTTTAATTCTGATTTATTATAAATTTTAATATATTTATTTCACACTAGTAAATAAAAATACATTTATTCTGATTTTTTAAATATTAAAGTTATAAGACATTATGTTTTATTATAAATTTAATGAACTGCTTCTCCTTTTGGTAGTATTAAGAATATGATAAATAATAAATTATGATTTAGTATAAAATTTAATAAATTTATTCTGATTTTTTATATTAATGTAGAATATGATTTATTATAAAATTTAATAAACATTTTCTGATTATAATAAATATTTTAAAAAATACCAACTAGTTAATATTTTATTACTTGAAAAATGTTTTATGGTTTATATTATAAAGTAATTAATTTATTCTTTTGTTTTTATATTTTGTTAATTATTTTTATAAATATTTTATTTGAAATATTAAATAGAAGTTATTAATGGAATAATTTATATTAATATACTGTATTATAATAATATAATATACTAATATATTATATTATTAATGTACATTAGTCGACATCCTGTCGACATTATCAACATCCTATCGACATAATAGGAAAAACTTTCTTTTTTGGTTATTTGGACCAATTTGGTCGACATTTCCGAAATATAGGAAATGTCGACCGAAATAATGTAATTTTTATATTACCATCCATTTTCATGTCGGCGAGCCTCGACATCGACATATGTCAGGCAACATTAGCGACATTTCGCGACATTTGAAACCATGTCTGGAATAGAGGTATCACTTACAGAAGCAGTGGTAAGATGATGATCTGAACCGGGAGGAAGGAGAGTTGCAGGCACAGGGACTGGAGCACGTAACCGCTTGCGAGAGAAGACAAGAAGATCCTTCTCAATAGAAGGAGGTGGAGCATCCTATGAATAAAAGTTTGGCAAAACGGAAATAGGCGGCGTAGATAGTCTAGCAATTTTGACAAAAAAGGAAATGTGCTCAAGGAAAACAGCATTACGTGATATACGAATGCGATGAATAGAGAGATTATAACAAAGAAATCCTTTGTGGTCAAGACTGTAACCCATAAAGGCACACATGACAGACTCTGCAGACAATTTAGAACGTACACGATAGGGAAGATGAACAAAACGCGCACATCCAAAAACATGAAACATAGATAAGTCTGGAGAATGACCAAACAACTTTTGAAAGGGAGACATTACCAAGAATAGAGGAAGGAATATAGTTGATAAAAAACACAATTGTATTGGCTACCTCTACCCAAAAAGGTGGGGTATGGGACTCTTGCAATAATGTCCTCACAACACTAAGGATATGTCCATTCTTGCGCTCGGCCACACCATTCTACTGAGGAGTATCTGGACAACTTCGTTGCACTTGTTTTCCATGATTCTTCAAATAGGATAAAAAGTCTCCATTAGTGTTTTCTCCCCCTGAATCCGAACGGAAAATACGCACTTGTGATTAAAGCTAAACCCGTATCATAGCATAGAACAACTTAAATGTTGGGAACACCTCTGACTTGTGGTAGAGAAAGTATATCCACGTGTACCTGGTACGTTCGTCAAGAAGTGACGGATGTAGTCTAGACATCACTATGTATAAGCTCAAAGGGAGAGGTAGCTTGCTCAGACATGTGAGGAAAAGGTAAAGTACGACTCTTACTTAAACAGCAAGAAACACAAGATGTATCAAAGGTCTACAAGGAAGGAACTCTGTTCATAATAAGACTTGAATCAAACAAAAATTTTAATTTCTCAGCAGTATATGACCCAAACGTTTATGCCATAAGTCCCAAACATTATTTCTATGACTCAGAAAGGAACTACTAGTGGAAGAACTGAAATAAGCTTATGATGCTACTATTTGAGACTTCTCGAACTCCAATGCAAATAGACGGCCCAACCTACGCCCCTTCCCTTTCACCATCCCAGTGTTCTGGTCCTAAATCAAACATCCATCATGAGAAAAGAACAAGAATAATTTTCCGCCACAAGTGTGTATATTACCACTTATGTGGTATCAGAGTAGGGTTTCTAGTGTGGAGATTTGTCCCTAGAAGGGTGTTTAAAATACATTAGAGCATAATGGTATCAGAGCAAGGTTTCTGCTCTGTTCTAATACCATGTTCTTATGAGGGTGTTTAAGTATCTAAAGGGTTCTCCTAGTCGTGGGTTGCTGTATAAGAAAAGGGGAGATTTGTCCCTTGAAGGGTTTTTAGTTGCAAATTGGGCAGGGTTTCTAATGGATAGGAGGTCTACTACAGGTTACTATACCTTCTTGTGTGGGAATCTTGTCATTTGGAAGAGCAAGAAGCAAAGTGTGGTTGCTAGGAATAGTGCTGATGCTGAATACAGAGCAATGGCCCATGCTACCTATGAGTTGGTTTGGCTTAAACATCTTCAAGAAATAAGCATCTTAGTTCGTCAGCCCATTAAGTTGTTCTGTGACAATCAAGCTGCAATGCAAATTGCCTCCAACCCAGTGTTTCATGAAAGAACTAATCATATTGAAGTTGATTGTCATTTTGTGAAAGAGGAAGTGACAAGTGGAGATATTATTATTCCTTATGTTAAGTCAGAAGACCAACTAGCTAATATCTTTTACCAAAAGTTTGGGTCATCCAAGGATGCATTATATTTCTAACAAGCTGGAACTTTATTACATATATGCTCCAGCTTGAGGGGGAGTGTTAGAATTAGTCAATAGGGGTATACTTGCCATTTTCTAGTTTTATTTTCTATCCTATATCAGTTTTACTTGTTCGGGGGCATTGTTATAATTTCAGCTGTTAATGATTAGTAGTAATACATACTGGTTGACAGTGAGGTGAGTCTAGTTTGACGTTTCTTGACTGTTCTCCCTCTTCTTCTCTCTTTGCTTCCTATCCTTCTCTTCTCTCTTCTTCCCTCTCTTTTTATTTCATCTTTTTAGGTCAGCACAGTAACATTCATTCTCTCTAGGTTTTGTGCAAGTATTTTAAGAACATATTTTTTTATATTAGTCAATAGATAATCGAGCATTTAATGCAAGTTAAGAATTCATTATTTGATACTTGGTTGTAGTTTTGGAAAAGGTACACTTGGAACAGGTGCATAGTTCTCATCTGCTTTTCTTTTTAATTTATGGAAATTTGTTAACTTGGAATGTGAATGCTTCAACGCCATTGATCATATTCTTGATTTCCTTGCATGAAGTTGATTTTGGATGCCTCTAATAAATTTCCCAGTAGTCATTCTCACCTCTTGCATTGAGAAGCCAGAACATTTCTTGATTACTATTCAGTATTTCATGTCCTTTGGTGCTCCATATTTTCTTAATCCTTGTTTAGAATCTCTCTCAGCATTATTTTGCTTCTTTCTTTGATGTTCTTCCTAACAGTTAAAATCTATATTACTGATCATAAAAATTTCTAATTTATACCATTTCACACCCATCCATTTTGGGACTAAAGGATAACAATTAGTTATTCTTGATTTTGTTCCATTTGAAGTTTTATCCTTGTTATCTAAACTAGAATGTCAACTTCATCTTGGGAAGTATTTCCTTGGTAAGATATTTTTCTTTGTTTACTGCCTGCAGATTTGTGTGCTACGTGGGTTGCATATTTCTGTACTTACCAAAGGAGATAAAGAAGCGTGGGTCTTCTGTTTGGCAGTAGAGTTTTCTGTGTTGAGCTGAGGAATTGCTATTTGAATTATTTTACATTCCATAAGGATCATATAAAGAATTTTCTTTTGCTGGTTTCTGCTTCTACCTTAGTTTCATACAGAGTTTCAAACAGTAGGTAAAGATTGGTTTTTAGTTCTTCCAGAGTCTTTGGGGGTTTCTTTGTATTTTTTCATTTATTATAATATCTGATGGGTCTTGACCTATTTAATGGTCTATGATTCTTTTCTTTTTGTACTTTGTTTCCATTTTTGACAGACAGTTTTTATTATCTATTCAGAAGAAAGAAAAGATTGGATTGTATTTGTTTTTAAAACAATACTTGCATTGATATATGGCTTGTTCAACAGTTTGATTGGGTACTATAAAGTATAAATTAGTGATCATCCCCCCCCCCCTCTCATCTTTTTTCTGGGACCCGTTGCAACAATGCATTGAGCAAAGGCCATGTAGGAGGCGCTTGTTCTTATGATTACGTTTGGATGATGATGGTTCACAGAAATTTAATACCTGTTATAGTGTTACTAGATCCAGAGGAAAAAAACAACAAAGGACAATCACTTCTCCCAACGGTTAACACCATCTGCAAAAGTGGATCCCATGTTCATTCGGTTGGTTCAGTTCGGTTTAGAAATGGAACCTAACTGAAACGAACCGAATCGAACTGCATTAGGCTTTAAAACTGAATTGAATTGAAAACGATTCAGTTTGGTTTTAAATTGGTTAATTATGTTTATTAAAATATAAATGTATGTTATGTTTATATTAATATTTACTATTAAACTATATATACTAATATAAATATAAATATATATTAATACCATTATTAATATTAATGTTATAATTAAAATATAAATATATTTATTTGTTTTGGTTAATTCGGTTGAAATCTTTTCTCAAACCTAACCTAAAATGGAAAAGTGGTATTTTAAAAATTACCAAAACAAAAACCAAATAAACAGAACCAAATTGACTTAAACCAAATCTGAACATCCCTAGTAGTGTGTGTGTGTTCGTGCGTGCATATAATAGATAAATAAATAGATAGGTATATGTATCTATGTATGTATACGAGTAATAGCCTTTCTTGTAGATCTGCCTAACCTTCATATAAGCTTTAATTTCTGCACAAAGTGGTTGATCATAACCCACTTATCACGCTTTAGCAAAATAGGCTTCAAATCTTGAGAATAATGTGTTTGGTTTGATAGAAATGAAGAGAGAAACGTAAGTTTGGTTTGATAGAAATAAATAGAGAAGCAGAAAGTTGAGGGAAAGTTCTTTGAAGTATTACCAAACACCAAATCAAGCTTTTTTAGCTGCTTTTCGGGATAAGTGCTTATCCCAATAAGCACTCCCAAACATTGCAAAACTTTTATGACTTGGCTCTAAAGGGTGATGATCTTTTTTTGGCTTGAGTGAAGAAACCACTATTGACAAAGGAAGTAGTTCCTCTAGTGTACAAGAAGGCAGTTTTTGACTTTGAATTGCTAATTTGGTTCAATCTACTTGTAGGAGTAAGAAGGCTTTTCTTTTGTTGTTACACACTTCTGTTTGTATTTAAAAAAACATGTTTAAATCTTTTTTGTAAAATAAAAGAGAAGTTTCAGTTCATTTTGAATAATTTTTCTTAATAATAATTTGTGGACTTACCCCCAACTTTCTTTCCACCATTTCACATTATTTCTCATTTTCTCTCTACTTGCAACTCCAATTGTTATTTTTTTAAAATATTCACACACTCTTAAACCAACCAATCAAATAGTGTTCTTCTGAATTTTTGATTCCCAATCAAGATACATAGTCTTCGATACAATTCACAAAATTTACCAATGCCCAACCAATTATCTTCCCAAAACCATATATTTTCTTCATCCCCAACTTTGAAAGAGACAAACTTAAAAATGCTAACCAAAAATTCATTATTCCTTTCCACACACACGCCTCTTATGATGATACTTCTTTTGAGTCCCACCCACAATTCGCCACACAATACTTATAAGCAACTATTTTCTTCCAAAAAGAATTTCTTTGCACTTCATATCTCCAAAACCACTTTCTCAACAATGCCTAGCCTTCCTCTCCTTATCCCAAAGCTCCCCATCTATTTTGTCCATGCACCTAATCCCACTTCACTAGATGAAAATTTTCTTTCTTTGCCTTTAAGGACCCTTTATTAAGTAAATGGGAGGGGAAAGTGGGTCAATGGGAAAATGGTCCCCATTGACCAACTTTTTGGTGTTTCACTTTTAAGTAAATTGTGGGTGTTGTGGTAAATTACTTTTTCATGGGTACCACTTACCCGGGAACCACCTCCCAAATGGGTAAATAACTTTCTCACATGGGAAAAAAGCTGACAAGACATTGTAGGATAAAATTGCCCTTTATAATAATTGCATTTTATGGGTAAAAATAATTGAAAAACACTTACTTGGGTAAGTGGTAAATGTCTTAACAAAAAATTAATAGGCCCTAGCATTCCACAAAATGGAGTAGCCTATCCTACAAACCACAACCCCCAACCATGATGAAAGTGAACCAAAGACAATGGCAATACATAATTCTTCGTATTGCATAATACACATTATAGGGGATTAATAGGTAGAGATAAAAAAGGGTGCAACGTCCATTAGTCTTACAACAAAAGAGCATGCAACTGTGTGGGTTTGATCCCACACCTTCATATTCAAAGGGGTGCTAAGTGGCCATCTCAATTATTAGGTCATTTTCTAATTGACACCTTTAGACATGGTTTTAAAAGACTTATACCTTGCAGCGAGGAACACAAATTTTGCCTCAAGGATTAAGCCTCATAACTTTGTTAGAAAGAGGCATAAGACTCAAGCATCAAGGCATAAGGTGTAGAAAGGCATAAACCTCAAGAATAAATGATTAAAGCTTAAAACATATGGAAATTTACTTTGGTAATTATGGGTTAAATAAAAAAAGAGTAAAATAGAAAACCAATAGGGTAATAGAATTCTTAATTTGTCTTAAGGTTTTATAAGAGTTCAATGAAACGATGAAAAAAAAGAACCTTCATCCTTCTCTCTTCATTCTTGATAGGTGTGTTCATCAAAAATTGAATTGAACCAATGAAATTGAACAAAAAAAATTGTTTAATCAAACCAATCAGTTTGGTATTTTTGAAAAAACCGAAGGTATCAATTCCATTTCCATTAACTAATATGAAAAATTAGTTATTCCCAAAAGTTGAATGTTTCTCGGGCCTATAAATTGAAGAATGATGTGAATAATCTAAGACAAGTGGAAATGCAAATGTATCACCTCTTCATAGAGTGAACATGGACAAAGTGGTGAGAAATTAATGAGAAAGCAACTTGCAGCCGCCATGGTTAAGTATGAGAAGTATGGCCGAATAATCAATCATTTGAAGCCTACTAGTACAACATCTACTTCATCAGAGACATTTCCTTCCTCTGCATATGCACACTCAAGTATCCGTGCCACTACAAATGCTACTATTTTAGGTACTCATAAAATCCCTTGGATAATTGATTCTTCTAATCACATGAATTATGTTTTATACTTATTCACCTCTTACCAATTCCTTTTTGTCCAATACAAAATATCTCTTGTTGATGGCTTTCTTGCTCCTATCACAGGAAGGGAGATATTAAAATCCCACATGCCTTGACCTTATCGTTTGTTCTTTATATACCTAAACTTAATACCTAATTGCTTTCAATTAGTAATTTAACTAAATTCCTAAATTGTAGTGTGATTTTTTTTCCCATTATACTATGTTTTTTAGGACATGAAATCTTAGAAGGTGATTGAGAGTAGCCATGAGGCGAATATATCTATTAAACATGCCTAAGTAGAGCCAAGTACAACCTCGGAGAACTGTTTTTGTTTCAGAGTCCATTAGTTGTATTATGTTATGTCATTGTCAATTCAGTCATTTGTCTTTTTCTTCATTTAGTCAGTTATTTCCAAAACTATTTAAAGGAATAAGTCCATCGAGTCTACACTATGAGTCTTGTGAGTTCTCAAAGCATTGTCAGAACACTTATCCCGCAAGTAATAAAAGATCGACTATTCCTTTTAATATTATTCACTTTAATGAGTGGAGGGGTTTTACCATTTACCTTGTATGGGTGGTTATAAGTATTTTATATTGTTTATTGATAACTTTTCATAATATACTTGGATCTACCTTATGCACTATCATCATGAAATGCCTAAACTTATGCAACAGTTCCATGAATATATACTTGCACAGTTTGACACCCACATAAAAATATTTTGATCAAACAATGTTAAAGAATATTTTGAGAGTAATCGTACCTCCTACCTTGAAAATTTTGGGATTGTTTATCAGTGTTCTTGTGCCTTTACTCTACAATAAAATGGAGTAGCCGAGAGGGAAAATAGACATATTGTGGAAGTTACAAAGAATATTCTTTTTGCTACCCATGTTCCTATAAAATTTTGGGGTGATGCAATTTTAAAAGCCACTTATCTTATTAACCATATGCCTTCTCGAGTCTTGGGGTTAAAAGTCTCCTTTTGATACTTTCTTTCTTGGTGTTGAGGTTTTCTCCATTACTTTACATGTCTTTGGTTGCACTTACTATGTTCACATTCCCAGTTCTAAGAGACATAAATTTGAACCCAAGGCTTAGAAATGTATCATCCTTGACTATGCTTCAACACAGAAAGGGTACTATTGTTTTGATTCCATGGATGTTACCTTTACAAAGTCAATTCCCTTTTACAGTCATCCTTTTGAGGGGGAGAATCCTCCTAAACTGTTTTCTTTATCCCTTCTCTTGTAAGTTCTTGAGTCTTGTATTGAGCCCTCCATAGTTATTTCCACTCCCATAGAGGGCTTGTTTCCTTTTAAGTCTCATATTCTTATTCCTCCCACTCCTCTTATTAGTCCTCCTATTTTTACCACTCATCATATTCTCCAAAAGTGGTACCAACGACAAAGACTAAGGCAAACACAGGTTATTCCCACATCTTTAGTTGAGTTTGATGTGCTTCTAATCACTGAAGTGAGGAAAAGTCTAACATCTCCACCACCAACATCCCCTTTTCCAGACCTTGGCCTTCCCATTGTTGTAAAAAGGGTAAGTGGCAATGTACAACCCATTGTATTTGTAAACATATTTCTTACATCTTGTTGTTCCCACCCCACTAAGGGCTCATGGAATTGTACTTAGATTAGAATTAAAAGAAATAAAAGAGATCTATAGGGGCTAGAGAAAAAGAAACCAAACTCTTCTCTTTTTCTCTTCCCTTCTTTTCTCTCATCTCCTTCTTCAAACTTCTATTGAAACTTCTCTTTCTTCTTTTCTTTTTTTCTCTTTTCTATGTTGTCTAAATTATTAGAGGTGTATTTCACAATTATTATACATACATACATAAGAAAAAAGGTGAAGAAATTAGTTCTGTTAAGCTTGAAGCTAGAGGAGAAGGAAGAAGAAAAGTAAGAAAATAGTCATCTAAGATGGTATATTCAAAACTAAACTTTTCCCTCGTGTCAACCAAGTATATTAAACTTCTAATAAGAATAAAAAATTACAAAAATGCCCTCCATAAGTTGCACACACCAAATAGATTAGAAATAAGGAAAAGACAAAAATACCCTTACTACTGGACTTTAACACTCCCGTTCAACCTGGAGAATATATATATCATAAAGCTCAAGCATGTTACAAATATAACTCATCTTGGTATGACTTAAACTCTTAATGAATAAGTCAACTAGCTGATCTTTTGATCTCACATATGGTGTAACAACATCTCCACTTGTTACAATTTCTCTTACAAAATGGCAATCAACTTTAAGGTGCAATCCTCTCATGAAAAACTAGATTGGAAGCAATGTGAGTGGTAGCTTAATTATCACAGAAGAGCTTGATTAGCTTGCTAATAGGAATGTCAATCTCCTAGATGACATGATTTAACCAAATTAATTCACAAGTGGTGCATGCCATTGCCTTGTACTTAGCTTCAACAAAAGAGATTGATTAGCTTGCTAATAGGAATGCCAATCTCCTAGAGGACATGCTTTAACCAAATTAATTCACAAGTGGGGTATGCTATTGCCTTGTACTCAGCTTCAACACTATTTTTTGCCAACTACACTATGTTTCTTGTTTTTTTGTGACTAGACTCATAGGAAGGTACAATAACTAGTGGTAGACTTCATGTTCATTAATAATCTTGCCCAATTTGTATCTGATTACCCTTCCAAGGATAATTCTCCCCTTTTCTTATACAATAGACGATGACCCAGAGCACCTTTTTAGGTATCTCAACACTCTAGCATCACCTTTTCTAGTAAGTAGTTGTAGGCTTGTATATAAATTGGCTCAGCACACCTACACTAAAAGAGATATTAGGATGGGTAATTGTTAGGTAAATAAGTTTGCCAACTAGCCTCCTATACATTCCAAGGTTGCTCAACAACTCTCCCTGACAATCAATCATCTTCACATTAGGATCCATGGATGTCTCAATTGGTTTGGCACCTAATATCCCAATCTCATCAAACAAATCTAAAACATACTTCCTTTGTAATAGAGAGATTCCCCACTTTGAATGGGCAACTTTAATACCCAAGAAGTACTTCTAGGAACCTAGATCCTTGATTTGAAAACGTTGTTACTAAAAACTTTTCAATTCAATAATCTTTGTATACCACTACCTGTAAGAACAATATCATCAACATACACAACTAGAATAATCTTCCCAAATGGAGTAATTCTATTAAAAATAGAACAATCAACACTACATTGTTTAAAGCCAAATTTCTTTACCACACTACTAAAGTGGCCAAACCTAGTTTGTGGAAATTGCTTTAGCCCATAGATAGCTTTTCGTAGTTTACACACATTTCCTACCTCCCCTTGAGCAACATACCCAAAAGGTTGCTTCATGTACACTTCCTCTTGTAGATCACATTTGAGGAAGGCATTCTTGACATCAAGTTGAAAAAGTGGCCAATCAAAATAAGCAGCCAAGGAAATAAGCACCCGGACTTGGCCTATTTTGGAAACAAGGGAAAGAGTTTTTGAGTAATCAACATCATATGTCTATGTAGTACGTATAGCCCTTGGCCAGCAATCGGGCTTTAAACCTCTTAATACTACCATCTTATCGATGCTTGATTGTATATACCCACTGACAACGAAATTGTTCATTTCCCATGGGGCAAGGATGTAAGGTTCCAAGTATGGTTGGAATTCTTCATCCACTGCATGCTTTTAGTCAAGGGAGGCAAGAGCTTCCTAGATAGAATGGGGAATGGAAACAAAATATAGGAGAGAAACAAATTTCTGATGGGCAAGGGATAAATGAACCAAGGAAACATAATGTGAAATAGGATGATTATTGAAAGTACACTTACCATTACAAAGAGCAATGGAAAGATAAAGGTTTGATTAAGGAGATCTGACAATAGTGAAGACATTAGTAGAGGATCAAAAGCTAGAGTTGGACCTAGTATAGAAACTTATGCAAACTTTCGATCTCATCTAGAATACACTCTATGAATCAATGGTCAAAGAGGCTCCTCAATGGTTGAAAGTGGAATAAAAACATCACCCAAATTAGAATAAAGAGGAATAGAAGGTGAGGGCTCCATTCTAGAAAAGTAGGGTAGATTCTCAAAAAAGCACTACAACAACATGGGCAAATACCAATGGATTTCTTAGAAGCACAAGAGACAGCATCGCTATATAACCCTTTTTAAGTAGCAATTCTCCAAAACCGCTGCAAGAGTGTGTATTGGTTACAGCGGCAGTTTTCTATTTGTTATTGTAGACATATTTTTTATTTAATACATTAAGATTTTCTTTTAACAGGATCAAATGACAACAAACGACTAAGATTTAATGAAAGAGAACTCATGAAAAAGGTTCATCTCCCATGCTCGAAAATCCTTTCATTTTCTTAAAACCACGAATCTCTCTTGTCCCGCACAAGAATTCTTCTAGTGTAGCCAAATAATCGAACAAACAAGTAGTGTTCTTTCTTCTTCTTCTTCTATTCTAGCATAGTTACTTATCGTGTATTGCAGGAATTTGAAAAAACTTGCTAAAAGGCCTCTTTCCCTCTCTGAGTTGCGAGCTGTTGCTCCCTTGGAGCTAGTCTCTCTCTAAAGATGTCGAAGCATTAGGCGCCATTTGGTTTGTGGGAAGATTTGGGTGGGACGGGAAAAGATGGGATGGGATGGAAAAGTGTAAAAATTTAAGTTTCCATTGTTTGATTTTATTGGGATGGAATGGGATGAGAAAATGTAAAAAGGGGGAGAAGTTTACGAAGGAACCCACTATTCACCCTCGTCCTCCTCTCCATCGAACAGAGCAGCGACTAGGAAGAGAAGCGGCGGATCTGAACCCATCTCCGGCCTCCCTCTCCCGCTCTCTCTCCCTGACCTTCTTCTTCCCTTCTTCCCCCATTTTCTCTCTCGCTCCATTTCGTCACCGCTGCTACAAGTTGCAGCAGCAGTAGATTTGCGCATCCCCTCTATAATCTCTCTCTTTCTCTCTCTTCTTCTTCTTCTTCTTCTTCTTCTTCTTCGTTTTTCGTCTCCACTACTCTAGCACCACAGAACCAGAAATGACGAGAGCGGCTGTGGCGTACTAGCAGATTCCTTTGTAAGTTTCCATTCAGTGTCAACTTCTTCTATCTGAATGGAGAAGTTGCTTTGGATTTTGGTCATTGTGTCGATTCCCCTACGCTGGCGGTGGCATTGGTGTCGGACAGCTGCGTTGGTGCCATTGAATAGGACTGTATTGTCGGATTTCTTTGTTAATGCACGTGGGACCTTCGGCGTGGTCGTTTTACGGGAGGAGGGAGATGGAAATTTGAGTTTTCTCACCGAGGTCAAACTATTTTTGTGCGACCTCGAATCCGTGATTTTGGGATCTCGCATCCCATCCCCATCTTTCCCTCAAAACAAATATGAGAAAAAGGAATATTTTTGAAATATTCCATTTTTCTCATCGACATCCCACAAACCAAATAGAGCATTACATACCTCGCTCCTGTGGTAATATTTTTCTTTCATTTAACTTTCTTAATAAAGCCTCTTACTGTATTGTTCTATGCATTTTTTCTCGATTTTAGCACTACAGTGAAGGGTTGATATATATTTCTTCTATAAAATTTGAAACTCTTAAGCTTTCTTAAGAAATTCCCTTGCTTTTTCACATGATTATTTGTCATTGCTAGTCCATCTAGTAGCCATTGCCGGAGATGCTGAACCGCTGACATTCTCTTTATTGATTTCAGTTGTTGTAAGTTCCTGTTCATTCATGTTGGAGGTGATGAGCCAAACCCAGAGTCGCCTAGAGGAGATTTCGGGTACTCAAAAAAGTCATACACCAGGTATCTACAATCTTGTTTTGCCATTCTATTCAATACTTTTGCTGATCCTTTGCTACATTTTCAGCCCTAAAGCTAAAGCATCTCTCCCTGCTTCAATTTGCGATTTTCTTTTTCACCATTTAGCTCTTTTAAAGCCCTAACTTACATCAGATCATTCTTGAATGGGACGGTATGTACTCACCTGTAGATGGAAGTCCCTTCTAAATCTAAACCATCTCCCCTTTGCATCTACCTACCTCTCCAAAGGATCACTATCCATGTTTGGAACTTCAACATAGCTTCGAAGGTGGATTTCCCTATCCCGGTATCTCATAATTTCAGTCACTACAAGAAAATAGGTATATAGCTACTGCAATCTTGCTATGAACATAAAAATCCGTGGCTAAAACATGAGATATAACTACAAACTTCGTATGTCCATGGCTACAATTTATTTCAGTAAGTAATCTTTAGCTATGGGCACTTGATATGTGGCTACAAAACTGTTTGCAGCCACGGATTTTAGTTGTCTGTAACCATTAATCGACTCATATGCACCACTAATGATATTGTCATGGTCAAGTTTTAGTTAACCGTAGCAATAGCCCATATCAATTCATATATTTAATAGTTTTCCTCTTTTCTCTCTCCCGCTAAACTCTATTTTCAACCTTTTTTTTCCTTTTTATCTCCCACGCCAAACCTCTTTTCTCCTTTCAGAAGCTCCACCGACACCATCTATGTCATGCTTCAAGCAATAGTCGAAAGCAGATCATTTATATTGTGCTTCAAGCCAACTCTACATTCGATCGGAGCTTACATCCCAACTTAAAACCGATTGGTAGCAACCTCAGGTAAGAATCCATGTCTCTATTTCTTTCTCTCTCTTTCTGAACTGCTATAACTTATTTCTCTCTCTAGCGTTGTTGGTTAACTCAATGAAGTTCTGAGAATACTTTCCACCCCTTGTTCATTTCTCTATGTCAGCCTCTTGCTTAGTCTCCTCTTGACCAACATCCATACGCTTCACTACCATTTCCAAGCAAAATATGAACTTATGAAGCCCTTGATGTCTCTTCCTCCAATGATGTCTTGCAGCTTCTCTATTCGCAGTGACACAATGTTATTGAGTGAGAATCTCTTTTTTCTGGCTTTTCGATTTCCACTCTAATCTATATTAACCAACCCTTTTTTGGGTAGGAGAAAAACTAGCTCAATAGATTTCATTACAACATATATCAATAGAAGGCATATTCTTTTTACATGCACTTTAAACCAGATAAGTCGTAGAAGGCATATTCTAGAAGTTATGATTTATATGTTAATTTATTCATTATATTCTATTATACATTTTTAGGATTAAAAAAATCTTGGTTCAAATATCTGAAGTAAGAAGAAGTGTATCACTTGTTATTTGATAGAATTATTAATATATTAATTGCAAATTGTCCCTTTATAACTTGATCATCGTTGAATATTTCATAAGTGGGCATTATACAGAAGTTTTAAGGAGAAAATAAAATATGAAGTTAGGGATGTGGAATTGGGAAGAGTTCATGTAGATGACTTCAAGTTCAGGTTAAATACAAAAATACAAATTGATTTGTTTGGTTATATCCATAAATAGTTACTGAAGATGCAGGGTAAGTGTATGAAGAAATATCGAAGAGATAAGCAAGATAACAAGGTAAGTACTTCGCTCTTTGTGTTTGGTTGTGTGCTGGTTTCTGAATTTAATTATGTCTATTATTTCTAGCTTAACCACCGAAAAGAAAATTTGAAATTATGTTAAAAACCCATACACTTTGTTGGCATTTCAGACATCGTTATTTATTTTTTTGAAGATAAGTATCTTTCACATGCACCTTACTCTATCTCCATGCCTGAGTCCTATGTCTTCTATGTAATACACGAAAATTGTTAAAGCAATGAAATTCATAAATTCCTCCTCCGATTGTCTCCTGATTGTTCTCCATATATGATAAGTCCTTGCTTTTAATCCATAGCCCAAAGGGCTCAGAAATCCAAGTAGGAAATTTAACTACAGATTGTGCTTTCTTGAATACACCCAATAAGTAATAACCACCCTCCCCTCCCCCACCCAAAAATAAAGAAGAAAAAGAAATAGAAAACAGAGGAAAGAAGGGCGGAGGGAGGAAAGAAGGATCTTTCTAGTATGCAATTCAGTCTAAGGATGATATTCCATTCCTTGGACCATATTATGGTGAAGGGTTTCATCTCATTTGTTGAGGTTTATGAAAAGTGAAAGATATAATTTTTCACTCCGGCGATGTTGTTTGAAGTGTCTTCGTTGATAGGAAACTTAGCTTTTTTTTTCTAGATTTTCAATAGTAGTTTAGGTTTTATAAGATTGGACATATTCAAATCTCTTGCAAAGTTCTATAGTTTTTCTTGGATTTATAGGTTTATTTATTTCCCATATTTTTGTCTATCCATAGAAAAGCTATTATCTATATGCTGGGTGTAGTGTAATTGCATATTTTTCTACTATTTTAAATGAAAATATCCCTCCAAGTTGTTGAGATGGTCACTTGGCAGCCCTCAAAGTAGTTGGTGTGGGATCAAATCCATGAAGCAACTGGCTCTCCATGGTATGGCTAGTGGGCTTCACATGCACCTTGTGGCTTGCTCTACCCTATACCCTGATTCCTTTGTACTGTAATATGTAATACCCCCCCCCCCCCCCCACCCGAAAAAAGAAAAAAAAAATTGGTAGCCTAACATTGATGCCCCAAAAAATTGTGGTTCATATTTGTTTAAAGAATAAACACCAAGTCCCATTTTTGTTTGCTTCTAACTTGCTCCCATTGGGTTCCTCTTCTTGAAGTGTATAAAGCTTGATTTCTCTATATTCATGATCTTATATTCCATTAAAACTTTTACACATACAACAAGCATGTTCATGTTTAATAACTAATATGTAGGTGTAATTAATCATCTCTCAACTACATCTTCCATACCTGAATTGAAGAAAGTCCCTTCATGTCAGTTTTGTGGTGCCAAAGGATTCCAATATGAGCCTCCCACTTTTTGCTGCTACAATGGACAAGTTATTCTAGAATCCAATCTAGTGTCAGATGAATTATATAAGTTATACACCTCAGGTTATGATGATGTTGTTGAATTCCAGTCAAATATCAGAGCTTACAATAGTATATTTTCCTTTACATCATTTGGTGTAAAGCTTGATAAAGAATTGGCCACTTCCAATAAAGGTGCTTTTACATTTCAAACTCAAGGTCAAATATACTATGATCTACCATCACTTACACCTTCAGATAATGGACCATGCTTCTCGCAATTGTACTTCTATGACACAGAAAATGAAGTCCAAAATAGAATGAGTAAGGTGGGTGACAAGAAATTAAATCGAGGAACTATGGAGAACCTCATCAAGTTTCTTTCTATTAATACATATTCCCAATTCTTTCGAAATCTCAAAGATCTTAACTCTTTAGAAGAGTATCATATTTGCATCAAAAGCGATGTCAAGATAGATCAAAGGGTTTATAATGCACCATCAACAGATAAAGTTGCAGCAATATGGATTGAGGGAAGCAATGGAAGCGGTCAAGAAGAAAGAGACATTGTTGTTCATGCATGTTCAGGAAGTAGGCATAGAGTGAAGCATTACTATGGATGTTATGATCCCCTACAATATCCCCTATTATTCCCAAAGGGAGAAGTTGGATGGCACCCAAATATCCCTAAAAAAGATTCCATTACAAGATTTGGGGGGCATCCATTACAAAATTCCACAGTATGGAATTTTACATCCATCAAAGATATTTTCAATCAGGAAGAAGGTAACAAACTATTTCTATTGAAATGAAACAACATTTACAATAAATTCCCACAAAAAAATCCTAATGGCATTATGTACAATTTTTATGCACAGATATTATCATAGGAGATAAAGGGACAACTGTGTCATGTCGACAATTTTATAGTAATCTCTAACAAATTAGAATAAATGATCGCTCAATAATCTGGTTAGCTAAGAGGCTTCTGCATCAATTTGTTGTTGATATGTATATTAAGCTTGAAAGTACAAGGTTTGACTACTATCATCAAAGTCAATAAAAAATTCATGCACAATTGTACCAAGGAATAGTAGATTGTGTATTGTTTGGTGAGACAAATGGTAGTAAAATTGGAAGAAGAATAGTATTGATTGCATCATTTATTGGAGGACCACGAGACATGCGGCATAAATATCATGATTCAATTGAATTAGTTAGGTAGTTTAGAAAACCTAATTTCTTCATCACAATGAAATGTAACCTTAAGTGGAAAGAGATTCAAGATGAATTGCTCCCAAGTAAAGTTTGAAGGGATGAGAGATCCATCATATGGATGGCCGAACCCTATAAGAAGGATGGGCAAAATTTCAAAAATTTCTCTCTTCCATCTGGGAATTGCATTCCCTATTTTAGAAAACCGCATTTTCAATGATCAATCTTCAATCCAAAACCGGATTAGATCTGAAACCAAAAGGAAGGAGAATGATATACCTGATACAAAGTAGCAGTAACTCCCAATGAAGATGTTTACGCCCAAAGAAAAGACCAAAACCCGCTTCCACTGAAGATGACATAGTGTATGATGAAACAGGATCAGCAGGATAGCTCTTCAGCAAGAATCGAATAGGACTGGTAAGCACATCTTCAAATCGTTTCTTCAACCAAGAAACAATATCAAGAACCTTTCTTAATCAATTCCACAAGAAAATATCAAATTGGGTAGGGATGGCAAGAATATGAGAGAATTTTATAGGTTGTTGTGTGTTAAAACTGAGGAATTCGCCCCCTATTTATAGTCATTTTTGAATCAGTCTTCCAATCTAATTAGGAAAGAGTTTCTTGATCCAAATCTGATATTTGAATCTAGACTCTTAAATGGATAAGACTTATCTTATCCTTTCAGTTAATCATAATCAGATTATAAATTAGATCTTGCCTCCTTTTAATTAACTAATTTAATCCCAGCTCGAATTGGGATTTAGGCCTATTAAGCTTATGCGCCCACTTACCTTTTAGCCTGCTGTCTAGTTGGCTCTCTTTGTATGGCATGGGACCCAAACATTATCTATACATCAATCACATGGATTCAGTCCAGTCTTTGTTACAAGGCCTGACCGAATTCATTGTAGGAGACAGTGAACCCCTGAGTCCATCACCATGGGCTCTTAATGGGCTCAACATTTACGCTAAATGATCATTGGGTCCAGCCACCTTATGAAAACCCAAGGACTGTGGGCAGATATAAGATTAGACCATCAAGTATTACCCACAATGGTCTTACACTTAACTTCTCAAGCCATAATGATCAAACACTGTCTGACAAGAGAGGGTCTCTCCCTCATTTGCAAGGAACAGTGTTGTACTCTCTACTCACATGGATCCCGAGAATTAAAAGATTTTGTAAACATTTTGAATATATATATATATATATATACGTATATGCAAAACAAATTTCAACATTTGAAATCAACTGTTGGCAGTTTAAGATTCCATCAAAGAGTGCATTACCCGATCATTCACTCTATCTGACAAAGGGGTTGATCATGTCACTATGATCACCCACTCAAATGAATTTTTGGACTGTCTTAACATACCCAGGTTTTGACCCCCTTTAAGGATCTCACTGATTGGCATATCAAAGACAGCCCAATCCGACACCTAGTGCAATATCATAATTGAGTCTATGGGTCAGGTGTAACATTCCAGTTTTGCCCATCTATCTCCAAGGTCTAGGGTAATTCTGGAATTTTGGTCCGATTCAAGGTTTCAAGAAAACCCACACTACAAGTATTTCAGGTCTCACCCTGGTAGCTGAGACAAGCCACCCCAACCAACTTGGTGGCACATCAGTGCTAGCCTTGGCAGAATAAATCTCCATAGATCTATCCAACAACTGTGAAGATTCTAAACTAGCACGAGTCTCATAAGTGTATAGTTTAATGGTATTATACAGAAATACACCACAATGACACGAATCAATTATGTACTTTATTCATTTACAATAAATGTCAAAAGATACATCAATCTGATTAGAAGTGCATAACTATCTAATAGCTCTCACTTGCCCTTAGGTCCAATCGAGTATAAGCCGGAGTCCCATACTTTCCACATTTTCTTAAACACTTCATGTGTAAGTGGCTTAGTCAATGAGTCTACTACATTCTCCGCCAACGTTACTTTTTGAATCAGGACGTCCCCTTTACCAACTATCTCCTGCAATACATAGTACTTCCTCTCGATGTACTTCGACTTCGAGCAGGCTCGCGGCTCCTTAGCCTGAGCTATAGCTCCATTGTTGTCACACAATAGTGGAATGGGTGATGTGTTGGAAAAAACTACTCCTAATTCCTTAATGAACTTTTTCATCCGGACAGCTTCTTTAATAGGTTCACTTGCAGCAATGTATTCGGCTTTAGTTGTAGAATCTGTGGTGGAATCTTGTTTGCTACTTTTTCAGCTAACTACACAGGCCCCCATCGTAAAGATGTACCAAGATGTAGACTTTCTATCATCTGAATCTGATTGGAAATCGGCATCAGTATACCATTGGATCTGTAGTGAACTACCATCGTTTACCAGACAAAATTCTTTTGTCCTTCGAATGTATTTCAGTATGTTTTTCACAGTTGTCCCATGTTCCTGTCCTGGGTTAGACTGGTATTTACTTACCACACTCACTGCCTAAGCAATGTCAGGACGAGTGCACAGTATGGCATACATGATGCTCCCTACAGCTGAGGCATAGGGAATATCCTTCATGCCTTCAATCTCTTCGGGAGTCTTGGGAGACATACCCTAGGAGAGAATGAATAAATGCCTGAAATGAACATTTTCTTTCTTAGAGTTCTCCATACTGTATCTCTTGACAATTTTGTCAATGTCAATAGATTGGGATAATCCTATTATCCTTTTCGATCTATCTCTATAGAGTCGAAGTCCCAAGATATAGATGGTTTCTCCAATATCTTTCATGGAGAACTGTTGTGAAAACCACACTTTCACCGTAGTTAACATTCATACATCATTCCTAATGAGTAGAATGTCATCTACATATAGAACCAAAAACATAACCTTATCCCCACTAGTTTTTCTGTAAACACAAAGCTCATCCGGATTTTGCTCAAAGTCAAATTATTTGACAATAGAGTCAAATCGGATGTTCCAACTCTTAGACGCCTACATCAGTCCATATATGGATCAGTTAAGTTTGCATATCATGTGTTCCTAACTTGTAGCAATAAATCCCTATGACTACTGCATATAAATATCTTCAGTAAGATCTCCATTTAGAAACGCGGTTTTGACATCTATTTGCCAAATCTCGTAGTTATAGTATGTTGTTACAGGGAGCAAGATCCTAAAAGACTAGCATAGCCACTAGCGAAAAGATCTCCTCATAGTCGATTCCCTCTTTCTAAGTGTATCATTTTGCCACAAGATGAGCTTTATAAGTCTCAATATTACCATCTGGGTCTTTCTTCCTCTTGTAAATCCACTTGCAATCAATTGCTTTCACCCTAGACGGTGAGCCCTCCTCCATCGAGTCCATCTCGGTTTTCATGGCATCTACCCACTTCAGAGAATCTATGTCCAACATAACTTTCGCATAAGTCATGAGATTCTCCTAACTTGTCGTGGTTTTACCAAGTAACTTTCTTGGTCATAGCCGTAACGAACTAGAGGCCTGGATACTCAGGTAGGCCTTCTAGGTTGAATATCTAGAGTTTATGGGACATCTCCTACTACTCCTGGGCTTTCCTCATCAAGAACAACTTCTTGCTGAAAATTCTTCAAGATGTAATCTTCTTCTAAGAAACAGGCATTTCGACTACAAAACACATTTTATTCTTTCGGATCATAGAATAAATAACCTACAGAGCCTTTGGGGTAACCTATAAATAGGCAATGACTAGTCTTAGATTCCAATTTGTCAGCACTATTTCTTTTAACATGTGTTGGATAACCCCAAATCTTCAAGTGTCTCACACTTGGTTTCTTACCGGTCTAAAGCTCGAAGGAAGTCTTCGGAACAGATTTGGTTGGAACCCAGTTTAGCCCGTAAATTGCAATCTCCAATGCGTATCCCCAAAAGGATGTAAGTAATTTTGAGTGGATGAGAAGTGATCGAACCATATCCAATAAGGTCCGGTTCCTCCTCTCCGACACCATTTAACTGTGGTGCAGCGGGAGGGGTTAATTGTGATACTATCCCATTGTCCTTTAAGTAGTCTCTGAATTCGATAGAAAGATATTCACCACTTCGATTTGATCAAAGGGTTTTAATTTCTCTCCCTAACTGTTTCTTGATTTCTTGTCTGAACTCCTTGAACTTTTCAAATGATTCAGACTTATGTCTCATTAGGTACACGTAACCATACCGAGAATAATTGTTGGTAAAGGTTATAAAATAAACGTGTTGATTACGTGTCCTAACATTCAGGGGAGCATATACATCAGTATATATAAGGTCAAGTGTGCCTGTAGATCTTTCAAGCTTTATCGTTAAATGGTCGTTTCGTCATCTTACCCTGAAGGCATGGTTCACAGGTGGGAAGATCTTTAACAGGTGGGGAGCATATACATCAGTATGTTCCATTTCCATTTTGGGCATCTCTAAAATTCCCTTCAATCTCTGAAAATGTGGAAAACCACATGGAGTGCATGGAGCCAATTATTTCCGCTACAAAACCCCACCACCTTCTGTGAAGGATCTCATCCACTCATCTTATGAGATTTTCCTTTGGCCTCTGTTAGACAAGGTTCATAGCCATTTTACGTTAAACATTTCTTTCTAGTAAGTGTTCATCCATCATGTTCGTAAACGCCAATGTATTGTGAGAGAGTCCTCCATTTTAGGATAGGCCCTTCCCACATCGGTCTATGACTATCATCTCATGAAGTAATCCAGCCAACTGCATTAGTAGATGGATAGTTCAATTTTATGGTGCGTCTCCACCCACCAACACAACCAACCTTCATACTAATGATGGAAGGCCTTTAGAGAATTCATCATATGAAATTCCCTATCACATGCACTTATATTTAATGGAGGGAATGAAAACCCCTTAGATCTGATTTAGGTCAAACCAAAATAGCTCCCACTGACTTTCATAAAGCCAGATTCAAAGTGTGCCCAAAATGGCTAGGGTTCCAAAGTGTTCCTCTTGGGGAGAAACTGAAGTGGCCTCCACTGAGAAAGGGAGATCATCCAATGATCTTAAAGGCACCATGGCAATGATGTGCATTCAGCCATGATATTCGAAAGAGCCACTATCAAATTAACATGGGCCAAGTACATATGGCCCATGTACACAACACATTACATTACATACATCACATGAAATCCATAATTGATCCAATCAATTAAATAACTATAAAACCCATAATTAAAATTTAAAAACTTTTTCAGCCCATTTAAAGTCCATAATATTATCAAATAACATTATCTAGGTATATGGACTGAACTGCAAAGAGCAGTTCGGCCCATATAGCATTTATGTTGAATTGGACTAGAGCATTTTTAACAAATCAAAATTGGGTTTTACAGATGTGGGCCGAATTGCATCTTGCAATTAACCATCAACCTTTCGAACCATTAAAGGAAATTTTAGGGTTGAGAACAACCCCCATTGAACCACAGATTTGGTCCAACCAGTTTGGTCCAAAATTGGGTTTTACAGATGTGGGCCGAATTGCATCTTGCAATTAACCATCTACCTTTCGAACCATTAAAGGAAATTTTAGGGTTGAGAACAACCCCCATTGAACCACAGATTTGGTCCAATCTGGTTCAAATGAGTCTAGGGTTTGATGTTTAATTCAAGATCAAATTCAAGAAACAAGATCTGAAAATAAAAAACCGATACATGACAATCAAGAATTAGTAAATAATAGCAAGAGGGATGTTCGTAAGGCTGCAACCCTGCAAAACAAAAATTAGTTCACAATTTGCAATTTCCAAAATTGCAAATCGCAGATCGCCAAACCCAAATCTGCAAAATTTACTCCTTTACACTACTAGATTCATGTCCAAATGAAATAAAATAGGAAACCTAGTTTTTCTATTAATATTACATTAGATTTGAATTCTTATACATTCCGTCTAAAATTAAAAATAATAAAAATTAATTATAGACCAAGAATGAATAGAAAAAATGCAGATGCGCAAATTTCTTACGTTGTAGAAAGATTTCGATCTCCTCCATACAAACTGTCTAAAATTCAAGAAATATAAATAGAACAATTCTAAATATATAACAGAATAATAAAGATTTATTTTTAGATCATTCGCCCAAAACTGGGAACCAATTTCCTAGAAAAATCGCTAACTACACAAATTGGGTAGAATAGTTTCTACCGATTTGCACAGATCAAATCTGGCTCAATTTCGGTTCAAGAATCAAACCATAGCTCTAGTACTACTAAAGGGATGAGAGATCCATCATATAGATGGCCGAACCTTGCAGGAAGGTTGGGCAAAATTTCAAAAATTTCTCTCCCATCTGGGAATCGGATTCCCTATTTTAGAAAATTGCATTTTAGATGATCAATCTTGAACCCAAAACCGGACCAGATCTGAAACCAAAAGGGAGGAGAAGGATATACCTGAAAATGTTTGTCTAAGGAGAAGACCAAAACTCGTTTCCACTAAAGATGACAGTGTGTGATGAAACAGGATCAGTAGGATAGCTCTTCAGCAAGAACTAGGATTCTTGCAAAACAAATCTCAACGTTTGAAATTAATTGCCGGCAGTTTAGGATTCCATCAGAGAGTGCATTACCCGATCATTCACTTTATTCGACAAAGGGGTTGATCCTATCATAATGATCATCCACTCAGATGAATTCTCGGACTGTTCCAACATATATAGGTTTTGACCCCCTCTAAGGATCTCATTGATTGGTATATCAAAGACAGTCCAATCTAACACCTAGTGTAGTACCATAATTGAGTCTAGGGGTCAGGTGTAACATTCCAGTTTTGCCCATCTATCTCCAAGGTCCAAAGCAATATTGGAATTTGGTTCGGTTTAGGGTTTCAAGAAAACCCACACGTATCTCAGGTCTCACCCTAGTAGGTGATACAAGCCACCCCAACCAACTTGGCGGCACATTAGTGTCAGCCTTGGCAGGATAAATCTCCACAGATCTATCCAACGGCTGTGAAGATTTTAAACTAACACGAGTCTCATAAGTGTCTAGTTTAAGAGTATTACACAGAAACACACCACAATGACATAAATCAATTATGTACTTTATTCATTTGTAGTAAATGTCAAAAAATACATCAATCTAATTGGAGCTAAGGGCATAACTGCCTAACAAAGTTCCACAAGATAGGCCAGAATTGACAACAAGGGTATTTAGAGCAAAATTGCAGGACCTAAAAAGACCAATTTTTCAAGAAATATGTTTTCCAAAAAGTGGCAACACATGTGCATGTCATAAAGTTTCAAAAGAGAGAACTTTCACATGCTCACGTATTGATTATTATGAAGTCAAGTTATAAAGTTACCTCTCCAAACCAATATGACAAATTTGTTTAAAATTCATGCATGATTGATAATGAATGCAAATATCATTACCCCCAAAAGTTTTGCAAGCATACCATGCAAGGAAAATACTCATACCACATATATAGAAGAAGAAATGATGAACGTAGAGCATTTGTTCGAAACCATCATTTAGACAACCAATGGGTCATTCCTTACAATCCATATTTGTTGATGAGATATAATTGTTATATCAATGTTGAAATATATTCAAGAATTAAAGCAATCAAGTATCTATACAAGTACATATACAAGGGGCATGATCAATTTGCTATCTTTATAGCATATAATGAAGGAGACAATGTGATTGATGAGATTCAACAATTTTAGGATGCTTGGATATCAGCTCAAGAAGCACTATGGAGAATTTTTCAATTTGAGCTTAATGAAATATATACAGTCATCATAAACATGCTATTGCACCTTCCAAATCAACAATGTATATGTTATTGGGAAAATTAGAATTTAAATCATGTGATCAATTCAGAAAACACAAGCAGGACAATCCTAATAGAGTATTTTATGACATGCTCTACATATGAAAATGCATAAAAATACTTATATAGACAACTCCCAAAACATTTTATATGGAACAAGCAAGCAAAGAAGTTGATATCATGAAAGAAAAGAGAAGTCATTGGTCGTGTAATTACAACAAACCCTTCAGAAGGAGGCAGATATTACTTGAGACTCTTATTAAACAATATACTAGGACCAACATCCTTTGAAGACTTATTATGTGTAGATGGAATCATGTGCCCTACATTCAAAGAGGCTACTAAAAAATGACGATTATTGGAGTCGGATCAAAATTTATCGAAATGTTTGCAAGAAGCATCAATGTTCTACATGCCAGCAGCTATGCGATGGTTGTTTGCTACAATATTAGTTTATTGTGAACCTACTAATGTGAAGAAGTTATGAGCTGACTACTATGATTCATTATTTGATGATTTTAGAACCAGTGAACACTCCAATGAATATCAAGTTACAAGTACATTGAACAATATAAATTACTTTTTGGAAAATATGGGGAAAAATATCAATGATTATGACCTATTGAAAATTCATAATCCCCAAAATCATATGAATTGTCCTACAAAGGAAATTGGTGAAGAAATGACACTAATAACACCTGAAGAAGATTTCCTTTCACCATCTCGTCTAAACCCAAAACAAGAAATTGCATATAAAACAATATTACAGTGTATAAATATGAAAACTTTAGGTGCATTCTTTATTAATGGCCCAGGGGGAATTGGAAAAACATTTTTATATCATGCTTTACTTACTACAATCAAATCAAAGAACTGGATTGCTTTAGCCACTGTAACCTTAGGTGTTGCTACAACAATAATGCCAGGAGGACGAACTGTACATTCAAGATTCAAAATTCCCATCAATGCAAATGAGTCAAATATGTGTAACATATCCAAACAAAGTGAAACTGCACTATTCCTACAACAAGCACAATTAATCATTTGGGATGAAGCACCAATGGCAAACAGAATAACAATTGAAATATTGGATATAACTCTTAAGGATATAACTCTTAAGGAAATCATGGGCAATCAATTACCATTTGGTGGAAAAGTTATTATTTTTGGAGGATATTTTCAACAAGTACTTCCAATAGTTCGATGAGGAACAAAAGCATAAATAATTTTTACAAGCTGGTTAAATCATATCTTTAGCCAAAACTAGATCTTATTAAACTCATCATCAATATGAAGGCCATATCCGATTCATCATTCAATGATTTTCTCATCATAGCTCATTTGCTAAAACTTTTTATAAATATATCGCACATATATATGCTCAAAATGAAAATATTAGATGATACTGGCAAGGTGACAGTCACATTATTTGAGGCAATTAAAGACATAGTTGGATGCCCAGTTGATGAGAATATGTCAAGCTTCAAAGACAGGTAAGAATTACAAATTATGTATTACCAAAATTTTAGTTTTAACATACATATGTAAATTAACGTGATTAGTACAAATTTGTAGGACCAACACGACAATCAATTCATAAAAAATATACAACAGTTAAAAGAAAACATCCATATCTTCCTTGTCCAAGTTGACAAAAGAAGCAATCACACAAGCAACTTTGACAAAGTCATAGCAACTAATATATTCAAAAATGATAACTCATAAGCAATTGGATACAAGATGTAGATTTGATAAAGGAGAGAAAGATGAAGAAGATCAAAATTGAACAAAAAGATTAGTACATGAGGACTTTAGTGCCTTTTTTTAATATGCTAAAACTTTTTTCCACCAATTTGTACACTTCCAAACTTATCTCTTTACAAATTCTAAGTTTTCTTTATAACTTACATATATCAACTTCAATATTTTCCTATCGCATAGTTGATCTTTTATTTTCAGCAATAACATATTACCCATGTGCAACGCACGTGCACCCTTACTAGTACTTATAAAAGTGTCAATTGGGGGTTCTTGGCTTCTGGAATTTTGATTGGACAAAGCTTACCCTTTTATTTGACAGTTTTTAAAGTGTAAATAAGGATAAAATAGGTATTTTATAACCTGCTAAAAATCTAGAATTAAATAATTGTAATTATTCAACATGCATGTATTAAATGGCAATTGAATTAATTGGATAAAAATTACGCTAAAACATTCTGAAAGTGATAATAACGAAAGAGACATGTATTCTAAAGAGAAAACATTTTTAATGATTGTAATTTCCCAATATGCATTAAATGGTAAGTTGGTAACTGAAAGTCTCATAAGTTACTTAATACTTCACTCTTCCTCTTTTGGTTGTTGGTCAAATGTTACATGCATCTCCCTATTTTATGTACAATTATTCAAATTATAATCAAACCCAAGCATTCTTGTTTAGATCAATGTTTTAAAAATTGACTCGGAATCGAAACCATTATGGCCACTGGTTTCTGAATTAATGGTTCAACCATTTGGTCTGAACAAATGGCCCATTCTGACAAAATAAATTTTAAAAAATAAAAAATAATAATTAAAATTTAAAAATGAACAAAAACCATTGAATATGTCGAATAGGTTGACGGTTCGACCACCCGAGTCAATGGTTCGTTGGTCGATTCAACAGTTTTTGGCCAGGAACCATGTTTGAGGTAAAACGGAACCGGTTACCTAGATGGTTCCCAGGCCAAACTGTCCGACCGTTCGGATCAACGACAGTTCGAAAACCATGGTTTAGATGTTTACATTGAATGAATAATAAGTTATCTTATTGAATGGCTAATGCTAAGTATTTGATCAATGTCCATTAATGTTCAATGGCAACATTTTAATTACGGCTTAATAGTTTTCCACATTCCCAAATGACCAAAAGATAAAAGTAATCAGGCCAAGTTGGAAAATGATGTGAATGGTTATAGTATTTTTAATTAGTGGCTCCAAATAACCCATTTTATTGCTTTTTTTGCTTCTATGAACCGGTAACATTCACTCTAATGTTGGGGATGCGCTTAGCTTTACAAACTTGGGATTAGAGATATTAATGGGTCAAGGTTGATGCAGGTTTGGTCCAATCTAAACCTAACTCAAACCCAATTAAGGATAACCAGATAGGGTTGGGTCAGTTCAGGTTTACCTCTTAATCGACCCACTTAGATCTCTAAACCTCCTATACCTCCTCTTAGAGAGGGTTAGAAGCATAACCACAATCCATCATCTCTCTTTCCCCATGTCCCTATAGTATTCCCATACAAGTTTAGAAGTAAAAAACCCCATGGATTGTGCTAATCTCCAAGGAAAAATCTAAATGCACTCTTGAAGCAAAAGATTGCAACAGAGAAAACCATGATATTCAACAATGATTTACACTATTTTGGCCACATAACTTGCATATGTTGTAATTGAAAAAATTATTAGTACTCTTCATAAAGGTGAGATGAGCACCTAGAGATCTCGAGGATGCTAAAGAAGTGTGTAGCTAGCTTGACTTTCATGGTGTTCAACTGAAGAAATTAGGACCATTGAGAATGTAAAAGCAACAATTTCTCTAATATTTCATTTATTGACAACATCTAAGATAAATTAATTCATTGAAATATGCTTAATTGATCTACTTGACTCTCTTATTATTTCCATTAATGACATAAAGATGCCATGGGAAAAAAGTTCACAGTTGAAAAATATGTTTAAGAATTTAGTACCAAAAAAATATGTTTGAGAATGGTTTTTAGTAAAAACTATGCAAATATAAATTAAAATTATTGCCTCTAGAACTTCAAATTTAACATCAAAGTCCAATTACATATACAAATTTCATTATAGAAAAGGTCATGGGTTCATCACTTGGATTGGTCCAAGTTTGAGAACACATAAATATGTAGGAAAAAAACTAATAGTAAGAATAATAATAATGGAACTAGGGAAGGAGTATGCCAAATTACAAATAACCGTTGTTCTAAAAATCAATTGGAATGGCATTTCCTTCTAGATCTACTAAGTCAACTCATTATGGTGTTATTAAATAACAAAATACAAATAGAAACATTTATAAAATTTATAGAAAATTCAAGCATGCCTTTAACAATACATATTCATCATATCTAATAAACGTATGTATGAAAATGAGAATTATTATTACTAATGATGGAAATGGCTAAAAATACAAAAGAAAAAGAAAAAGAGAATTAATATCTTGCCCATGTTCCATTGACCTCATTAAACCAATAAGGTCATATCTAAGTCAATGGGTTGGGTTAAATCATATTTATAAATTTGTATGGTGATAAGTTGACCAATTTAATTTGATTGTCCAATTAAACCACAAGTTGAAAACACTAATATAAACTACAACTAAGAAGACAAGAAGTCATGTAATGACTTGTATAGCTAAGACAACAAATCCACTAAATTTCACATTTAAAGTATTAGCTCTCATTCACCCTCATTAAATCATATATTTAAAGCATTAATTTATTCTCATCACTAAGTTCTATTAATTAAATCCATACATAATAAATTAATAATTCTAATAACATAAAAACTTATACTTTTAAAATCTATAAGGAAAAATAGTGTTTTCATCTAGGTGGTGATAAGAAATTAAACCATTTTGGGTCAAATGGGCCAATTCATGTTTTTACAATTAAACAATAAAATTTGAAAAATAGATCAAATGCAAAAATAAATATAGAAATTGAAGAAAAATTTGGAAACATTTTTAGCATCATATTTGACATATTAAACAATAATAAGGGTGTGGAACTTTCTTTTTTATTAAACTACCCCTATATTTGAATTTAATCCCTCTTTAATGTGAAGGGTCAATTAGGTGCATCCATGATGTCATAGTTAAATAATAAAATATTTAAAATAGAAACAAATTTACAAATAAAAAATATAGAAATAATGGGCCATTTATTTGATACTTTATATTAATCATATTAAATAGTCGTAAAGAAGAATTCTTTTTATTGATAATGGAAATGAAATATAAATTTTAAAACCAACCAAAAAATTAAATTGATTTCTTATTTGATCAGGGTCAACAATTCAACTTTAGGTCAAATGTGTCAATATTTAATGTCATAATTAAATAATAAAAGTTAAGAAAAAGTTAAAATGAAAAATACATAAATTTTGCAATAAAAACATTTGGACGCATCTCTAATATTGTATATTTAGCATATTAAACAAAAACAAGTGTGATAAATAAGAAATATTTTGATACATATGGAAATATAAAAATTGTCAAAAATGTAATTTGAAATTAGTCCCTTTTTAATTGTAAGGGAAAAAAATGTAATTTGAACTATTATTTTTCACCTCATTCAAATTCCTCACATTAAGTCATATATTTGAGGTTCTAACGCCCATTCTCTCTTATTAAGTCCTATATTTAAGTTATTTTTTCACTAATAAATGCTACTAATTAGATATATGTCCAATACTTTCAAGAATATAAAACCATAATCCAAGTGATGACTAAGCAATTCAACCATCAGAATAAACAATAATTATTTTTATTGATGATGAAAATTAAATACATAATCTAAATAGGGTTCCTATTTATTATGTTGGAAGAAAATGTAATTTGAATACTATTATTCATTGCATTCAACTCCCTCTCATTAAATCTCATTTAAGGTATTAACTCTTATGCACCTTCATTTAACCATACATTTAAGGCATTTTTGTTTCTTTTAATTACTAAATTCCACTAATTAAATCTATATATAAATAATTGTAATAATATAAAAACTTGTACTTTTGATATTAACTTGGAAAAGCAATATTTTTATCTTGGTGGTGGTAAGAAATTAAACAATTTTGGGTCAAACGAGCCAACCTATGTTGCATTGTTGCCACAATTAAATAATAAAAAATTAAAACTTAATAAAATGCAAAAAAATATAGAAATTAAAGAAAATTTTTGGAACATATTCATTATCATATTACACAAGAATAAATACGATAAATAAGAAATAATTTTATTAATGATGAAAATGGAAAATAAAATTTAAAACCAATTGGAAATAAAATTAGTTTCTTATTCTCTTTAGTTAAGTCTTATATCTAAGGTATATTCTTTCATTAAATCTTATATTTAAGATATGTTTTTCTCATCATTAAATTCTATTAATTAAATCCACAACATTGATTTTAATAGTACTATAAAAATAAATATTTTGAAAACAAAACCATTTTCTTCCCTCTTAGTGGTGGGTAAGCAATTCAACCCTTTGGGTCAAATGGGTTAACCAATAATGTCAGAATTAAATAATGAAAAATCAAAATAAATAATATATAAAACTACAAAAAAAAGAATTGAGCATAATCTTTAATATTATATATTTATTATACTAAATAAAATTAAGTATGAAATGTAAGAAAAATTTTTATTAACGATAAAAATGGAATTACAAATCTAAAATAAGCCTTGGAATTAAATTAAATGATGCCATAGTCAAATAATAAAATTTTTGAAATAAAAATAAAAAATCATAAAAACATGACAATTTGCGCATATATTTGATGTTATATATTTATAAAAAATAAAATATTGGGTCCATCTATAATATTATGCATTCATTATATTGAACAAAAATAAGTATTATACATAATTTTATCAATGATGAAAATGAAATAATAAATGGTTTGGGTCAAATGGATTAACCAATGATATTATATTAAAACAATAACTTTTTTTAAAAAATAAAAAGGCACAAAGAATAAAAAATATAAAAAAATTGGACACGCTAATATTATATATTAATTATATCAAATAAAAATTAAGTATGGTAAGCAAACATTATTTATATAATGTAGATGAAATAGATAATTTAAAATTGATTTAAAAGCAAAGCGATTTTCCTATCTAGATGGTGGGCCAATGATCAAACTTTTCAAATAAACTCATGGTGATGTCATAATAGAATAATAAATATTTAAAAAGGATAGAACACAAAAAATGAAAAGTATATAATTGTATAAAAAACATTTGGAAACTTTTCTAATGTTATATATTCATCATATTAAATATAAATTGTTAAAATAAAATTATTTTTATTTATGATGGAAATGGAATACAAAATTAAATAATAATAATAATGATGATGATGATGATGATGATGATTGTCATTGTAATTTAAAATTTCAACGTGCAACGCATATCCTACGTGATTGGCCTCTTTGATGGCCCCTCAGCCAGGCCCTTCTTGGTTGACTTTGCCAACTGCATGAGTTGGTCCTTCATGCCACTGTCCATTTCTACAACAAACAAGGAACGCATCAGGAGATAGACAAAACAAGCAAAGAAGATGACATAACTAGCCAACAACAGGAGTGCCCATACCGAGGCAGGCAGGGCTGAGACCAACCCACACAAAGGATTCCTCCACTACTAGGGGCTCGGCGCGAATCGTCCCCATCAGCCGTATCCGAGTCATCATGGCCGACTCCTCTTCATTATTGTATGGCTAAATCCTCTCAGGCAATGAATCAGGCTTCCCCCAATTAGACCTGAAAGACCATCCCCCTAGACAAGAGACAAAGAAGTACTTCTTCTTCCAATTGTGGGCGGATGACGGGTTGTCCACTACCTTGCCCCGTCAACCCTAGAAGTACCACAAGTTGTCCCAACGGGAAGCCTCCTCAAGGCGAACAGATCCCATAAGATGTTCAAGATCACGGACACCCCTCGGTGGTGAGCCAATACCAGCACAAACATCTATGGTCCTAACCACATTTGAAGATAGTTGACTGAGGTAAATGTTATAATAATTAAGGATTTCTAAGATGAGAAGATGTAAAGGGAAACAGATGCCGAAGTGGAGGTAGTGCTCATGCACACACACCTCCCCCTCGGCTGGCTACCACAGCCTGTCACCGACATCGGGGGCTCTAACCCTATAGTCCCTGGTATATGGTACATCTCGGAAAGAGCCCTCACTTGCTCCTTACCGAGCTCACTGTCCAAATTGGAGCATAGGAAACGCATTAGCATCACACCTCGGCCTTCAGCCTTGGCAAGCTCCTCAAGAGTAGGATCTCCAGCTCTACCACTTCGGGATGTGCTAGGGCATTCCCCATAACATCGCCCCTCGGCCTCGTGGAGCCAATACTTTCATCAAAATATTCCCTACCCTACCAATCGCACTCGACGCCTCCAAGGGTGGTCTTCTCCCTCAGTACCTAAACACCAGGCACTCAAGGGGAGCTCTCGGATTCACTACCAATACTCCAATTGCTAGACGAGCTAGAAGAAGGACTATTGATGTGACTTAGGTCAGAAAGATCATAACACTCAGGTCCGGAGTCTGAATACGACATGGTTTGAGGAAAAGTCCTTTACCTAATGTCCGAGTGTGAAGAAGAATATTAAGGAATTAGCTGGATTGGTGGCAAAGGTCTTTGGGATCACAAGCAGAAGCGAGCAAATGGTGGGAGCTGCCTCAACCATCGACCCTTTTTAAAGGAAAATGTACATTCAAATCGCTTTGATCCAACGACCATGGAGTTGTCGACTTGACAGACCAAATCGATGCATCACACGTGGCATTGACCTCGAGAAGACAAAGCGACGCTGAGCGAATAAGTCGGTTCGCCCGATAACTCTAGGTCAAGAGCGACCCAAATCGGGCAACCCGTAGTACCGTCTCGCATACAGCCACAAACAGTCAACACCCATGCTGAACACAGTTCCGTGCTCTCGGCACACCATGGTCCTCCAAAGAGGCGAGAATCAAGAGAATCCTAAGGAGATTAAATGGGTCTCTTAGTTAAAAAACATGAATCTAGGTTTCTTAGGAATCTTGAGATAACTCTACAAAAGGAATATATTCAAATTTTACATCAAGAGGGAACATAAATCATGAGTTTAATGGATAAAAAAAGGTGACCTAAACACTTACATTTTTTCACATAGCCTCCCTTGGAAGAAGACATTCGAACATAATAATAGCCATAAAGAATGAACAAAATGCTTGGGTCTACGATTCCGAGGAAGTTGATCTTTTCATTAATTACTTTCACTCCATATATAGGGAACCGGGGGCCACAAATTACTTCAGAATTTCAGCCTTGTATAAAGCAGATATCCCTAACAATTACAGAGCATGATAGCTTTAGGGATGTTACATTAGAAGAAATTAGATGTTTTTTTGGAAGCTATGGTGGGACCAACAATAATAGATAACTGGGATATGGTGGGACCAACAATAATAGAGATAACTGGGATATTGTCTTAATCCCTAAGAAAAAGGAGCCTGAACAAGCCACTCAGTTTCACCCTATATGCCTATGTAACACAATATATAAGGTGGTGAACAAAATTATAGTAAATGGGTTCAAGAACTTCTTGAAGTCATTACCATCTTAGATGGCTTTCATCCTAAGGAGACATATTCAAGACAATGTCTTGATTATGCATGAAGTAACCCACTTTTTTAAGAAAAAAAGGAGAGAAATGATTTTATAGGTATTAAGCTTGATTCAGAGAAAGCCTATGATAAGCTTCATTAGGATTTTTTTGCAGTCACTCTAGGTTGAGTTTGGAAGTACAAATGCAAATATGTAGAGTGCAAAACCTTATATTTTGTATTATTTTGTATGCATTTACATTGTACATATTTACATTTGTACTCTTTCCAAGCTGAGCCTTATGGCCATAAACATTCCTAACAAATGGTTAAACTTAATTATGTCATGTGTTACTCAAACTTCCTTCCAATTAGTCACTAATGGTGAAATTCTCCCTTCCTTTAATCCTACTAGAGGAATTTGACAAGGAGACCCTCTATCTCCCTACCTACCTCTTTGTTATATGCATAGAAACCCTATCAGGTCCAATCAACATCGACATACAATCAAAAAGACTGATTCCTTGTAGAATTGCCCATAATGCCCCAAGCCTATCTCATCCCTTTAATACATTCTGCAACAATGTAGGAGAAACGATTAATTTAAGCAAGTCCTTAATGTTAATCTCAAAGAACATCCCTTGACAGCTAAGAAGAATACTATCATCAAATCTGCCTATTACCTCAAAATTTGAGAAATATTTAGGGTTACTAGTGTAGATAGAATCAATAACAAATTATCCTCCAAGAAGAAAGACTGTTTATCCCTAGCCGGTCGCCATACTTTCCAAAATTACGTGATTCCCAAAGTAATTACAAGGAAAATAGGTTCTATCAAAAAATCTTTTTTATGGGGTTCTCAAGGAAAACTAAGTAAACATCATGTGGGTTGGAAACAAATGATCAAACCCATGAATTTTGGTGGGCTAGGCTTAAAGGAAGAGAAACTCTCCAATCAAGCTTTCTTAGTCAAACTAATATGGAAACTCAAAAACAATCAAAATTCCATATGGGCTCAAATCCTAACAACTAAATATGGTCGAGGAAAGCAGTTCTTTAACTACATTTCTCATACTAGAGACTCATTAGGATGGAAAAGTATAGCTAAAGGAATAACTTTCTTGAAATAGGATAACAAATGGGGGTACCTCAAATTTTTGGATGGACCCATGGATCACCACTATGCCTCTCCAATATATCTATCTCACAGGGCCTTTACCCCAAAACAATCTCTAGTACATGGCTGATTGTATCATTAACTCAAAGTGGAACCTTACATAGGTAAGTTCCATATTACCCAGCTCTATTATTCATTCAATATATGCCATCCCATTAATCAACAACCCTTGATAGAAGATAGATGGATCTAAAGTTCTCCAAAAGATTGTAATGTCACAGTTAAAATTGCCTATAAGGTTTTGTTTATAGAGAAGTATGGATTCGGTTAACCATTTTCTCTCAAAGTTTGGAAACTTCCTTGCCCATACAAAGCCAACATTTTATGTGGATGTGTTTGTTAAATAAAATTCCAACAACAACACTTGCATCATAGACATATTATTGAAAGCCCTATTTGTTCTTGATTTACGCCATTTTTGAGAGTGTTTATGTTAAAAATAAGTCCTTAGAAATAAGTGTTTATTCGAATAAGCACTTATTTGCTTTTGGCATCTAGCTTTTTCAAATGCTTATTTTAAAAAATAAGTACTTATTTCATATTGAGCATTTGCTAGTCTTTTCTCCAATAAGCATATGTGACTATTTTGTCCTTTATTTTTTTCAAACTTTCAAAATATACCTTGTGGGTGGTGGTCTCTCTCTTTGAGACTTAGTAAACATCAATGACTCTCAGTTCATTAGACGTAAGTTAAAGAAATGAAAACACCATTGGATACGAGCGTAACAGGAGAAGACTCCTGCAAACGTTACAATTGAGAAGCGACCCTTCTCCTTATGTGTCACAACTCTGTTTTGATGCTCTTGTATTTCCCATTTGTAAGAACTTGTATGGTCATCAGAATTAGAAACTCATAGGATGGACAAACGGTTAAATAGGAACTAGCAGTTTGGTCATCAACATGGTTTTCAAAATTGGACCAGACCAAATCGTCGGACAGAAAAAACTGGGTGATCGATTCAGTTTTACCCCAGAACCGTTATTTCGCCAAAAACCATTGATTTGGTCAGCTAACCACTGACCCGAGTGGCGGAACCGTTTAAACCATCCAACAGTTTTGGTCGTTTTTTATGTTTTTTATTTTTTTTTTGTCAAAATGGATTGTCCATTCGGTTTAAACAATCAGACCATTTGACTCGGGAACTGGACCCCTAACTGGTTCATTGTCTGATTCGGTTTTAAAAACCTTGGTCATCAGAACCAGCAGTTGAAGATGAACCTAGAAGTTGTCCTTGAGAATTTGAAGTCCGATTGAGCTACCTGCTCCCTACTACAACATAATTAGGGTGCTTCCATTCGAGTGGGGGCTCAGACCCAACACTAGGTTTGGCCTCGAGAATGGTGGGAAGGAAGTTGAATGGGTCTCTTATGATTCTTTAGCAACTTAGGCCACGTTTTGGTTCAATTTTCATTCTTATCCAAGATGAAATTCTAAAATGGAAAAGAATGGGTAAAAATAGGCAGAATGAGAAAATATTGCTATGAACCAAACACTTTTTTCCTAAAAATGAATTCTTTTCAGACTAATAAGTGTCCTATGTTTTTTTTTTTATGAATAATAGTAAATTTTATTAGTTCAAAAGCTGATTTAGAGTTGTGAATTCACACAACACCCCAGGGAGAGGCACAAGCTATAGCCCATCCTTGAATCTTACAAGTAAACTAGGAAAGAAAAACATGAATCACAGTTGAGCCGAAAACAATTTTTTCCGATTTACCCCTTGCTTAGCTAACACATCGGACAAAGTATTTGCTAATCTCCCCACCCACTGTAAAGAGACCAACATATTCCTTGTCAACCAAATGAATTTCTTCATTTCATTATTGTAGCACCATATAACATCTTCTTTCAACCAACCCATCACCACTTTGGAATCTCCTTCAATTACTAGATTCTATACCCCCGGCTAGTTTGCAAATTGCACCCCTTGTACAGGAGCTAATAGCTTTGCCCTGATGAAGTCCCCAACTCCTAAAGGACCCGAGTAGAGTAACATAATCTCTCCCTTCTCATTTCTCAAGACACCCCCCATTCCGGATAATCCTAGGTTACCCATGCTACTTCCATCAAAGTTCAGCTTTAGTGAGCCTTTAGATGGAGGAGACCAGCTTGTAATTGACTTATCCTTTACAGGTGAACACCTTGCTATTGCTGACCAGTTTCTTCAAAGGTCATTAAAGGATAATTGATGAAAGATTTCCAAAGTCTTCAGCCAAAGTATTGCCATATGCAACACATAGTCTTTCAATTCTTGACTACTACTTTCCTTTTCTTGAAAGATTCTAGCATTCCTTTGTTCCCAAAGAGTCCAAATCAGGGCAATGTGAGCACATCTCCACATAATTCTCCCTCTTTTTGTAGGCCAAGAGAAAGTAGAATGGTTAAAGATCATGTGAACTTCTACTGGAGTTGTTCGAGTGGGTACTAGAGATGTGTCAAATGGAGTCCACCACCAATAAATAACTATAAACTTAGTACATATGAAGTTGTTCGAGTGGGTCAGACATGCCAACTGCTGTTGGCATATTTAGAGAACAGAGGAGACGATGGCATGGAGGCTACCTTAGGAAAATTGGAAACACAACCATTGAAGTGGCTGAGCTTTAAGCAATTCAAGATGGTCTTTGATATGCTATGCAATTTAACCTATTTCCCTTGGTTATCGAATCTGATTCACTTTTAACCATTTTAACTTTCAATCTAATCAGTGCCCAACTAGAGAATGAAGAGTCTTTTCCACTTCACGAAGCAAATGCTCCAGCAATGCTCTAATGTTACTTTGTCCACTGTGTTCGAGAAGCAATCCGATGTGTGGACTGCCTGACAAATCTTTTGGTTGTAAATATCTTTATAGGGATGCAAATGAACTCGATTGGATTCAAATTAGGGTATTATTCGAATCCAATCCAAATCGAAGATCCAATTGGATCTCATAAACATGGATTTGAATTCGAATATGATGAGGTAGTCAAATCTTTGAATCTAATTTGATTTTTTAAAAAATAAATAAATTATTAAAAGAAAAATAAAACATGATAGTTTAAATAAAGAAAAATAAAAAAATACAAGTACATTTTCAACTATTTTGATCATATATACTTATTTTTTATAAAAAATAAATAATATAATAAATTTGCAAAAGTGTAATATAAATAATATATTATAAATAAATAAATAGCATATATATATGTGTTATATATTTATATAAAATAAAAAAATAACATATATATTAAATCAGATCTTTTCGGATTGGATAGCGAGTGATCTAATATCTAAGATCCTATTATTCGATCCGAAGATCCAAAATGGGATTATTTGAATCCGAGATTATACGATCCAACTTTTGGGTCGGATCTGATTAAGATCCGATCCATTTGCACCCCCTTCTAAAATTTGCCTTCGGACACCGCTTTGGATGGTCAATGGTAAGAATAATATTACCAACTGCTCTCCTTTGACTAATATTTATTAGTCAAAAACCATGGAACCGGCTATGGGATTTTCAGCAGTTTTTTATTCTATATTACCAAGTGCTCGATGTGTGGCTCATAAAATAAGTTAATTTGCCACGTGTTCTGCATCAAAAGAGGGAGATCCACCACTGAATGGATCCCAGGCTCCCATCAGATTGAGTATATGTTTGTCATTGATGCTGTAGATACAGTTCTCAGAAATGTATGAATTGGAAGCACAGATTTTTGAGAAAAATAATATCTTTTTTTGTTTGAAAACGTTACTGTTACGTAGGGCATTTCCTGGAACAATAATAATGTTTTGCACTGGTAGAAACTTTTTCAACACCATTTTTTTTTGATGCCAAACAGACGCTGAGTCATTGAGAGAACAATGTATTGATTGTTATGCGTAAGAAAAGAGAAACAATAATTATTAAATCGGACGGCCACAAATTGAAGACACTTCTCCAGCGGAACCTTCAAATGATCTTGACTATGCAACACGTGGCAAGTTTATCCCATGCTGTGAATCCGTAACCCACCTGGAGTCCCAAAGGTGAAAGGCCAAAGCCCAAAGGTCGAAGCCAAGAGAATAGGGCGAATCTACAAATGTAAATAAAAGAACGGAGCTTTTAGTAATTACACATTTTCATTAACTTAAAGTTCATCAGATCTGCTTCTCTGTATCTCGTAGAGTAGAGTCCTAGAGTCGTAGATTTCTAGTTCAATAAAACGTCTGCAATAAATTTGTTTTGGTACACTTCTCATCTTCTTCCTCAGTCCAAAACGTCAACAAGATCTCTCTTTCTCTCTCTCTCTCTCTCTCTTTCTCCCTCTGGTGGTGTATGTATGTGAAGAAAGAAGAAACAGGTAGGAAAGAGGGATTTGTAGAGAGGTCAGTAATGGGTAAGACATCTGTAATCATCTACATAACAGTAGCTCTGCTGCTTCTCTTCCTCATCTCTTACTCTCCCAAAAGATCCCCAAGCCACCACCACGGCCGCCTCAAGCTCCGCTCAACCTTCACATTCTCCAACAGTGGTGGCGACAGACACCACGATCCCATCGCATTTGACCCACTTATCGCTGAAATGGAACGCCGCCGCGAGGATAAAGAATGGGAAAGAAAATATTTCGAGCATGCCCACAAGGAATTTGTGGAAGCTCCAGGTGAGGAGTCGCAACCCGAGTGGGAGGATTTCATGAACGCTGAGGATTACTTGAACGACGACGAGAGATTTAATATCACGAATAGGTTGGTTTTGCTGTTTCCGAAGATTGATATCGATCCGGTTGATGGGTTTGTGACGGAAAGCGAGTTGACGGAATGGAATTTGAGGCAGTCAGAGAAGGAGGTAATGCATCGGTCAGAGAGGGAGATAGAAGTTCATGATAAGAATCATGATGGGTTTGTTTCTTTTGCTGAGTATGAACCCCCCACTTGGGTGCGGAAATCAGGTCATCATTTGGGTTTTAGTTTAATTCCTTTATAATTTCTGCTGATTGAGAAGAGTTTATGGTGGAACTATTTTACCCTTTTCCAAAGATCAAGTTTCCATGCTTAATTACATATTATTTCTTATGTTCAATGTAGGTGATACCGTGATAGCTGGGCTTTAGTTATTATTTTTCTCATTTTTTCCCGAATTGACAGATTGTGCACGTCCTTTTAAGAATTATTTACTGCTTTTCCACTCTCGACAGTTTTTTTTTTTTCAATTCATTTTTGGTATGAAACTTTCCTTCTAGCACACAAATTAAAAAATTTTGGGAAAGCCCAAGTCAATTCAATAGAAGTTCCTGTGCAAATAATTTCTTTTATCAAGTCAATGAGTGAAGGAAATATTTGAATCAACTACCAGTGTAAGTTGGACCTGCTGTTCAAATTGCAAGACTTCATAATAAGAATACATGGGGTTCACCACTTCTGCCGTTATTAATCTTCTTTTGGAAGTTCAAGAGCAACTGGAAGGGGTTCCACTGCTTTTATTAGTTTTTCTTCAAATCTAAGCGGAGTGGTGAACCCCTTTTCTAGTTTCTCTTAGACTTTATAAAGGAGATAAACTCTGAAATCCTCCATTTCTTTAGGGTGTCACTCCAAATGGTTGTCCAATAGGTAAGTTTATTGATTCAGAAGCAACTTTAGAGTGAGTTCATACATCATCCCAACGAGAGGCATGAGCTGCAGCCCCTCCTTGAGTCTTACAAGTAAACTAGGAAAGAAAAACAATAATCACAACTGAGCCCAAAATAATTCTTCCCTATTTACCCCTTGCTTAGCTAACACATCTGACAAAGTATTTGCTGATCTCCCCTCCCACTGTACAGTGACCAACATATTCCTTGTCAACCAACTAAATTTCTTCATTTCATTCTTGTATCGCCACATAGCCTCTTCAGAATTTTTTAACCAACCCACCACCACTTTGGAATCCCCCTCGATTATTAGGTGTTGTACCCCCAGCTGGTTTGCAAATTGCACCCCTTGTACAGCAGCTAAGGAGGACATAGTAGGACCCTGACACAGCTACAAGGTATAGGACTTGGAAAACGGGAAAAAGATGATTCAAGGATTCGGTGGGTATAATCTAATTTTTGATTTTTGTAATAAACTACTTGCTAGAGAATAAAACCTATTTAAGGACCTCACTTAACAGCTTAAGCTTTTAGGTTGAATGGTTCTTTGAGACTAATAATACTTTTATATGTTATATGAATACCAGAATAGTTGTTGGGATAGAAAACAAACTAAATGTCCAAGTGTAAGCAAATGGAAACAACATTAAGCAATTAAAATAATATATAATTTGTTATGCTAAATTATGAAATATAATAATTAAACAATTTAGACTCAAAATTTATTGTAAGAATATGATGTCCTTTAGTCATATATGAGATTCAAAGGAGAGAAGAGATTGAAAAGATGGTCGGTCAAAGTTTTACAGAAGAAAAAGGAAGTTTAGACTTTAGAACAAGGCTAGTTAGAGAAGAGAAAGAAAAAGGAAATTGAAGATGCAGTTGGAGAGAAGGAAGACGAAGATGGCAGAGCAGATGAATCAATTGAGGAAGGTATAATCATTGATGAAACACATGAAATTGGGAGATCTATCCATTTGGTGACTATGGTAAACATAGAAGTGGAGGTAAGTAAAATTTTGGGTCTGTCCTTTATTGGTGGCAAGGGATTTGCAAGGACACTTTTTTAGCAAAGTGGAAGAAAACATTGCATGTCATTGAAGGGGAGGGAGGAAAACATTGTGGAACCTAATAAGGGGACTAGGGGAGTTCTATGGAAAGAAATTATGATATCCAAGAGAGTCAGAATTTGCTTGGGGAGGAAGTTGATAGCAGGGATAGTGACAAGAAGGCAAACGGTTTTTGAGAAGGGATAAATGATAATGCAAGGGATGTGCAAGGGCCAAAGAGAATACCTACATTATAGGTATGGGTCCTAGTGTCAAAAGTTTTTGTGGGGTTGAAGGGGGGTTTATTTGGGATGGGTCCTGTTAAGAAGATGAAGAAATTGAAGAAGATCTTTAAGAAAAGCAAAGAGTTTTCTTTCCAAGCTGCTGATGTAAATGGGTAACAAAGTTTTTTCGTTTGTCAGAGGGCTGTTTTAGGGGTTTAAGTGCAGTAGGGAAAAGTCTATGTCAGGTTGAGAAATAGAGTATTTTAGGAGATGGAGGGTTGAGCAGCAAGGTTGATTTTGGGTTTTGTTTTTGGAAAGGGTTGGGTTTGTGTTTATTCATCAAGTGTTTTAGGGATGTGTTATGGGCCCGGGCGTAGGATCTCGTCACGGGTCGGTCCACGGGGAGAACCTCTAGCTTCCCCTTGCCCCTGCCTTTGCATGCAGACCCTATCGTGGCGACCTAAGGGGTGATTTGTCCAAGAGATCACCCTAACTCTCCTCAACTCGTCTCTTGGACTGAAATTCTTGGATGCCTTATTCTCTAGTCGCATCTCCTTAAATAGGAGATTACAAGAGGTGAGGGTCCTCCTTGTAGGAAGACTCCTTGTTGAATTCGACTGCTTACAGATAAGACTCCTAACTTGGGAAGGATAAGGCTTACCTAAGATAAACAAACTCCTACTCTTCTAATAAATAAAGTAAGAACAGATAAGAACAAATAAGAGAAACTACTAAAGATAAGCTGCTGTTGGCTAAGGATAAGATAAGTTGATAAGATAAGCTGCTGCCCACGTGGGCCTCGCATCACTGCTGCTGCCGGCGGCGGTAAGTCTTTCCCACGAACACATCCACAACATTACACCCCTCCTGGGCAACGAGCTTGTCCTCAAGCTCGAGATCTGGATATGCGTCTTGAAGATCAGTCCAGGGGATCCAGGTGGCCTCGGCTGATGGTAGGTCATCCCATTCCACCAGGACTTCGAGAATACCTCGATTGACTCGGGATCGAACAAGGGCTCGAGGCTGGAGAATGAGTCTGCCGTCCTTCAGGGGTGGTATGGGAGGTACTTTATCAGGAGGAGTACCTGTAAATGGCTTGAGCAAGGATACGTGGAAAGTATCGTGGAGCTTGCTGTGTTCTGGCAGTTCGAGCTGATATGCAACTTTCCCGATCTGCCGTAAAACCTTGAAGGACCTGTAAAATTTGGGAGCCAATTTAGGGGGAGCCTTGCGTCTGAGGGAGTGTTGCCGATAGGGCTGGAGCTTCAACCACACGAACTGTCCTGGTTCGAGAGTTAATTCCCGATGTTGCTGGTCATAGGCATTCTTCATGCGTGCCTACGCTTGTTGTAAGCGGAGAGAGACTTCGGCTAGGAGGGCATCGCGGTCTTGTAGGCTACGATCAATTTCATCCAACCGCGTCGAACCGGGTTCGTAGGACAATAGGCGGGGCGGGTCCCGACCATAGACGACCCAGAATGGTGTCATGCCAAGGGAAGAATGATAGGCCGTGTTGTAACAGTATTCGGCCCAAGGAAGCCAATCAACCCACCGCTGTGGTTGGTCACCCACAAAACAACGGAGATACATCTCTATCGTATGGTTTACCACCTCTGTTTGCCCGTCTGTCTGAGGGTGGTAGGCAAAGGAAAAAGCTAGGGTTGTACCCTGCAACCGAAACAGCTCCTTCCAGAAGGTGCTAGTAAAAACCGGGTCCCTGTCACTGACGATGGATTCTGGTAGCCCATGCAAACGGAAAATATGTGTAAAGAAGACGTGGGCAACTGAAACCGCGCTATACGGGTGGGACAGGGGAATGAAGTGAGCATACTTGGAAAAGCGATCCACCACCATGAATAAGACCGATTTCCCGCCGACCTTGGGTAGGCCCTCAATGAAGTCCATAGAGATATCAACCCAGATTTGTGTTGGGAGTGAAAGAGGCTGGAGAAGGCCTGCCGGGTGTAGGTTTTCCCATTTTTGTTGTTGGCACGTGGAGCAATTCGGGATGAAGTCCCGAACCGAAGTCCTCATGCCAGGCCGATGGAAATCGGCTTGGATGCGGTGCAATGTCTTTTGAATGCCCTCATGTGTGGAGTTATGTATGCTGGAGATGACGGAGGGAATTAAGGAACAGTCGGCTGGGAGGTATATCCGTCCTTTGTATAGCACCAACCCGTCGTGAATGGACCAATTCGTGTTGGTCGTTCCGGACTGTATTTTCTGAACAAGGTCCTTCCATTCCGGTGATTGGGGCAGCGTGCTTCTAATGCCTTCCAACAGGGTGACGCAGGGCCGTGAAATCGCACAAAGGAGCATAGCATCTTCGTCACGTCTGGACAGGGCATCTACAGCCCGATTTAAGGACCCCACCTTGTAGTCCACCCGAAAATCAAACCCGAACAGTTTGCTTGCCCAATGTTGTTGAGGCGGAGTGGTTAGCCGCTGCTCCAGTAGATACTTGAGGCTGTAGTGATCAGTCTTGATGACGAAGGATCTTCCCCACAAGTATGGCCTCCAGTGTTGCACGGCCTTAGCTAGTCCAATCAACTCGCGCTCGTAGGCCGGTAGCTTTAGATGCCGGTTAGCCAGTTTGCGGCTAAAGAAGGCTATTGGATGTCCTTGCTATTGTAGTACTGCTCCAATACCTACACCGGATGCATCGCATTCGACCGTAAATTCCAGGTCAAAATTTGGTAACTGTAATACGGGTGTGGAGGAGAGGGCATCCCTTAAGTTCGCAAAGGCGGCGTCAGCTGCTTCATCCCACTGGAATGCGTTCTTCTTTAGCATACTGGTTAATGGGGCAGCCAATAATCCATAATTTTGCACAAACTTGCGATAGTACCCGGTCAGTCCTAGGAACTCGCGGAGAGCCTTGGTGGATTGAGGTTTGGGCCAATCCTGAATTGCTTGGATTTTGGAGTCATCCACTGTGACACCTTGCCCACTGATTATGTGTCCTAGATAAAGAACTTGGCGCTCCCCGAAAGAACATTTGGGCCGCTTCAGAAAGAGCTTGTGTTGGCGTAGTAGTTCCAGAACAGTTCGTAGGTGATGTACATGTTCAACCCATGATTTACTGTAGACTAGGATGTCGTCAAAGAACACTAAGACGAATCTGCGAAGGTGGGGCCGAAATACCTCATTTATCAGTGACTGAAATGTGGATGGAGCGTTGGTGAGACCGAACGACATAACTAGAAATTCAAAGTGAGCATGATGCGTTCGGAAAGCTGTTTTCTCCACATCCTCGGGGGCCATCCGGACCTGAAAATATCCCGATCTGAGATCTAGCTTCGAGAAGTACTGAGATCCGTGGAGCTCATCCAGCAGCTCGTCTACCACGGGAATCGGGAATTTGTCTTTGACGGTTCTGTTGTTGAGTTCTCTGTAATCCACACAAAACCTCCAAGTACTGTCTTGCTTCGGTACCAATAAGACCGGCGAAGAGAAGGGGGAGCGGCTAGGGCGGATGATCCCTTGTTTCATCATGTCCGCACACTGCTTCTCTATCTCGTCCTTCTGCAGATGTGGGTAGCGATATGGCTGGACGACGATCGGTTCTGAACCTGTTATCAGAGGAATCCGATGGTCACACGATCGGGCAGGTGGAAGTCCCTTGGGTTCTTGAAATATATCTGAGAAGTCGGTGAGGAGTCTTTCCATATCTGCTATGTGCATAGTTCCGCCTTGGAGTGTATGCACATGCGGTTTCTTTGCCTTTACTCTGGTTCCCTGCCAAGTAACTTGTTTTCCATTCAGGTGGAATGACATTGTTAGGGCGCTGAAATCCCATAGGATAGGGCCTAGAGTAATCAACCACTTAACTCCAGGATAGGGCCTAGAGTATCATACTCGTTCAAGGGTAGCACAAATAAATCAGCAGAGAAGGGTTCGGATTTGACCTGTATTTGGATGTCCTTACAGATTCCAGGGCTGTGAACCCGCTCTCCATTTGTGACGGCTACCTGTAGTTGCGGTCTGCTTTCCACTGGTAGTTTCAGTTGAAGGGCAGCTTGCTCAGTTACAAAGTTGTGCGTGCTTCCCGAGTCTACAAGGATACGTACTGGTTTCCCTGCCACCTGTGCCCATAGCTGCATAGTTTGGGAGGTCTTTATCCCGGTGATGGCGTGGAGGGAGATCTCGGGTTCTAGTGCTGCGGGTTCTTCCTCGTCTTCCTCCAGTTCGTCTACCAGGAGGCAGAATAACCTCTTGCATCTGTGGCTCGCTGAATACAGCTCATTGCAGTTGAAGCATTGCCCTCTTGCTCGGCGTTCTGCCATCTCAGCTCTGGATAAGCGTTTGATGGGAGGTGCCGTCATGCTGCTTCCTGTGCTAGGTGCCGGTCTGGGAATGATACCTGTGTGAAGCTTTTGTTCCCTGCTGACTGCCGAAGAAAGGGCCACCCCGGTTGACTTCGGGGGTGTCCGTGATGTCGCTGACCGACCCATGCTGAAGGATCCTCGACTGATCTGTAGCTTACGTTCGAAGGCACGAACTAGGTTCATGGCGATGACCAGATTGGGAGGATGCTGCATCTCCACATCTACCCTTAGGGGCTCAGCTAATCCAGCAGTGAACATATCCACCTGCTGATCTGGGCGTACCAAGGCGGCTGTGGTGAGAAGGGTCTGAAATTGGCACTGGTATTCAGCCACGGTGCCTGTTTGCTTGAGGTTGATTAACTCACCTAGTGGGTTGCTCGTCAATGGGGGCCCGAACCTAAGGAGGCAGTAGGACTTGAATTGGTCCTAGCTGAGCTCTGGTTCCTCCTGCTCCACTCGGTAGAACCAGAGTTGTGCTTCCTCCGTTAGATGGAACGCGGCCAGACTGACCTTATCTCTTTCCTTCGTACGCTGATTGCGAAAGAATTGTTCACAACAGTATAGCCATCCCAGTGGGTCTCTGCTGCCGTTGTACAAAGGGAACCCCAGCTTACTATACTTGGGAATGACCGCTGCTGCTGGGGCGACGATCTGTCGTTCGCTGGCTGATTCCGCCAAATCTGGTCGGCGGCTGTTGGTGGTTGCCGTCCCTTCGGGACTCCTCTCCCTGTTGGAGAAATATGACTCTAGCAAGCGACGAAGCTCCCGAACATCATCCTTGACTTCTCGTACTTCTGCGTGGTTCTCCACGAGCCGGTGCTCCAATTCGTGGACCTTGGATGACAGCTGCTCCATATCGCCCATGACGTTTGGCTCTGATACCAAAATGTTATGGGCCTGGGCATAGGATCTCGTCACGGGTCGGTCCACGGGGAGAACCTCTAGCTTCCCCTTGCTCCTGCCTTTGCGTGCAGACCCTATCGTGGCGACCTAAGGGGTGATTTGTCCAAGAGATCACCCTAACTCTCCTCAACTTGTCTCTTGACTGAAATTCTTGGATGCCTTATTCTCTAGTCGCATCTCCTTAAATAGGAGATTACAAGAGGTGAGGGTCCTCCTTGTAGGAAGACTCCTTGTTGAATTCGACTGCTTACAGATAAGACTCCTAACTTGGGAAGGATAAGGCTTCCCTAAGATAAACAAACTCCTACTACTCTTCTAATAAATAAAGTAAGAACAGATAAGAACAGATAAGAGAAACTGCTAAAGATAAGCTGCTGCTGGCTAAGGATAAGATAAGCTGCTGCCCACGTGGGAACCGCATCACTGCTTCTGCCGGCGGCGGTAAGTCTTCCCCACGAACGCATCCACAACAGGATGCATGGGAGGACTGATTTTGGTTTTCATTTTGGGTTTGCCTTCTTTTTCTTTTGATGATGGCGATTTCTTATCACCATTTACTTGTAATATTTTTTTTCTTCTTGAATAAATTTCTTTTCTATTTATCTTCAAAAAAATGTCTTTCAAAGTTGGGGATGGAGTAAATATAAGGTTCAGGGAAGATGATTGGTTGGGCATTGGTAGATTTTGTGAATTGTGTCCAAGACTCTATAGATTGAGCCAGAAGATTATATCTATAAATTTTCTTTTTTACTGTACCTCTTAAGAAAAAAAAGAATATTTCTATTGCTGATTGCTATGAATTAATCCGAGGAAGAGTGATGTGAAGTCCAAAATTCAGAAGACCACTACTTGATTGGGAGGTTTATGAGTGTGTGGATCTTTTAGCAAAATTGTAGTTGGTGGAGTTACAAGTTGAGAGTAGTGATGTGACATGTGAGATGATGGAAAGAAGCTAGAAATAGTGTGTTCTTAGTAAAATCTTATTATAAAGCTTTGGCAAGAAATTTGGTGAAGTTGGATGTGAAGGGGTGCAAAGGAATCCCATTCCCTTAGGGTGGAGGCTTTTGCATGGCTAGTTGCTTTGGATGACATTCTTACCTAGGATCACATCAAAAGTAGGGGAATTCAAATAATAGGGGGGTGCTATCTATGCTTAGCCGAGGAGGAATCTGTCGTGCACTTATACTTTGATGGCTATGTCTCAAAGTATGTGTGGGTATACTAATTCAGCCTTTTCAGCCTTGTCATGTGGGAAGTGGGAACCGAGATCTCCAAATGATACCTTTGCTCATTGGTCTACTTTGAGAGGAAATAGGAAAGCAAAAGAGATTGCAAAGATGGCTGTTCTAAGGTTCACAGAAGAAAAATGAAGTTTAGAAGAAGGCAAGTTACAGAAGAGAAAGAAAAGGAAATTGAAGACGCAGTTGGTCTACTTTATACTTCTCTATAGTTCTGTCTGCCTTATATTTAATGGTGTACACTATACACCCATTTGCACCCAATTGCCTCCTACTCATCAGGTAAACCCACAATCTTCCAAGTATTATTCTTTTGTAATGCATTCATCTCTATTCTAATGGCATCCTTCCACACAGGAATGGATAGGGCTTTTGATACATTCTTGGGTATGGATTTAAAAGAAATAGAAGCAAGAAAAGATTTATAGGTAGGGGACAAAAGGTTATAGGAAATATACTTAGAGATGCAATGAGCAGTGGAAGAGTGACACTTACCTTTTTTGTAAGGGCAATGAGTGCATTAAGGTCATTAAAAGGACCAACAGAAGGAACGGTATTAGTATCTATCATTGTAGTAGAGACTGGTGGTGGAAGAGGGCTCAACAATAGTAGGGCCAAACTTTGTGCACCTTTGATACACCAGCAATGGCTCCTAAAGTGAAAGAGAGGTGTGAGAAGTAGTATGAGAAATATTAAGAGAAGAGGAATAAGAGTAAGAGAAATATCAAACAACACTCTGCTCTACCTTGACAAAAAGGGCTCTATCAATGGACTCTAGAATGACAGATTCAAAGGCAACAAGTTGGTATTGGGATAGGCTTCTCTGAGGCACATCAAGGAGGTAGGTCCTGTTTGCCTTGTGGCCATGCCCAATCATCTATCAAGACTCCATATCTTGAAAAATGCAATAGGTAGGGGAGAAGGTTATTGAACAGTTTAAGTCTTTGGTAATGCTACTAATAGAAAGCAAATTGGTATTTAATTTAGGGACATAAAACAAATGACAAAGTCAAGCTGTCAGAGACTTTGATGTTTCCCTTCTTGAGAGAGGAACAAGAGAAACATCAACAATAGACACCTTTCATCTCGGGCAGGCAATAGGTGACAAGAATAAAAAAGTAGGTGACACTATTTTTTTATCAGCAAAGTAAATTCATTTATTCATTTATTAAGTTTTTTTCTTGAAGAGAAAATAAAATTTTATTAAAGAAAAAGAAACAGAGTACAAGCATAAGCATGATGTTAAGATAACACCCAAACATTCAAAAGTATTGACTAATCCAACAACCATTCTTGAAGCAGAAAAAATGCAGCCTTCCAGATTTACATCTTCCTTAATCATCTCATCTGAACAGTTCTTCATTCCCATCATCCTCCTCATTCCACACCTCATTTCCTTCCTTTTCTACAGAATTCTTCAACCTCTCTTCCCTTTTACATCTTTCGGAAGCTTCAAAGAACCCTTCTAGCAAACTCCTCTCCACCCCAAAAGAACAATCCTAAGCTCCTGTCCGCAAATCCTCAATACTCACTCTGTCTTGTCCTTGCAAGCTAATTGAGACTTCTCAGAGATCCTTTCCAAACCATCCCCAAAAGAATCCAACATTCTGCACCTTCTCCCCATCTGAATGATGGCATTCTTCTCCTTGCCCCTCTAATACCTTCATCTTCAAACCTTTAGTTTTTAATCTTTTTTTCTTATAAACTCTCTTAAATTTATTTGCCGGACCAGCCCCAATCAAACCATCTTTTAACTTTGAGAAAACTTTTGATACATGAACAATATGGGACTTGAGTCTCTTGCTGTCTTAACTGTCTCTGGAATAACAGCCACACCTTCCTTAAATGACAACTTAAGTTACTGGTTAAAGTACAAACATTCCATCATATATGTGACCTAGGTTACACCAGATTACAACTTTGCTAAAAATAAAGTGGGTCTACCAGTCCCCTGCTATTCTAGAACATCTTTCAAATCATTTGCTTCCTTTTTTACCCAACCAAAATTAGAATTTAATTTCTTTGCACACAGGTCAATTTGTCTGAAGATAAATCTGAATTTCCACGGTGCTGAGTTAATTTGCTTTTCCCAAGATATGACCAAGAGTGAATCTCTCTCAATTTTCAGCTCTCTTGCTTCTAACTGTTCGACAAGTTTCAAGCCTTGTAGGAGAGCTAGAATTTCTGCTTGAATCGAGTCACCAAACCCAATTGGTCCTGAGAACAGTGCCACTACTGCTCCTTGATGATTTCAAATAACCCCCCTATACCTGCTCTCCCCGAATTACCAAAGGAGATGCCATCAAAGTTCAGCTTTAGCTTATTTAGTTCTGGTGGTTTCCATTCGTTTCTTACACTTTCTTTGTGTTTCTGACTTTGCCACTTCACTCCAATTTCTTAATATATCATTTGTAGAAACATTCCTGAAGAGTTCCAATGTGCAGATCTGACTTTTATAGCTTCAATCACTTTCTCCTTTGACTTACTTTTCTTATTGAAATTGAAAATCCTTTGATTTCTTTCTTCCTAGATAGACAATACCAAAGCTGCTCATATTGCCTTTCACATACATCTTCCCTTTTTTTGTTGCCTTGGGAAATTGTAGCTAAACAAACTCACTATGTCTTGGGGAGGGGGGGGGGGGGGGCATCTGCAACCAAGGAGAGCGCAGAAATATTCCCAAATATAAGACACAAAAGAGTAGGAGATTAGTGAGGGAGGGTCTCACCACAAGATTTACATAGGATACACACGTGAGGAGAGAAATGATTATTTGGCCTTCTTTTCTATAACATACCATAGGTGTTTATCTTTCCAAGAAACACTTCCCAATAAAGAGCTTGTACTTTAGGAGGGATTGGTTTGTAACATATTTCTTTCACAGTGAAATTCACCCCCATAGTTTCAAAATGGGTTGGCAGGTTAAAAAAAGAGGCACAAGAAACATACCATTAGGGGCTGGATGACAGATTCTATTATCAGATACATTTTGGTCCAAGTAAACCTTCTCCAGGTTTGAAGGTAGGAGGAGGGAACAACATTCATTATCTCTCAAACCCCTTATGAACTCTTACCGAAAAAAAAACCCTTATGAACCCAAATTCTCAACTTATCCCAAGTTCTGAGGACACATGAATCCTGGCAACAAGTTCAGCCTTAAGATTTGGCAAGGAATAGAAGTCAAGGAATTGCAAATTAAGGGGCTGATCCCCAAGCCAAAGGTCTTCTTAGAATAAAACTTTGGGAAAAGATTTTTGGTCTTTTTGGATGCAGGTGGACAATGCCTCTGTAAATCAGGTGGCTTTTCGACCCTACAACCTCAAGTAGCCTAAGAGAAGAGGGAGAGTATTATGGAGATGTGTTAGGGCTGCTTTAGTATGGACAGTATGGGAGGAAAGAAATAACATTATTTTCAATGATAAAGAGAGGGATGGAGCTACTGTTTGGGATTGTTTGCTGATTAGGGCTATTAATTGGGATAAAGCATTTGATTTTCTTTCACATTTCTCTTTTGGTGACATTTGGAGAAACTGGAAATTAGTTGCAATTTTTTATTTTTTAGTTAAGGACAAAGCTGTTGCAGCCTGGAAGCCCCCATAAAACTAAACTTTGATGGCAGTAGCCTCGGTAAGCTTTTGGGCCCTTTGGTATCAGATATGTATTCAGGAATGCAGAGGGTCATTGTTGCCTTATTCTCTGGTCCAATTGGAGTGGGGGATGTGGTTAGTGCAGAGGTCCAAGCAGTTTTACAGGGAACACAAATTGCTAAAGAGTTGAACTTCGGGAGGTTGGTCATTGAAGGAGATTCTAAATTGGTAATTGGGTGGCTGAAAGAGTTGGAGACTGTAGCTTGGTCTTTCAGGGGGTCGATGAGAAGATTCAAGTGGCTAACTTTCACTTTAATAGTTAGAGTTCAGTGGGAGAGGAGATCAGCTAATGGGCCAGCAGACCTACTAGCTGAGCAAGGGGTGCACAGAGATCATTTATTTTGGGTCCAATTGTAATTTTTCTTTGTTTTCGAGGCAGCATCTCACACCTCCTTAGGGAACTCTTTGCTGTATCTTTTGTTAGTTCATCTTGATTAATTTTAATAAAATGCTTTTTACTTATAAAAAAAAGGTAAGAAATGTAGTCAATACCTCAATGATTGCTTTCCAGGGGGAGTTTGAAGCTACATTAGAAGCTAGTTTTGCATCCCAACCATTGTCCATTACACCATGAATGCTTCCAATGACCCTGTGCCACAACCTATTTACCTCACAAGGAAACCTCCACGGCCATTTACCTAGAAGAGCTGTATTTCTCTTCACCAAATGCCCAATGCCTACTCCACCTTGCTCCTTCGGTTTACATACTTGTTCCAATAAGAAGTCCCTCATTATCTTTTCTAGCTGTCTAGCTGTTTTTACCAGAATCCTAAAGGTGGAAAGGAAGCAAGTGGGCAAGTTTGCTAGGGTGGACTTAATCAAAGTGATTCTTCTCCCCATAGAGATGTAGTGAATCTTTCTATGGGGAGAAGAATCACTTTGATTAAGTCCACCCTAGCAAACTTGCCCACTTGCTTTTTGGTGAATCTTTCTACAATTGGTTTCCAGAAGCTGTTGGTTTTCGGGCCCCCGAAGGCACACAAGGTACTCTAGGGGCCAAGTTTTCACCTCACAGCATAGTATTTCTCCCAAGGACTGAATGTCAGCCTCTTCCATGTTAATTCCTGCCACACAACTCTTTCTCCAATTGAATCAATAATCCATGTGACACCATGGTTGCCTAAGGCAATAGCATGATTAGTTGTAGCATGAGTACCAAAATAGGCAAAACCTATGGAAGGTCTGTAAGTACCATATGTGGTCCCTATTGTAGTTTCCAATTGACTTAGAAATTTACTGTACTTATCAGACTTTACTCTAGCTTCAACCAATGTCTCTACAGTCATTATAGAAGATGGCCCTTGATCATTTGCCTGAGTAGTGACCACATTATCTTTTCCATCCTTCTTCCTACTTTTATTATTTCTAAGCTAAGAAGGCATGAGATGGGGATTTAACTTCCAACATGTTTCTTGACTCAAGTTGCGTAGGTTTCTTTCAACATTCACACACTCCTCCACACCCTTATCACCAATCCCTGGAACCCCTTTGGGCTTCATGCTAAAATGAGCAGAATAATCTGTAGGAGTTTGTAGCATCACACATCTTCTACTCTCCTCATTGTGTACCAAATAATAGGCTTAGGAAACAGTGATGTCATCTTGTGTGAAGATATGCTGCCTGGTTATGACAAACTCTGAATTTAATCTTGTAAGAAACTCAAAGACTTGATTTCTCTCAACCAGTCTCCTATAGGTAGTAGCATGGGCTCTCCTACTCTATACTCTCCAAATGGTCCAACTCCTGCCAGTGAGACTTCAATGTTAAGAAGTAAACAACTAGTGGTTTTTCTCCTAGCTTTAGATTGTTCATCTGATACCTCAACTGGTATGCCCTTACGAAATTCATAGCTAGGTGTAAGCTTCTACTACACCATCATACACTTAACAATTTTTGTCTACATATAATTTTTGGTAATGTGCGGCTCCATAGAGTTTATCAACCACAAAAAAAAATAAAAAATCATATAGTTTTCCTGCACCCTTCGAGCATGGGAAGAGTCTATGGCTTTTTGGTTCTATCATTTCCCCATAATATACCCTAGATTTCAACTTCCCCTATGTAAATGTGAATAAATTGAGCACACTCAAGGTAATTACTCCCATCAAACTTCACTGTAATGATAGAAATTCTAGGAGTCTCTATAGACTCCATTGGGACAATCCTGGACTCTAGGATCTACTTGAAATCATTTCCTAAAGTGTGCTTCACATGCAATTCTTCTTCTACAATGATAGGATATACTCAGCAGGATTGTTATCTCACAAAATTTAATCCCCAATCTCAACTTCACAGTGAAACCCTAGATTGACAACATTGTAGCAGCTCTAGTACAAAGGAGAAAAGTGAAGTGCTCCTTGCAGATACTCTGGATGTCCTCAAAACAGGGAGTGATCTCAAAGGGGTTCAAAACGAAAGAAAATGAGTCTTGAGCACCAATTTCAATCAAGACTTTTAGCCTCCAACCAGTCTTCAAACAAGATCTTTGCTTTTTTCTTGATTTTTGGGCAGCTTCTCTAGAACTTCCTTTAGGCATCAAATCTCTCCACTATACTTTCTAAAAATCTTTCCCAAAACCAGATGATCAATGCTTAGACAGATCAGCAACTGCAAAACCCCATACACTGTTGATCCTAGTAATGTATGGTCTAGGGATTGAGAATAAAGAAGGAAACATGCTCTGATACCAACTTGGAAATCAGATTAGTAACATTCTTGATTATTTTGCAATGAATCAAGAAAGAAAAGAAGTGAAAAACAGATCTGAGTAGAGAAGAGAAGAGAAGAAAGAAGAAACATGTATTGGAAATCTGAAATCATGGGTTAGCAATTTGCTGTCCCACTGTGTTTTTTTGGCTTTAAGTATAACATAAAATTACATATATACTGTTAATAAGGGTAGAAGCAGCAATGAATAAATGAAATAAAAAGAGAGGCCCATGGCCCTATATGACAAGAAAGCCCAATAATAATAATAATAATAATAATAATAATAATAATAATAATAATAATAATAATAATAATAATAATAATAATAATAATATTTCAAAAAAAAAAACAGCCCACTATCTCAACTGGAATGTAGGGATTGTAAGGTGAGGGATGATTTGGTGGTGGTGTCGGAAATAGGGAGGAGGGCTTTTGTAATGTCTCAATGGTGACAGTTTTATTGGAAAAGGTGGAGAAAAGTGTATCCAGAGAGAATTCAAGGAAAGGAAGAGGCAAATCAAATGCTTCAATCCCCAAGGGCAGGGTGATCCATTGGTCAGTAGCCAGTGGATTGGGGAGGACAAGTCATTTTGTCAGTGGTTATTGTTTGGTGGTTGACTTGTGTCTAGGATTGGTTTTCAGTGGGGAAGTTTGAAGTTGGTGTCATGGAGTATAGTATCAGTTCAGGACCTTACTATACATTCACTTGGACACACTTCAGCACCTAGCTCAAGAAGTGAGACTTACCTTCACTTGGACTCAAAAGTCATCTAATTGAATGGCAGATGCATTGACTAAACTAGAGGCCAACAGGCCCCAATTGTATTGGGGTCATTTCTAGGGAGAATGGAAGAAATTTGCAAGGAAAATTTTAAGGACAGCAGTTTCTAACAGGGTAGGGATCAGGGATAGCCTTGGGATGCCTGGCATGATTCAATTGTACAATTAGAACATTTTTTTCATATATTGATAAAGAAATTGAGTTACCAACAATAAAAGGGAGGCAATGGTAGGATTTTTTTTTGCCCAGTTTCGAGGAGGCAGTTCTTTTTAGTTGGGTAGGCTTCCTTCACAGTGGTGTTTTTTGTGTGGTATGAAGATTTTATGCTGTGCCTTTCTCTTTTCAAGGAGGCAGTTCTTTCTGTTTATCTACGACATGGTGGCTTACTGTTGGAGTGTGTGGATTGGTTTTCTTTTTCTCTTTTTTTTTTTTTTTTTCCTTTTCAATCTCTCTTCTTTTCTACAGTCTTTTCTTGTTAGTGAATTTTTGTTATTAGAGAAAAAAGAGAAAGGAAAAGCATAGATACAAGATGCAACTGTGACCTATTTCTCTATGATTTTATTGTTGACTGATTTTCTTCTGCATATCAGATAATAATTCGTTTGGTTATGATATGGGTTGGTGGAAGGAGGAACATTTCAATGCCTCAGATGCTGATGGTGATGGTCTTCTGAATCGGACAGAATTCAATGAGTAAGGTTCTATTGGTGTAGATATTTTGTATTTGGCAATCGTATGCTTTCTCTGATTTCTTCTACTTGTTACCTTATGCTTGTTTTATGAAAGCTTCCTGCACCCAGCTGACAGCAATAGCCCGAAACTTCTTAAGTGGCTGTGTCAAGAGGAAATAAGGTACAATGGATTCTTATTTCTTTTTCAATTTAATGTGAATCTATTCACTTTCTCACAATCTTTATTCTATATTGTTCCTGGCACTGAATTTATTTCTGTATTTTACTCATATTCATGAATTTTTTACCTGCGAAAATTTCACATCTTTCATTTTATTTCATGGATGAGAGATTTTGAATAATATTATCATCAAAATGTATTTCCTGATGCAAGTGGTCATGGATCTCATGGTTGTCTACTTGGCTGTAAAAGCCATTCATCTTGAGGCAAGGTGGCAGAAACGGCTTTGAGATGTAGACCTCAAACATGAAACTATACTATAGGAATCAAGTAAAAAAACTCTATCTTGTTGCAATGAAGAAAAAGTTGATCAAAATCTTGTTTCCATAGATACTTGTTCATTGGAAAAAGGTTTCTGGATTAGGTCAAGTAGGGAGCTTACGTACATGATCCTGCATATTTCTGCCACGTTGAGGGATCCTGTGGCTGATCCAGAGTTTCCATCAGATAGAGGTCCTAGTGTATTTGCTATATATTTGATCCCGGTTCATTCAGCTTACTAACCCTGTATTGAATTATTCCTGACCAATTATAGCCATCCATTGATTCTTCTTTTTTGGTATAAAAATTGCCCTCATAAAAGGTGTATTATGTAGATATGGTCATTCGGCCCAAAAACTTTTCCATGAATGGTGGGGAGAGGATCATGGAGACCCTCTCAATTCTCAAGTTCCAAAATAATTTGCTACATAAGGGACCCTAGGTTGTTTAGAAAAGCTATGGGAGTGGCCCAATTAGAAAACCTATTGCCTTATTTATTGATAAATGGCAAAGTAGAATTGTTAAGTACAAGTATTTAAGGTATTATTTCCCTATCATTACAAAAAGGTTGATTGGATGAAAAGACCATCATTTCTTTACAATGAACCATGCCCTACTTTCAACTATATCTTATGTTTTATCCCCCCCAACACACACACACCACCCACCCCCCACCTCTACCACTACTGCCACCAACACAACACACACAATTTTGTAAATGTAACATAGTGATCTCCATGGAAAATGGTGACAGTTTGCATGTCCTAACTGACTGAGGACTGGTGCAGGAGCATGGACACTACAGCCTGTAGTACTGTAGTAGCATTTTCTGTTGTTATTTCTGTTTTCTGAGGGTCTTTTTGTTATTTGGATAGCTTAAATGTTTTGTTGTCTTTTGTTGTTAGTTTGTGGCTTGGGTTGAAAGTTTATGTGGCTTGCAAGGCAAGCTTCTTAGCTATTAGCATATGTAAAGAGAAGGGATCTACACATGGCTGGGTCGGTTTTGAATGGATCTACACGTGATCCACTTGGGGAGTGCGTGGACATAACAGAGGAAGAATTCCTGGGCCAGAGGGCCTAGGAATTTTAAATCCTTTAGAAACGAGTTGAGAAGTGAGCCCAGTTTTGAAGGTGGGTCAGTTCAAGAGGCTTATGAGGTTGCCCAGTTAGAAAAACATAAAACTCTTGTGCCAAGAAAAGAAGCGTTGGGAGAAACTACGAGCCCTGTAGATAGATCAAGGGTCCCAGAGGTTGAAGAGGATTTGATAGAGAAGGTGTCACAGAAGAAGGCACTTGCGATGCTGAAGGTTCGTTTGGAGAATGACAATTTTAGAATGACAATTTTCTTCCCCCCCCCCCCCCCCCCCCCAAAAAAAAAAAAAAGAAAAAAAGCTCCAATGATGGTAGAGAAGGGGGAGACTCAAATGAATGGTCAAGTTCACCAACGGTGAGGGAGAAGAGTTGGAAAAGGAGATGATTGGGGAGGAAAAATGGCAGGGGCAGAAGAGGAGGGCGATAGAAGGATGATTGAGGTTTTACTATGAAGGGTAAAAAACTGAGTTGAAGAAGAAAGGAATTGTAGTCAAGAGGACAAAGTGACTGGGGTGATGGGCAGGGGCGGAGCCAAGTATATTGGTGAGGGGTCTTTGGCCCTCCCAAACTTTTTGTCAAAACTATCATATATATAGCTTAGTAAGTGGAGGCAGGGGCTAAGGAAATGGGAGATGCGGAAGAGCCAGTGGGGAAGGGAGAAGGAGAAAAGAACAAAGTTCTAACAGAGGAGAAAAGAGGGGGAGGAAGATCTAGGGATTGAGGGAGGGGGAAGAGAGGAGGAAGGAAGTAAGTTAGGAGATGGAGTTAGGACTTACAAAAGGAAGAAGTACAGAGAACTTTCCCCTTAGGAGAAAGTGGGAAAGGAGAGTCAGGGGAGGCTAATGAAGATGAACCAATGATGGATGAAATTCATGAGATTGAGGATGTGATTTAGAGAATGTGGTAAATAAGGAGATAAAAGTCAGCAAAATTTTGGGACTGTTTTTCCTAGGAGGGGAGGAGTTTGCAAAGGAAGCATTCAGATCAATGGAGGAACAAAATGGGGAAAGAGAGAGTAATGATAAACTAGTGTTTGAATGCAATTCTGGTAACCCTTTAATTCAAGAAAAGGAAGAGTGTGCTGAGGATGGTTGGTGGGGAGGTAGCCAAGAAGCAGGAAGTAATATCCAAGGGGGTGGTGGGTTCAGAAAAGGGGCAGAAGTCAGCAAGGAGCCTGGAAGAAGTTGTGGGAACTGTTAATACAGATAGAAGATTCAGAACTCAAAAGAATAGAAAAAGTCAAAAGTAGATTGCAGTTTCGAAGGCTTTTGCACGAATAAAAGGAGGCTTATTTGATATTGGGTCTAAAAGGCTTGTCAAAAAACCCATAAGATTAGAGAGAGGGCAACTAGAAGGGTCTCAAAAAGCTGAGAGAAGAGTTTGTAATTGGGAATCCTTTGTGGGGTAGGTGTTAGGGATGGGTCTGCAGTGTGTGTTTGGGTTGGGCTTTCATCTTGTCTTGTTTTTCAATGTTTTTTTTCTTTTGTGTGTGTGTGTATGGGTTTGTTGGGGTTTGGCTTTTTCAATGGGTTTTTATGGGTCTGTTGCTTTCTCTTGGGTGATTTCTTATCACCTTTCTTGTATTTTCTTTTTGTTTAATAAAATTTTTATTTTATCTTCAAAAAATAAACCTCTTTTTCCAGGCCTTCTCATCTCCTTTACATATTCACTGCAATTAGGATTTGGTCAATTATTTGTCGCCCTTGAATAAACGTCACTTGGGCTTGACTGATAATCAAGGGGAGAACTACTTTAATCCTCAAAGAGATCACTTTAGCCAAGATTTTGTAGATACTCACCAAACTAATCGGCTTGAAGTCTTTTGGGTGGTTAGCATTCGACTTCTTAGGGATTAGAGCCAAAAAAGTAGCATTAACTCTGCGGCTTACTATGTGTTCTTTTGCAAATTCCTTAAAGACATCACACAAATCATCTTTTGTTATTTCCCAACAATCTTGATAGAAAGCCATTGTGAAGTCATCAAGGTCTGAAGCCTTAGCTCTATCTCTTAAAAACATTGCTTGTTTGATTTCTTATTCCTCAAGATTCCTTTCTAATCACCTAGCTTTTTCCTCGGACACCCTTAGCCAATCCAACCCTTTCACCACCAATCTCTCATTCAAAGGTTTTCTGAAAATGGATTTGAAGTGGTCCACAAACTTCTTGACTATCTCATCTTGATTAGTAACCACCTCTTCTCCTAACTCTAATTTGGTCACAAAATTCCTCCTCCTATTTACTGAATCATGAAAAAATCTAGTATTCCCATCACCTTCCTTAATCCACTTGTGCCTTGACTTCTGCCTCTAGCTTATTTCCTCTCTCAAAAGCACCTCTTCTAAGTCCTTCCTCAGTTGTCTTCTCAATTCTCTAATTGATCTAAAATGGTCAACAAAGGCCTTAGCAATGTCACCTTGATCTGTGGTCTCGGTTCACTCCACCAATAATGAAGAGATTGGGCTCTTTCTTTTCCTACCATTTGCTAAAGCATGGAAGAATTTCATGTTTCCATCACCTTCTTTAATCCACTTCTCCCTAGACTTCTACTTCCAACCTATCTCCTCTCTCAAGAGAGTAGTAACCTCTAGCTCCTTTTTTAAAGATCATCTCCTTTCCCTATCTTGGTTTTCTAAGACACCTTGCACTTCCTATCTATCTCCTCAATTTGTGAGATTAAACTAACTTTTTTCTCTTCCACTCTCCCAAACTTCACTTTGTTCCATTCGTTAATTTCCCCTTTTGATCTTTGTAGCTTTTTCAAAAATTTTTGACCTTCCCACATAGGTTGTAAACTTTGGGACTCCCACCACTCTTTTACCTTATCTTTGAATTCCAAATGGGTAAGCCACACATTCTCAAATCTGAAAGGAGTGGGACCTCCATCCAAAGACCTCTGAAATAAACAAATTGGCCAATGATCTGATGTAATCCTGGGCAAAATATTTCCCCTCAAGCCCATCCAATGTTCTTCTCGATCAAGAGACATTAAAAACCTGTCTAGCCTAGAACAAATAGGATTAGCCTGAAGGTTGGACCAAGTACTCAGGAGGGATTTTGACCATTTAGAGAAATGAGGAAATGGAATGTGTGGAGGAATTGGTTGGTAGATATTCAGTCTCCTTAAAAATTAGAAGACTATCGGATGGGAGGGAATAGGTGGTAACAAATGTATATGGTCCGAACTCCTATAGAGATAGGGAGGATTTTTGGGAGGAATTATGTGCTATTAGGGGAATCTGGGAGGGACCATTGTGTGTGGGAGGTGATTTCAATGTCATCAGATTTTCGGGAGAAACAAACAATCCGAACAAAGGAATCACTACCAGCATGAGGAAGTTTAATAAATTAATTGATTCATGTGAATTGAGTGAACCTCCGATGCTAAGGGTGGACTATACTTGGTCAAATTTTCAATCCCCCCCAACCTGTTCCAAACTGGATAGGTTTCTCATTACTCCCGACTAGGAAGAATTGTGGGGCTCAATAGTAGTGAAAGGGCTACCTAGGGTTACTTCATACCATTGCCTCATTTACATTGAGAAGGAAAGTCTAGGAGGAAGCCCTACTCCATTCAGGTTTGAAAATATGTGGTTTGAGGATCACTCATTTAAAACCAGATTGAAGGAATGGTGGCAAGAACTTTGACCTTTGGGGAGTATGAAAATGTTAAGCTTTGCATGGAAATTAAAGAGGATAAAAGGGAAAATAAAAGAGTGGAATAAAGAGCATTTTGGGAGGGTAGTGGAAATAAAAGATAACATAGTGAGGAAGATTGAGGAGCTAGACAAGAAAGAGGCTATCAGAAGAAGAGAGAGAGGATCGATGGAAAATCAAGCAAGAATTGGAAGATATATTAAGAAAGGAGGAAATATGTTGGAGACAGAAGTCAAGGTATCATTGGATTGTTGAAGGAGATGGTAACGCTAAGTTTTTCCATGCAATTGCAAACGGAAGAAGAAAGAAAAACTTAATCTTTAGTGTGGAGGGGGTCAGGAAGTAAGAGAAAGCCAGGAGATCACAAGGATCTTTGTAAACCATTTCAAGGAAATTTTCACAAGTTCAAGCAGGGTGACAACAGAGCTACCAGAAATGGAAGGGGATAGGATCTCAGAAGAGCAATCCTTGTTTTTGGAAAGGAATTTTACTTTGGAAGAAATCAAGGATGCAATCTTCTCCATGGAAAGATCAAAAGCCCCCAAGCCGAGTGGATTTTCAATGACCTTCTATCAAGAATGATGGGATTGGATGAAAACTGATATTTTGGAAGTGTTCAATGAATCTTTCTCAAAGGAGAGGTGCCTCGAGGGGTGAATGCCACTTTTATCACTTTAATCCCGAAGAAGAGAGAGGCCAAAACCCCTAAAGATTATAGGCCAATTAGTCTTATTGGGAGTGCATATAAAATTATTGCAATGGTTCTCTTAGAAAGAATCAAGAAAGTGCTACCGTCGATCATCTCACCTTTCCAAGGTGCCTTTGTGGAAGGAAGGCAGATTGTGGATCAAATTCTAGTGGCCAATGAGTGTGTTGCAGAAAAAAGAAAGGGTAGAGGAAAAGAGTTAGTGTGTAAAGTGGACCTAGAGAAAGCCTATGATATGGTTAATTGGGAAGTTCTTCTTCAAATGTTAGAAAGGTTGGGCTTTGGAACCAAATGGAGATCTTGGATTAGAGGATGCCTAAATTCTGTCCATTACTCAATTCTTATTAATGGTGTAGCGAAGGATTTCTTTCCGACTAAGAGAGGAATTAGGCAAGGAGACCCTTTATCCCCTTTTCTCTTCACTATAGTTGCTGAGGTGTTGAGTAGAATGGTGGCGAAAGCTGATTCCTAAGGACTGTTCAGAGGGTGGAGGATAGGTAGAAATCAAGTGGTTGTTACCCACCTCCAATTTGCAGATGACACAATATTCTTTTGTAAGGGTGGAAATGAGGAAGGAGTGGTAAACCTAAAATTACTATTGGATAACTTTGTGGGGGTGACAGGTTTAAAGGATAAATTGGACTAAAACAGGCATTGTAGGGGATAATCTGGAGGAAGGTGAACTCCATAGATTCGCAGAGATTTTAGGGTGAAAGATTAGAAGTTGGCCAATGAGCTACTTGGGGTTTCCTTTAGGAGGCAATCCTAGGTCAGAAGGTTTCTGGAAGCCAGTCATTGAAAGATTTGGTAGAAAGCTAACTCTGTGGAAGAGGAATTATATCTCTCTAGGTGGAAGGATAACCTTGATTAGAGCCACTTTGACAAACCTCCTTATTTATTTCCTTTCAACCTTTAGAATACCATGTAGAGTAGCAAGGATTTTAAAGAAATACATGAGAGATTTCCTGTGGGACCTAGGAGAGGAGAGGAAGGTTCACTTGATTAATTGGGACCAAGTTAGAAAGCCCAAGGATCCAGGGGGTTTGGGAATAGGAAATATTTCACTCAGGAACTCAGCTTTGTTAGGAAAATGGTTGTGGAGGTTCCCTTTTGAGAGAGACAAGCTGTGGCACAAGGTCATTGAGAGTATTCATGGTTTGGATGGAAATGGTTGGGATGCAAAAAATGCCCTTTATGTTTCTTGAGCTTCTCCTTGGAAAGCAATTTGTGAAATTTACCCGACATTCCTTAATTACATTTGACTTGATGTGGGTCAGGGTAATAAAATTCGTTTCTGGGAAGACCTTTGGGTGGGAGATAGTCCACTTAATGACCTTTTTCTTGACCTCTACACTTTGTCAAATTTCAAAGGGGAAACAGTAAGAAATTTGGGAAATCCTAGTCCAAATGGGGTTAATTGGAATCTGGGTTGGGGATTTCCCTGTGAAAGAAATATGGAGTAAGCCTATTCCCCCAAAAGTTCAAGCTTTCTATTGGGAAATCTTCCTCGACAAGGTAAATACTTGTGATATGCTGCAGAGACGAAGGCCTTATGTATGCCCTTCTCCTCACATGTGCTCCCTTTGTATGGAAAGTGGTGAGTCCCTGTCACACCTATTATTATCTTTCTCCTTTGTGCATCACATTCGGGAATTTTTTTGTACTCTCTTTGGTTGCAGGTGGGTTTCTCCTCAAGATGTGGCCAGACTCTTCAACCAGGACTTTTTGAGTCAACCAAAGAAAAGAGGGAAGGTTATGTGGAAAGCTACAAAGGCAGCTATTTACTGGGTGATTTGGGAAGAAAGGAACAACAGAATATTTTTGGACAGAAGTAGAACAATGGAGGAGGTAATCGACACCATCAAAGTTAAAGTAGCTCATTGGGTAAGATCTATGCATATCTTTCAAGATTTCCCAATCAGACATTATAAGATCTTGGACAGAAGTAGCACAATCCTCAAGAATAAAAGAGAAAGTAAGGATGAAATGGAAACCTCTAGATGGTAATAGGTTTAAACTGAATTTTGACGGAAGCTCTTTTGGAAATCCAGGACTGTCAAGTATTGGGGGAGTAATCAGAAATTCTAAAAGGAGAATATTAGCTTTGTTCTCTAGACCGATTGGCATGGGCAACTCTCTAAAAGCTGAGTTAATAGCATTGCTAACGAGGGCTGAAGATAGCTAAGCAACTGGGAATGAGGCACATTGAGGTTGAAGGGGATTCCAAGGTGATCATTTCTTGGGCTAAAAACAATGGAAGTATTCTGTGGACCTTCAAACAAGTGATAAGGGAAGTGGAAAAGGTTGCAAGGGAGGTAGAGGCTGAATTCAAATGGGTTAGAAGGAGTGCAAATGGGCTATCTGATTATCTTGCTAAACAAGGGGTTTTGAGGCAACAATTGTTTTGGGCTGCAATGTAAAGTGGGACAGAAATTTGTAGTAGTGTGGGAGCTTTAATCCCATACACAAAGCTGCAAAACCTTCTTTTAATCCTAATTTCAAATAAAATTCTCTTTTGCTGATAAAAAAAAAATGTTAAAATTCCTCATACTTGAAGAAACTTTCTGCCTTCCTCCAATTGATTCATCCACAAACCTAGTCACATTAAAATCTCCTCCTAAGGACCAAGGTCCTTCCCACAATCCTCTAACATCTACTAATTCTTCCCACATCCTATCCCTTTCTTTGTAAGAATTTGGACCATAAACATTAGTGAGAACCCATTCAAACCCATCCTGAATATTCTTTAACTTTACCAAGACCGAAAATCTTCCCGCTAGCTCATCACTACAATGGAACAAATCCTCCTTCCAAGCTGTTATTTTTCCCCCCTGAAGCACCCCATGCTAGTGCAAAGCTCCACTAAGTATTTCTCTCTCCCCAAAAACTCCTGATCCATTTCCTATCTACCTCCTGAACTTTGGATTCCTAGACCATCACTATATCTGGTTTTTCTTTCTTCAACAACTCCTTAATCAACCTTCTCTTTGTGGCACTTCCTAGTCCCCTAATATTCCAACTGATGATCTTCATTAAGCTGTCTGAAAGTCCCCTGTGACTCCTCTTTCTATAGTCCTTTTCTTCTTCCTCCCCTAGCACTAAATTCTTTACCCCCCTCTACATCATTCATGAGTTTCTCTCTTTATTCAATTTTTTCTTTCTTTTTCCTCCCCCTCCCCCTCTTCCTTTCTTCGTTTGGGAGCTCACTCTTTGGTCTTCTCTATGTTAAGCCTTATCCTATTTGCTAGGTTCACCACTTGGTCCTCTCCCCCTTGTCTCCTTTCTTCCAAGAAACCTGCTTCAGATCTACATTCCTTTCCCTTTCCATTCATTAAAACATTGTCATCGTTCTCCTGATCTAGTTTTTCTTTACCCTTTCCTCCCCCTTGCTACAATCTCCAACTCTCATGTTTTCCCTTGTTAGATTTACCACCCCAACTACACTCACATCACCACTAGGCAAGTTCATGGGCTTTATCACAATAGGAACGGGAGTTGGGCTATCTGCATGAGAGCTAGAAGAGGAGTCAGTAGTAAAACCGAAATGACAAGAGGCTGTAGGGATTACCAAGACACAAAGGAGGCGCAGACTCAACAGAAGGGGGATTTTCAAGTTCCTTATCTCTCCCTTTTCAGATAATGGTTGCTCACCGCTCACCAAAACATCAGTTTTTTTTTTTTTTTTTTTTGAATGTGATCCATGGCTACATTAAACATTTCAGTTCTTGGTTTTGTACCCCTTGGAGGAGACTCCTTCGAAACTCTACAGTTCCCCTGCTCAGTCATCCTTTGCTCTTCCAACTTTAGTTGCTCAACAGAGAAGTCTACACTCTTCTCGAAAACAGGAGGACCCCTGTTGATCTTGGACATGATTTATTAAGCTAACACCATTTTTCTCTTGCCCTTCCAACGATATGTCCACTTGATCGCCAAGGTTTTCTCAGAGCTCTTTCTCCCCTTGAGTTTCACTGACCATTTCTATCTTAAACAAATCACCAATATACAAGTCCTCTTCATCCTCCAAGCAAACTTGGATAGTCCCATCCACGCTTCCTATACTGGATTCTTCATCAAAAAAACTATCCTCTTCAAAATCTAAACAGTTTATGGTCCATCGTCTTCTTCATCCCCCTGCACTTCCTTTGATCTTGCGTACCTAGGGTTGGGCTTTTCTTGCATCGATGGAGAACGGCTAACCCACTGTAAGTGCGACTGCTTCCTAGAGTTTTTGCTGTTAGAGAACGGTGAGGACGATGATAGACCCAAAATAGAATCCTCCATTGATCCTCCAACAACCCCACATGTGATTTTTAAGTTATCATGTGAGGGCGGGTTGCAAACTGGCCCAACCGTTTGGTTCAGCCTTGGTTTACATTCTTTAGAAGCCTTTTTTCCAAAAACCTCTCCTTTTAAAGCTTCTATGTAGGACATAGGCTTGTTCGTTCGAAATTCAAAACAATTTGAAAAACCAGCCAAAAATGGGAATTTACCATTTGGAGCCTGAATTAATTTCGCTCAACATTCTATTTTCTTTTGGGGGAAAACCAAAAACGGCATAGAAATCCCCCTCCACCCCAACCCCGACGGAGATGAATTCCCCGTCTGAGACCTGAATCCCCGAGCTGAGAGAAAGAGAAAGAGGGACTGAGAGAGAGAAATAGAGAGAGGACCGTTGCGAGTTGATGCCAGCGACGAGAGAGAGAGTCCGACGGGCGAGGGTGAAGGCGAGGGCAGTCGGTGATGATAGACTGAGACTGAGTTTCAGTTCTTTCTTTTGAGTATCTCTGTCCTCTGTTGAGACTCGAGCGGTAGACCGGTAGTCGGCGACGATAGGTGCCCGATGATGTCCGATGTTCGACGAGCGAGTGGCGACAGCGACGACTGTCGGCGAATCGGCAACGAAGACCAAGGAAGAAGAAGACTGACTAGGGTTCATGGTTCAGAGTTCTCTGTTTGTGTCTGTCGAAGACTCTAACCTCTAAGAGCCAAGTGTTTTTGTTTTTTAAGTTTTAATCTTTAAAATAATTAAATAAATGAATAATAATATAATATAATATAATAATATAATAATATAATAATATAAATATTATATAAATAATATATAATATTATATTATATATAATTATATATTTATTAATCTGGGACGGGTCAGGGCGGGGATTGCATTCCCCATCCCCGTAAGTGTCATCTTCAACCTTTTGCCCTTTCTCCCAAAGCAATGATTCAACTTCCGACACTACCCAAACTTGCCTCCACCTACCATCAGAGAAACTTCGATCAACCTCAGAATCTTCTCCGGCTTGGAACCCCCTAACCATAAGCTGTCCACTCGAAGATCAGGCACATCCACCTCTAGAATGAATCCTCTACATATTGCTGCAATCTAAAGGAATATTTCCTCTGTCCAAAGCAAGGTTCAAAGTATCGATACGATACGCCCCATATCGGGCATATCGTATCGTATCGTATCTTTTGGTCTCGATACACCTATTTACAGGTGTTTCGGGACCCCCATTTATTTCAATAAAAAAATAGTTAAAAAAATCTCTAAAAATCAAATTTTGAAAAAAAAGCTAAAGAAAAACATTGAGCGCTTGCTTTTTAGTACCAATACGCCCCTGCCGATACACGGGCTTATTGATACTTTGAACCTTGGTCCAAAGATTGAAAGGAAGCCCCACGATTTTCAGACGAAGGGAATCATAATTTACCTCCATCTCATTGCAAGAGGGATTCCATTTTTCCACCAATGCTACTCCCTCTCTTGTAGATACTCTGATTAGATTCTCAGCTCTACTATCCATATCTAAAATTGCTGCTGTTTCCCTAAAAGGATGAAGTAATGCCTTTTCCATTGTCAGCACAGAGGCCACTACATCCTGTAGCACTCTTTCCCAGTCATCCACCTTCTTACCCAAGCTAACCACCTTTCTTCTTCGCCACTCTTCCAGACCGCCATCAGCCATCAGTTTTGAGCAGAGGGAGTTTTCACATATACCTCCAACTCCCATCGCCTTCTCCTTGTTGCAAGGAGATTCAGAAGATTGCTTTGATTCAGGGGGTTCATGATGCTCATTCCTACCTTCTGATCGTCTTTCCAGTAACCACAGTCTCTGTTCATACTCATCCAGGGCCTTCGCAAAATTCGACCACCCCTGTTTCTCCTTTCCAGCAGGGACACAAATAATCTGCCTTTTTCCCATTCCAAACATTTCAATCAGTTGGATGAACTCTCCCATCATTTTTCTTCTCCACCATGAATTTTTTTTCTTTATCACACAAAGTTCCCCTTTTGGACCTGTCTCTGTAATGGCAAATAATATGCCATTGAAGAATCCTTTGGACCATCTTGAAGCTTCCCTACTTAAGATCACCACAGATTTTTACCGCTGAATCTCCATCCAGTTCTTCCAACAGAAAATTCTTCTTCTCCATATCTAGGACTTTCTTCCACCTAGTCGCGGGAACAAACTTCTCCATCTCATGCCCCTGAACTGGTAATATGAATTGTGTTATATTAAAAGAGGGAGAGTTTCCCCCCAAGAAAACCTTGGAATATCAATCCAATTTATGCAGCCAACTTGAGTGGGAGTGTTGGTGATGCATAAGGATTTAAGTTAATACTATACATATTTCAGTTTTGTAGTAGGGGTAGCGTTATAATTTTATTGTGAGAAGTAATTGAACAACCTATTCCATTTTTCTACCTAAGATGTCTGTTTCTTCCTTTTTCCTCTTCTATTTTTATTTATTCCCATTTTACTGTTAAACTTGAGTTTCAACTATCCCTCGGCTGTTTTTTTTTTTTTTTTTTTTTTGCATGAAGCGGCCATTTGTATTCTCACACTTGTCAGCCCAAAATTTTAGCATGGCTCCAAGCCATAGCCCCTAAAATACAGTTAATTTCCTGATTTATGGCCTCAATTACTTGCTTTGCATCTGATTCAACCTCCTGACTTTACTGCCAGTTTTATACCAATGACCATAGCCCATATTTCAATGCCTGCTTCTCTGCTTTCCCGAATCTTGTATCCCCTAGTTGCAAGAAAAGCACCCTGATAATGACAGCAGCAGTAACCTTCTATTGTGGTATTGGACAAGAGATGCATCAATTTTGAGTCTAAACAAATCCTATTTCAGGTTTCACCTGAAATAGCTAAGAAATTTGAACATGAAATGCATCAGTTTTATTGATGTTGTTGTTATTTTCCAAAAAATAAAGTTCTTACTGCGGCCTGTCATTGTTATCATCATTCCAATTATCTAAGAAAGAGATCTAAAGCATGTATTTGATCTGGCATTTGGTACCTTAGCATGTATGAGATCAGTCATCATTATTGTCATTCCAGGGGTCCTCTCAATGCCCACTTATCCTTGACAGAAGATGGCCAATCCTTTATCCATTCAAAAACTGACTGAGGAAGTTGGTCTTCCCTCAGTTGTAGCATAAAAGCAAACCAAACAGATTTTGCAAATTAGCATTTGATAAGCAAATACTCCACTGTTTCTTCTTCCTGGTCACAATGTGGACAAGGAACTTTCCCATTTAAGCTTCTCTTGTACTGCATTCAAAAGAAGTACCCATAGGAGACTATGATCTTTGTTTCTCATACTTTCACCCATTTGATAGATTATGCTGCTGGTGCAGTGTTTTAAAAGCACAAGGCACAAAAAAGGTGCAGGGGTCAATTTGTGCCTGAGGCACCAGGCGAGGTGTGCTCCTTTTTAAGTGAGGCGCAAAAAATAAAAAAAAAGTTAAAAAATCAAAAAAATTAAAAAACAAATAAAATAAAAAATTATTAAACATAATATTAATAAAAATATAAACTTAAATTTTAAAATAAATGTTTTAAAAAACTATTATCGAATATTAAAATACATAAATATAACATGTAAGGCATATTCAAATGAGAATTTAAAAACAAAATCAAATATATAAAACATTTTCAAGCATATAAAACCCACAATCTCTTTTTTTCTCAATTGCATTACTTCAAGTGGCTAACGTGATGTAAAACATATTACATCCCTGATTCTACAAGCCGCCTTTGTGCCATGCCCCTCGAGGCAAGCCCAAACAAGTCCATGTTAGGTCTTAAATTCTTAGTTCTCACACAAAATATAATGATTTTATAGTTTTTATTGCTTTTTAAAAAGATATCTTATTAGGATGAACGAATGAACAACATTACCAAATAGGGGGTTCTCGAAGCGTCAGTTTCAAAAGATAATGATTTTATAGTTTTTATTGCTTTTTAAAAAGATATCTTATTAGGATGAACGAATGAACAACATTACCAAATAGGGGGTTCTCGAAGCGTCAGTTTCAAAAGGCGCACACCTGGTCTGAGGCGCAAGGCGCACCAGGTGCACCAGGCGTGGGCCTTTTGAAAGGGTGCATCTAGGACCTGGGCGAGGCGCCTACCCTAAAATGTGCCTTGCCTGTGCGCCTAGGCACGCCTTTTAAATCACTGTGCTGGTGAAGGATCAATCATTAATCACTGACCTATAAGCTGAGTGAACAGAGATGCCTCAAGAGATTGGTTAAAAAATTATGGATTGGATACTTATCTTACAAGAATTCAGAGATGTCTCAAGAGACTCTTTAAGAAAAGTTTTGGGAAATACTACTTGATTGAATGGAACTGTTGGATAATTTTTGTATTGATGTAAAAATCGGAAAAGTTGGATATAGTTGTTTTTTTTCTTTTGGTGATTTCTCATCGTTTTATGTGTTCTTGATGGATTTTTTCCACTTAAGGAATTTTCTTTTTTATTTACTACCAAATAAAGCCGAGTTAACAGAGAAATTGCCCCGAGTCTTTTCTTTGAATCTCCCCTACCACATATCATAAGAGAAATACTGCAGATGCAATCCACAGCTTCTTTTCTTTTATTGGTAAGGTTCAATCCACAGTTCCCTCATCCCCTCATCAAAGAATTTAGAAATCCTCTTTCTACTTCCCCAGTTCCCTTCTTGAGCAAGCAAATCTTTTATTCTTTTACTCTCATCTCAAGATCTCTCACCTCAGATAGCGATTGTGGAATTGGAAAATAACATGACCTTGGAAAAATGGACTTCTTTATTCTCCAATTCCTCTTTATTTTCTTCTTCAAAGTGGTCTCCCCTCGGAAAACAGGGTGATTCTCCATAAAATTCTGCTTTTTAAAAGGAATTGATTGCCATGGTTGCAGCAGCTCATAATATACAGCTATATATTTGCCAATCCCTGCAGTTTTGATACTATCAGAATTTTAACTATATAACAAGAGATACTGCATTTCCTTTTGAAAGCATTAGAAAGTACAGCCCGTTTTTACTACAAAGTTGGATTTTTATAGAAATAATTGCTTCACGCTTGTTTTGACGATCATGATCCTATTTATTGTGCGGTTATTTGGTTATAGTTCCAACTTCCAACTTGTTCTTTTGAAATTAGGTTTATATGGACCTTGTTCAGGAATCTTTGCCTATTATCTGAATAAAGTGCACCTTTTCTTCTCAGGGAGAGAGACACTGACAAAGATGGGAAGATAAACTTTAAGGAATTCTTTCATGGTCTGTTTGATTTGGTAAGAAACTATGATGAAGAAGATCACAACTCCTCGCATCACTCTGATGATTCAATGGAAGCACCAGCCAAACAGTTGTTTGCTCAACTTGACCAGAATAATGATCAGTACTCATCTATACAACTTTTTTCTTTAAATAATTCTGCAAACAGTTTTTTTTAATTACTGATTGATCTGGGTTTTCTTTTTCAGGCATTTGTCAGAAGATGAACTGCTACCTATAATCGGAAAACTCCATCCATCAGAACGTTACTATGCAAAACAACAAGCAGATTACATCATATCACAGGTAATAATTTATTGAATTGAATGCCAAAAAAAAATATTGAATTGAATGTCAATCTTTGCAAAAAATGCATGTCAATTACTTAAATTTAATATTTCTCATGTATGCCTTTTTCATATTTTCTCATAATGTATCATTGGAAAGTCAAATGGATATGGATGTAAATTTCTACAAGTACCTAACTTCAATGAAGAAAACCGAGATGGACTTATTTGCCCATCTTTCAAAAGAAAGCCGTTGTTTTGTGGTCTTTGTTCCAATCCTCCTTCCTGGATCACAAAAAATAATGCTTTGATCCACCATACGTGTGTGTGGCGGAAATGATAAAAGAAATCAAAGCTAGAAAGTTTTGCATACGTGGTAACTCAATTAGTGTCCAAAGAACCTCTGCATTACATTCTTCATCCTCTGTTCTCTTTCTCAACTTTTAAACCCTTGAACCAAAATGTCTGAAGGGTTTTATCTTCACTCATGCTACCTTTTATATCATTATAATATGATGTATCACAGCACACCATATAAAACCCCATTAAAAACATTAAACATGATATATCACTAGCTCAGCTCTTTTTCTTGACTAGTGAGCTCCAAACAAACTCACATTCCGTATTTTATGATATGCTTGTGCATAGCTTTATAATTTTTGTAGATATTCTTTTTCATAGTGAAAGGCTATATAGCTGAGATATTATTTTTATATTCTGCAGGCAGATACAAATAAAGATGGGCGCCTGTCCTTGGAAGAGATGATTGAAAGCCCATATGTATTTTATAGTGCTATTTTCAATGATGAAGATGAATATGATTACCATGATGAGTTTCGTTAATTTTTATTCTAGGTAAACATAAAGGTCTTCCAATCTTCATTGTTATACTTTCTTGCTTCTCTCAAGAGTAAATATTGTCTTTTGACGGTTGCCAAATGATTTTTAGGATCTCAGACCAGTTGGAGGATACTGGTAGACAGTTACAATTCAAAATTTTCTCAGGAGTTGTGTAGAATAAGAAGAAAGAGCTTTTTAACAACCTTTTCATTGTCAGTGTTGCATTCCCTGAATTGCTCGATAGTGAGTTCCTTCTTTCCTATTGCTTCTTTATCGTTATGCTTTCTAATAGTAAAATAACCTGATTCAAGTTTAGTTTATTTGATTTTTCCTTTAAACAATTCTTGCAGTGCAATTTACATTGGATTGATAGTTGGGGGCTTTCAAAAAGCAGTTGGATATTAGTTTAGTCTGACACTTCTCTTTTTAGTTTTATCAGCTTGTGGCCATTTTTCTTTGTGATATTTACATGCATATCATTGAATCAGTATATATGTACCAGTACATTTCTAATCATATTTTCGATCAGTGATGTCAAAAATGATAAGAAATTTAGTTAGTCTTAAAATTCTCTTTTTAGTTTTATGAGCTTGTGGCCATTTTTCTTTGTGATATTTACATGCATCATTAAATCAACATGATATAGGTGAGTTTGTTTGTTTGTTTGTTTGTTTTATTCTTTTGATAGGTCCAAAGATTAAACTATAAGACCTGAATATTTACATAGTTCTGAACATCTGGAACCCAAGCAGGATAAATATCAGAAAAGAAAAAGACCCGATATATAGTTTTAGCTGCTTGGGCAACGAGATGAGCTGAGATATTAAACTCTGTTTACATGATAACAAGAAAAAGGAGCTGAAAAGACTGTAAGATTTCCTTGGTCTTAAACAAAAGCCATAGGCAAGACCAAGGGACAGCAAATTTATCCTGAAATGCCTGGGTCACGTTGGGAGAGTCCGACGAACATATGATAAACTATGCAGTATAGCTTGTAATTCAGCTTCTTCCATTGGTTCCAAGCTCTGCGATTTTGGAAGTGCGTTTGATAAGCAAATACCACCAAAAGAACAAGAATGCGAGGATATTAATTATATCAGTAAAAGGATGGATATTCAAATTTTACTTTAAAGTGGTGTCAAGGAAAGAATCCTCGTCAGTAGTGGGATAAACTATGGAATTGAATGTAGAGTTAATGCGAGATAAGATCCACTGGATAGAAATTTGACGATTGCTACAGGTTTTTTCATTTTGAGAAATTTGACGATTGCGAGATAATAGGTGTTCTTTTTTTTTTATCAGAGATGCCAAAAATGATAGACCTTTGAGAAAAATTATTCATTTTCAGATCAACCATCTCATCTCCCTTTTACTTTTGCGTTTCCTTTGCATTAATTGATAACCCATTTATAGATGAAAATTTAGTTGGGCAAGTGATTTCCAGACTGTCAGGATGGTAAATTTTATCTCGGATGTCTCGCAAGAGACGTCTAGGATGGTAAATTACATCAACATGCTAAGGGCTATTGACAGCTTATGGGCAAAACATTGTACATTTGATTTTTAGCAAGGTTCAAAATATTTGTAAGCTTGGAAATGGACATGAATCATGATGCACAGAAGTTTCAAACATAAAAAATATCGAAAATGCAGAGTATGGAAAAGGCAAATTTAAAAGACTGTATTGGGATATATTTTAGATACGCATGGATCATCATCATCATCATCCAAGCCTTATCCATTTATATGGGGTCGGCTACATGATTTCTGTTTTGCCATCCCGTTCTATTTTAATGCCTTGTCCATTGTTAAATTTAGGAATGCCATGGAAACTCCAATAAATCCCAAAAGAATCTATTAATAACACTAAATTCAAGACTTAGATGATTATTATTGAAGTATATAAACAAAGGGTTCAACTATGATGCTAGAAAGACATGATACCGGAGGAACCAATCAGGTGGGTTTTCATTAAAATTCATGGGGGTTGTGATTGGTCAAATCCTTTCCGGTATGTTGTCTTTCCGGCATCACAGATTTTTCCATAAACAAAAGAAAAACATTTATGTGAATTGTGAACTACCAGGATATACTTGAAAATTGTTAAAAAAAGTATAGAATTAAAGATACCCATGTATATCTGGGACCATTATTGTTTTTATGAATATTTATAAATACATAAATTTTAATAAATATTTTTTTAATAAGCATGCACTAAAAAGAGAATAACTAAATGTTAAAGGGGCTTTTACCGTTCAGTCCACCCCTAGGTGGAGTTACTACTAGATTAGTGGTGGACTGAATCCTGCCTGTGGATTGATGCCAAATTTACGGGCAGGATATGGTTTATAGGGGGGCTACTAGTAGACTAGGAGGGGGCTGCAAATTCAATTTCTGAGGGGGATTGCAGTCCAGAAATCCCAATGTTAATACTATTGTAACAACTAAGTAGTGATGGTCAACTGGTGGATGTGTTGCTTTTCAATCTATTGATGAACAATTAAATATGTTCTTGGTGCGCATTGGCCAATAGAAGACTGATACAAACTGATACTATGCTTATGGATACAGGTGGAATAATGTTGAATTTAGGTCATTCCACCCATTCCATGTATCTATAAGAATAAAAAATTGATTAAGTCATAGACACATGGTTTTAAAGGGCTTTAAGAGGAGAGGTACATAGATTTGTCTCAAGGTACAAGCCTTATAACTTTGGTGTGAGGTTTAAGCCCTTGTTAGAACTTAAAAGGGGTGTATACAAAATTCAAGGCATTAAGCATAAAAAGGTTTAAGCCTCAGGAAAACAAGTTATTAATTTCTATTACTGTTTTAGAAAGTTCAATGCAACAAAGGCCAATAATAACCTTCACAAGTCCTTTTTGATTCTTGGTTAAATTGAATGGGATGGGTAAACTACTTATATATACCCTGAGGTTTCTCTAAACTACTTAAATATACCCTTTCGTTTTTTAAACTATTTATATATACCACCTAAAAGTGTTCCATTATTAATATTGGCCAAACAAATTAATGGACAAAAACAACCTACATGCCATGAGTCTAACTATGGTGCAATTTGAATATTTGTTGCACATTAAATCAAATTTTTAATCAATTATGTTAAAGACATCACATGGTTGGTCACATGGTCTATTTATTTTATTTGGTTCATATTACACAAGGTGTATTTTCATGTTTCACAAAGTATAATTACCATTAAAGACTTTAACAACATTAAAAATGTCACTACTATGTGCAACTTCCTTATTAATTTGTTCATGTTATGTTGCAATAATTTCTTATAGAATGCACAATAGGTTTTGCCTCATGTCATTGCTTGAGTTCTCGTCTTATTTGAGACTCAGTAAATGAGGGAGAAATGCCAAACTCTAACAGTTATCTGAATCTTTATCTCAGTAAAAAAGAGAAATGACAAACCCTTTGCAATGAATAACACAAAAGGAAGGAGGAAGAGAAGTGATGGGAAAAATCTCGAGTGTGCATCTACTCACATTCACTAGTGCCATGGAAAGAAACAAATAAAGGAAAAAAATAAAAAATAAATAAATAAAGAAAAAACAAAGCTAAACACTCTTCCCACCTAAGATTCAAATGAGGTTTAGACACCATTCATTGCTGTTTTTCCCACATTCTCCTTTGCCCTAATGAAACAACTCTAGATCTAGTGCATTTGGACTCAAAGGGATTTTTCCTTAAAATCAACTCATTTTGTGTCACCTCAAAAAAAAAAAAAAAATTGCATGGCTCCTTAAAATCTACTCATTTTAAACTTGGTCGAGGAATTCCGGGATGTAACAGAAGAAAATGGCATCATGCATGATAAGGGTTTCTGGCTTTTATGGATTTGTAAACAAGAGGAGAGGGGGCTAATGTGGAAGGTTGCTAGGGATAGTATTGGTTTTGGAAAGGGGTTTTATTGCATAAAAAATCACAGTAATATGATGTGTATCAACCATAGTTACCAAAGAAAAGAAAAAATTCGATGGGTATCAGCCTAGCACCCAACCTGTTTCAAAGGAAACCGAGTTGTCTAGATGACAAAAAATAAACATGTTGGAAAATATTAAATAATATGGCTATAACAGTAATCAAACTAGATTTCTACAATAGTATAGATCCGAACTCCAGGAAATTAAATATAACAAACTGATAATAAGCAAGTGGAAAACTTATTAATAACATCTGATTCACGACAAGTGTTTGCTCTCCTTAAAATTGATTTTGCCACCTCTCAAAATATTTCCGTTGGTACTTGCAGTCGTCCTCCAGGATATAACAGCTCTTAGCCTTGACATTGTATGCATTCACAGCCCAAAGCAATGAATTAGTGTGTTATGTATGCGCAACAACAAGAAAAATAATGCAAGAAAGAACAAAACTCGAAAAGCAGAAGCAATAAGTTGCTAGTACCCAAAGTCATAGTTACCTTGGAAATTAAGAAAGCTTATTGCCAAAACAAAAAGTGTCTCCCAATAATTTAGGCAGTTCTCCCACGATTAGGATAGTGAGACAGTTACACAGAGAACATAAAAAAGTGGGTTCTCAAGGATTAAAACGTTAAACACCTTAAAATCAATCAATAAATAAATAATGATAGAAAACAAGAAGAGCATTGGACCCATGCACGCAACACAGAATGGCGCAATGAGGTGGGTGTGTGCACACGTGTGTTAGCTCGGTCCAGAACGTGCGTGCGTGCGATGGTCCATGTGCACTCTCTCTACAAGCTCCATAACACATAAACCAATTACACAAAGCAATAGAGAAACCCTAGAGTTATGTTCCCCACGTGGAACTCAAGACACTCCACTAGTAGACAAAACAAAAGGAAAAGAGAAACCAAGATGCATTTAATTTGAATCACAATAAATAATCTGATGTGTATCAACTTATTTACTGAGAAAAGAAAAAACTTGATAGGTATCAGCCTGGCATTCAACCTGTTTCAAATGAAATTGAGTCGTCCATATGACAAAAAATTGGGAATCCATTGAACTTCATGGAGTTAAGAAACTCATGGGGATAAAGAACTGATTCTTCGGATGAGTCATCTAGTGTATCCATGGTATCAACACTTTGGTAAGAGTGGATAGTTCCTAGCATTGCATTGAGCATGTAGTTGTTTATCTGATCAACTTCCTCATTAGTTGGGGCCAACATTGCTCGTTCACACAGGTAAGTTCCAGATGTGAATTGTTTGTGTAGATCAAGATATATGGAATCAACGAGTGGTTTACCCCATTCCCTTAGTCTTCTATTAGGTCATTTGGTACATCTATCCAATTCTGTTTTGTTCCTAGTATCAGGGAGGTGGAGTCTATGTTTCCATTATCAACATCAAGGACCCATTTTGCAAAATCTATAGACTCAATAGAATTGGTAGCATTATGTTGGTGCAGCCTCATGTTGATATGAAGTTCTAATACTTGACAGGAAGACCATAACGGAGATCTATGTATTGATGCACAAACTATGTCTACACGTTATCCTTTTGTAATCATTGGTAGTATTTGTCAGAAGTCACCACCTAGTACATCTGTTTTTCCACCAAATGGTTGGTGATTTCTCTTCATAATGTCTCTCAGAGTGCAATCCAAAGCCTCAAAAGCATAGTTATGTGCCATTGGTGCTTCATACCATATAATTAAAGTTGTTGCTTGCAATAATTTAGCTAGCTGAGAATTTTGAATAATTTAATAAGTGGATGTTTCATTGAGATCAATTGGGATCTTGAATCTTGAGTTGTTCTTCCACCTAGCAATAGCAATGACGTAATCCCCAATATTGCTACGGACAGGACTATCTTTCAATGTTCTCTTAACCTTAATATGATTGTTTTCCAAAGGAAAGTTTTCCCTATTCCACCACTTCCATAGACAAAGAAGAAATCACCTTTATTGTTAATGCACGAGTCAATGATCTTGTCAAATATAAAACTTTGTTCATAATTCAATTGGGGAGAAAGGTTTTCAAATTTTTCTAAGCAGGCTACCAGGGAATAGTCCACCTGTTCGCAAATTAATCTGTTCATAGTGCTCTAATAGAGTGTTTCCTGTGGAACTGGCATCCCAGAATAGTCCTTTAAGGATTTGGCATTTTTCTTGAGTATCTTTTCTATCTCAATCAATGCCCAATTTTGTAAGTCTTTATTGTGTACACAAATTGTTGTTGCATGCAGTTGTGATCTAAAGGTTGTAGCTGAAATCATCTGATAAGTGTTTCTAGTATTTCAACCATAGTTGTTTTGGATTTGTCATTTGATTGAACAGGATGATAAAAGTGAACAGATGTCTCATTTGATTTGCAAATGTCCATGTTGAAGCTTCAAGCAGTGCACTATCCCATTCGTTATCTTCATTGAATAGACCTAGTGTTATACATGCATATTTATAGTCATGATATTCTATTTCACCAATTGTGTGTAATTCTCTATAGTTTATAGGACCATGAACTATATGTAATAGCATTCGAAGGTAATACCTTTCCCCCAAGGATGGGTGTGTAATATAATCTGCTAATGGATCTACCTCTTTTCCTCCTTGTCCATATTTTTGCATCTTGATTCCAAACAAATCGTGTTGGGAATTCAACATATGTTAGCTTACATGCTTTTGGGTAAATGTTGTTAGCTTCAAACCATGTGAGGAACATTATTCTATCAGTTGAAGCTCTAGACACAATGTGATATAGATCTTCACTATAATCAAAGACTATAACCTATTGGCTCTCTAGGTGGTATTGTAATTTTTCAATTGATGGGTTTCTTTGTTCCAATGGAAATTCAAAAATTCTCCAACAGGCTTCTAGTGCAAGGACATCTTGGGTTAATGCGTCCACACGGCCCATGTATCATGAATTTAACAACTATTTGATATAAAAGAGGATCAGTAGTCTTGTCAAGTATTTCTGCACACACTATTTCATCAATATCCGAGGGTGTGATTGGATTGGAATCTTCTATGAGTGTTATTAATGTGTGTGCATGAGGAAGACCCCTTTTTTGAAACTCGATCGCATGTGAATCTACAACAACTCTTCCGAATATATGCTTCACTTTAATATCATCAAGGAGTTCTTTCAACTTTATTCATAAGATGTGGACAATTATGTCAGGGCGGTCTCTAGGCTTCAACCATGGCATATCAAAAATTGTGGTTGACCTCAATCCAATTTTGGTTAGTACTAAATGTAATAAATAAATCAAGAGGGCCCAAAATTCTCCAAATTGCAATTGCATCTTGGTAGTGTTGTATCATATACCATGGTCCTCCAATAAAGATTGAAGGCAAGATGAATCACTAATCAATCATACCAGCATCAAGATCACCAGAGTTTATTGCATCTCACAACCCTTAGTAAATCTCGTTGTGCATGTTTCTTAGATTCTTTTTTATGTATTGAAGGCAATCTTCCTCAATTACAGCATATGCATAAGTGAGGTATTGATGAAATGCTCGACCTCCTTGTAATAAGGTCTTTCCCTCATTTAATCTATCATGTATTCAGAAAGCAACAAACTCTCTAATTGAGACATGTTGACAACTCCAACCTCCAGAGCGTTGATTAATAAGTTATATTAATCGTCCACCCTTTTCACCATACGGGAAGAGGAGAGGATACTGTAAAGGCATATAACTTGGATGAGTCTCATCAATTCATTGTAAGTGTTGGTTGATAGTGGAAACTATAATGTCGTAGTGATATACATTTCATATCCATCACCTACCATTAGAACAACAACTTCATCTGTTGTTGGTTTGTCATATTGCCTTGTAGTAATGCCTCACTTTTCTAGAATGCGAATTCTTAGCTAGACTTGTGGGTTGATCTCATTAATATCCCTGGCTGCTCAATAGACTTTTACATCGGGGTTAATCAAGTTCAGCATTATCCTCAATTGCTCTACTATTCTAGGATTAAGAGAAGACTCAAGTGAATTGCCAGAAGAAATACCAGAAGAAATACCAAGTTTCATAAATATCCCAGACATAGAGTTGCACAAATTTTGGTTGTTGATCGGGTACAGGTAGCAGTGATCCTATTTGGTGATAATTTGCACTACTTACTTTGAATGCAAAAGGGTTGTTACCATCCATCAAGTTGTAATCAATTTTTTTGCCCATCGATGTGAATAAGAACATTTGATTGTAAACTCTTATGAGATCAACAAATTTTGAAGTGGAAGTGTCGTACTTGCCTTCAAAGAGTTCTTATAGAAAGCTGGATGTTTCAGGTAACAGTGGAAATCTAATTCTACCATTTTGACAACACATGTAGAACACAAGTGTTGAAATTGGGCTTCCTAGAGAGCTCTTGGATCCACATTTTTTATTAACAATTAGAACAAATAGCTGATGGTGAACCTAGGTCTAGCCTGTTCTGTGATCCTCTGCGATTTCCTTGAGCGCCATGTCCTAGTCAAACAGTTGTTGGAAATAAAAAAGAGCTATACTTTGAAAAGATTTTAGTATTCAAAAAGTAAATTACCTTTTGAAGCAGATTGTAACAATGATGGAATGGTAGGTGTGTTCTATTCATGTCAGATGACTTGTGCGTTCTCGTAATTGCTCTTCTTTGGAAAGACTCAACAAGAGAGCTCTGGTTAGAGGTTGATGGGTCAGAGTCTATGTCTTTATCTTGTATTTTTAAAAGTTGAATACTTCCATCAGCACACCCTATTTGATTTTGAATTTGGGTAGTTGATTTTCTCACCCTATGCATTGGTCTGCCATGAAAGGAATTCACAATTGAAGTATCATTGGAGGTTGAGCTTTCAAAGTGTATGTGCCTGTGTTCCCAACTTAAACGATGCAATGTTCAAGCAGCATATCGTCTTTCTTTAAGAATGTGAACTCTTTATTGTCGAGCAAGATGGTGCAGGGGAATATCTTCATTTGTTGTTTACAAGCATAGATGGAAATTTGATAGGTGTATGTTGAAAAGGCAAAACAAGGAAAAGTTTGGGAAATTAGCTAACCTGGTGAGTAAGAATTAAAGATGGTCTCAAAGGGTATACCTATTATACTTACACTAGAAAAACTGGGCATTGTGCTTTCATGCATTTCTGTAAAAATGCCCTACAGTTGTTGTGCTCTGTAGAGTGTCAAAAATAGAATTGTGGTTGGAGACTCCTTGTGAGTGAATGTCTACATGTTCGATAGTTGAATATTCAAAAGTTCAACAAAGAAAGCTTTTCTCATTTAGTATGTGGCCTTGTGATTACCTAGCGAGACACTATAGGAAATTGATTTTTGCATCCATGCATAAGATTGCCCGTTCAAATACAGTTAGAACTATTCACTTAGTTGAAGTATAAAGATATGAAATCAGATTCTTACTTGGGTGTGAGAGACTAAATAAGCCTGTAGTAGTGTTGGTCTCTAATGGATTGCAAGAAATGGAGTCGAGTGAAATTTTGCGGGGGAAATGTATCTATAGGAGGCGTTTGAACAGGCGATGGACTATGACAGTCTTCATTATAAAAGTGAGTAGAAGATGGTGTATGGTAAGAAGATACCATGCGCATAATTGAACTGCATTAGTAGTGTTATCAGCAAATATCAAATGAGTTTATATAATTAGGTGTTCTTTCTAAATAATTTGCTAGATGAGGTGAAAGTAATGGGCGAATTGAGGTCAATTATTTAAAATTTCATAGTAAAACTGCACAAAAATGACCTAGAGGCAATACACAACATTCTCTATAGAGTTACTATGAAGTTTGTTGGGTACACAATTGAATAAAAAAGGATAACTTATATTTGGCTTCACTTTATCTTTTGTATTGTTCATTATATTATGCTCATACTTGTCTACTTTTTCGTTAGTCACATATTGAAGGAATGTTAAATCCATCATATGGATGGCCAAACTATGCTAGATGGTTGGACAAAATTTCAAAAATTTCTTGCAACCTTCCAAGAATGTTATTCCCAGTTTTAGAAAAACTGCATTTTTCAATGATCGTTCTTGCATCGAAACTAGACTGGATCTGAAACCAAAAGGAAGGGAGAAGTATACCTGATACGGATTCCACAAATGTAGCTCCCAAAGTGGTAATTCATGCCCAAAGAGAGTTCCAAAACGAGCTTCCACTGAACATGGCACAACTTGAATTGAAGCTGGTTCAACAACACAGTTTTTAGTAAAACTGTGATCCAATACTTTGGATCGAACAAGGGAGGTGAGCACGAATGGTTCAACAACACAGTTTTTAGGGTTTCTGGGGTGGCAAGAACAAAGAAAGAGAATTGAGAGTAGAGTAATCTGGAGCAGATTCGATCTCCTCTTTTCTTTTGCCTTAAGGATCACCACTACTAATCGAATTAGGAGATTTCTAATCTAAATATTTATTTGGATTTGGACTCTCTAAGTAAATAAGACTTATCCTCTTATCCTAATGGCTAATCCAAACTCATATTTGCCCAAGTCACATGATTGCTTAAGCTGTCATGTGACCACTTGATTAATCCAATTAATCATGGGATTTAGGCCCATTAAGCAAGTGGCTCATGTCCCTAGGCAGTTGCTGGCCCATTTGGTTCACTTTGTATGGCATGGGACCCCAACAATGACCCTATATAAGCTCATACGGGTTCGGCCTAGCCTCTGTAAAAAGGCCTGGCCGAATTCACTATCAAGTACATTGCACCCCTGAGTTCATCAGTATACGCTCTTAATGAGCCCAACATTTACATTAAATGATCCTTAAGTCCAGCCATCCTATGAAGGCCCAAGGACAATGGATTTAAGTAAGATATAGCTCATCAGGTAAACAACCCTAAATGGTCTCTTACACTTAACCTCTCAGCCCTTAATGATCAACCACTGGCCGACAGGGAATGACCTCTCCCCTGGCTGCAAGGTGCAGTGTTGCACTCTCTACTCAGATGGGTCTCGGGAATTAAAACATTTTGCAAATTTTTTTCTTAAAACATAATATATATGTTGTTATATAAATATATTTTGCAAAACAAATCTCAAACAGGTTTTCAATCGATTGCTAGCAGTTTTGGTTTCCATCAGAGAGAGTGCATTCCCGATTATTCACTTTGTCCGACAAAGGGGCTGATCCTATCACTATGATCACCCACCCGAGTGAATTCTCAGACTGCCCCAACATACCTAGGTTTCGACCCCCAAAGGATCTCACTGATTGGCATATCAAAGACAGCCCAATCCGACACCTAGTGTAGTACCATAATTGAGTCTAGGGGTTATGTGTAACTTTCCAATTTTGCCAACCAGTCTCCAAGGTCTAGGGCATAACTGGAAATTGGTCCAAGTTTAGTGTTTCAAACAAACACACACTATATGTGCTTCGGGTCCAACCCTAGCAGGTGAGATAGGCTGCCCCAACCTTCTTGGCTGCACATCAGTGTCAGCCTTGGCAGGATAAACTTCCCCAAATCTATCTAATGACTGAGAACATTCTAAACTAACATGAGTCACATAGGTGTCCAATTTAAGGGTAATTACATAGAAACACACCAATTATAACATGAAACAAATATGTACTTTTGTTCATTTACAATAAATGTATCAGTACATCAATCCGATTGGAGTTAAGGGCATATACTGTCTAACACATATTGATTTAAATTTATTGTTGACAATGGTTAGTTTTCTATATACAACAGCCTCCAATGTTTGTGTGAAAATTGTCTTCTCACTATTTAGTGTGACTGGTTATGCTATAGGCACCGCATTGAAAACAATGCATTTTCAACAAAATAGTCACACTAGGTAGCAGGCTTCGCATGCTAGATGTTCCAAAATCTAGATTCTAGAAGTATAAATAGAATCGTAAACTTCTGTTACCAAATTAGTAGAAAGGATAGAGAAAGAAATACATTCTGATGGTGATCAAAAAATATAAATTCAACAGTTTGAAAACAAAAGAAGATTAGTTGTTAATATAAAAAGGACAGAAAAGATGCAGGACTAATATAGTCTGAGGACAAATCCACACTAGAAAGCTTTATGTCTATGACATTCTGCAACCTGTGAATTTAGGCCCTTAGTCTATGAACTTGCCTAGTTAACTTGCTAACCGTCTTTTCTAGGCTAGTACAATGTTGTTTATACTATGAGACTTCATAGTAGTTGACATCCTCTACTCTTAGTCGATATGTAGCATTTTTCTCGACATGGAGATGGGATATGATGGAAGAAGAACCAAAGAAATACATCATGTTTCCATAGATAGAGAGATAGATGGCTGCCTCAAATCCAATTGCGTAGTATTGTAAATACCATTGAGAATGGGTAGTGCTAGCCGGGCAAGAATGCCATTCAAGATGTCCTTAAAGAATATAGTGTAAATCACTCATGGAAAAGAAGCCATAGTCTACAAAATCTTTTGGTAGCACACACTTGAGTATAGGTACAGCAATAAGCAATCATAACATTGTGCTTTGGCAAAGTGTAGAACTGAATAAGTAGAGAGGAGAAGCAAAGAAAGAGTAAAAATACTGTAACAACCACTCCTAAGGATATTAAGGACAGTGGAGTGGAGAGCAAGAGAAGTCATTTCCATTGACAAAACTAAGTTTCAAACAGAGAATATTGCAATGAAAAGCGTAAACTGTAAAACAAAAAACAAAAGACGTATTACACGTTAATGAATGCAGTAGTGGAATTTAAACATTATAGTCAAAGGAAGTGGATAGTATCAAGCAAGAGATACTAAAGGGATAAGAGAGAGGTCTGATGATACTTACAGTCGTTGAGAGCTCTTGAAGAGAGATGAATGTGAGAGGTAGTAGTTGCTTAGAGCAGTGTATATACGGGTGAATTTTCAAATGGGTGTTTGGAGTATATAAAGTATATAGGTTGTGAGCTGAAGCGACGGTTCTAGTTCCGTGGTGATTTAGATGTAAGCGAACAAATTAAATGAAGAACTATAAAATTGCACCACATGTATATATCATGATGAAAGGGTGTCTTTTGCCTATTAGGAGTAGCTTTACTCTAATAACCAAAGCAACCCTAAATAAAGAAATCTAATTTAAGTATAAGGAAGTTTAGAGGATAACAATACGTGAATCCTGATATGTTGTGACAATGATAGGATTTAATAGTAATTTTGCTAGCCAATAGTGATTTCATGCAAAGATCGATCGAGCCCAACTTTGTATGACACCACTCTTAAGTACGAAGTTTATGCCTTGTTTGAAAACATTCGCACCTGTTTATGATCCTTCACAAATTGTCATTTGACTAATATGGGTTGGGTGGTCTATAAATCCATTCTATTTGACTAAATTACATCCAGCCGTCTTCTTTTGAGATGGACAGCTTATAATTCTTTATGAAAGTTTGATGTGACATGGGGTGTTTTGGAATTTGCAAAAATGGGAATCGTCGCAAGTAATTATTTCGAAGCGGCATTTCGATTAGATAGTAAATATGGGTCGGGTGGTCTATGAATCCATTCTATTTCATTACTATACATCTGGTCGTCTTTTCTGAGATGGACGGCTTATAATTCTTTACCAAAGCATGATATGGCATGAGGTCTTTTACAATTTGCAGAAACCCACAATTGTTGCAAATAATTATTTCGAAGGGGCATTCTATTTTATTATCTCCTACCTTTTAGGATCTCAGGATCTCCTTCATAAATAGAGGTCCTCATCGTGTTGGAATTCATCCGATCCTTGACATTTAGCACCCAACACTCTTGAATACCCTCTCTAATTCCTCATCCTCACATCCTCAATCCCCATCAAGTTCGTCCTCCCAAACCACAGGCCTCTCTCTGTCTTCCAAAGAGACCGTTCCTCACACAAGCTTTACCCCACCTACACATGGTAAGATTTCCCATCTAGAAAAGAAGAAGAAATCGAAGGCATTTTTCCCTCCTCTTCTTGTTTCATGTGGAATGCATGGTGAGTTCCAAACTATTTTTGGTGATTCTCTATTGTACATTTTATGATGTTTTTGGCAAGAAAGTTATTTATCATTATCGGGAATCCAATAGAGTGGGCCGTTTGGGTTCTTAGTAGCCTTATTTTTTGTAGAGAACTCAAGAAAGTTGGGCTTTTGCTAGCCATAGATTGCTTTAGGAGAATGCCAAAGAAAAAAAACATTCGTGCATATGCAGTCTCTACTCGTCCATTGGTGCCCAAGTACTCACACATTTTTGGGGGCATTTGGGGAGTTTGGTATCTCTTCAAAGGATATCACATCCTTGCTCGCCCCGAATTCCTGAGTGCATTTTACCCCTTCTCGGTTGTCAAATTCGGAGTGTCTTCCAATAAAGATTCTACTTCCTACGTATCAGGAAATGAAAGCTGAATTGAATGACTTTAGAGTCTCTATTGCTAAAACAACAGCTCGAGGCAAGGTCTCATTTCAAAAGTTGGCAGAGTTTTGGTTTTTGTACAGAGCAAGATGGTCCCTACATCAGGGGTGGTACAGGACAAAAGCACTTAATTGCTTTCATTCTCTATTTTCTATCGTGATTTCTATTTCCTAGCAAGACTGATTTTGGAGTGTGCGATAAATTGTTTCCCATAGTTGTTCTATCTGCATCTGGATATAAGCTACCTTATCTCTCAATGTTCTTGGGTTATCTATATAACCAGTTCAATGACACTGCAGGTACATGTTTATCACCACACCCATAATAGCACAGAAGGTGCTAAACCAATTCTACAAAGACACCCGTGACGAGTTCATGACTCGGCACAAATCTGTGATGAGTTATGAGCTTGCACAGACTTGCAATGAGCTCAAAGCCTAACACAAGCTTGCGATGAGCTTAGGGCCACCGTAGACCTACAATAGACCCAAAACCGCAATACCGAAGATAAACTCAAAGCCATCGCAAGCCTGCGATGAGCTCAGAGCCATCGTGTATCATCAATGAGCGAGAGAACACGATGATCGACCAGTGTCACTCGTGATAAAACACCCAGTAGGATTAAGAGAGACACGTAAGATTAGTAATGACATCATCCATGCCACGTCAGTCTAGGAGACTCACAAAAGGAAATAGCATACGTGTATTATGAGAATCCTCAGGCGAAAGGAAACCTCGTCCTTGAGATATCTCATAAGACATGTGACAAAACCCTAGCAGTGTCCCCTGATAACTAACACCGAATTGAAGATTCCCTTTCCTAGTGAGAATAAAACACTTTTGGCTCCTTCTATTCAGGACCTCGAGATCTCTCCCTTTAAAATGAGGCTTGACTCATAACGAGAGAACATTCTACCAATCATAGCCTTTAGCCTACCCTTTGCTTTTGATCCTTCCTTCGTCCTTCAAAGAGACACCCGTGCATAGCCTTACCACCATACTCACATTAGAATCTATGGTTATTCCTTGATTACGAAGGATGGCTGCTAGTAGAATTAAGCTTTCTCCTATCCCTAAAGAACAAATCAATGATCAAGAGATTATTAACCTAGAGATTGGAGATCAATCCAGTCAAGAGTCAATCGAGTAGGTTGACATCGAGATCCTCTCAAACAAGGTGCATGAGTTTGAGACTCATTTCAACTGCATAGAATAGATGCAGGATGGGATGAGAAACACCCTACAGTTACTTCTCCAAAGCTCATCCACAACCGACATCCCACCTCAGCAGTGGCCGTAGTATGATGGGCAGAAAGGTAGCCCACATGAGCATGCCAACAAGTTCAAGGATGCCCTGGGATCGTTTGCCTTGGATGGAGACCTGAATGTCAGGGAATTCTCCAAATCCTTGATCGGACCTACATACACCTAGTTCATCAATCTGACCATGGGTAGTATAGACTCGTGGGAAGAACTGGCAAAGAATTCTTGTCTAAGTGGTTTACCTTGGAGTGGAGGCTAACAATGGTGGACCTACGCAACACGGAACAACGCACAGGCAAGGACCTCTTGGCTTATGTAAGGAGGTTCTAGAAGTTGACACACTCAGTTTTTGATGAGCGTGCTACTGAAAAGAGTTTTGTTAAACAGTGCATGCAAGGGATGCATCCAACCTACAGGATAGGCATTGAAAATGTTGAAGATGAAACCTTTAGTCAGTTGTGGAAATGCGTGGAGAGGACAATATGCACTGTCAAGAGTACCACACCCTAGTTCATCCCAGCAACATCACAGTATGGAAGGAACGAAGTGTATGCCGTCGATCGAAGGGCCTAGGAACACTAGGGTGCCTAACTAGGAGACCTATTACCGTGGCGACAACCAGAACCGATGGAATAGCCTACTACCTCCACTCCTTCCTCCTTTTGCATGCAGCAAAGATGAAGTAATAATGATAATAAACAAATTAGTGGAGAATCATGTGATCAACCTGCCACCACCACCACCAGGAGTCGATCCAAAGAAAGAGAGGCATGGGGGAAGGTGGTGAAATTTCCACCAGTTGCCAAACAATAATCTGATGGACTTCTTCACACTATGGCAGCTGTTTGTACAGAAGTTAAAGCTGGATGACTTCATTAAATGGAGGCCAGCTCAAGTGGAGACCAACCCCCTCCCTGCACACACCCAGGGAAGTAGCATTAACATGGTAGGAGCACTAGGTCAAAACCACCCTGATATGCTTATTCAACGGTTCGAACAAAGTCCAGAGCTACAGCAGTTCTTTAGCAGCGCTGCAACAAGGCAACTCACCATTAGGGTGCTAGTAGAGGCATTCAGGAGGCCACTCGAGCCCCATTGGGTGGACAAGTTACATGTAGAGTTTATTGCAAATGACATGCTGGCCACTGACCCTCACCACAACCAACCTCTATACATCCTGGCCAAGATAGGGGCTACGAGATAAAGCAATCGATGATTGATCAGGGAAGTTCTGTGAACCTGATCTCTATTCACACCCTGAACTGATGAACATACAAATGGAGATTGTTAAGGAACAACCTATGGAAGTTACAGATTTCAAAGGCAATGTGTCTATCACAGAGGGGTCCATTGAATTGTCGGTCACCATTGGCATGTTCACTATCAACCAGGAGTTTTAGGCATTCTCGGGGAGGATGACATACCATGCTTTGTTGGGGTGCCCGTTGACACATGGTTTGGCACTGGTCCCATCTACATACCACCAGTGCATTAAGGCCAAGCACATGGGTCGTGTAGTGAGAATCTAGGCTACTCGCGTCCCATTCGATAGAACAAAGAACCACCCTCAGGACGCGATTTACTACACAGAGTTGGTCGTAGAAGGTGAGACTAGAGTGGCTAAGGTGGAGGGTGTGCAGTTGTCAAACCTAATAAGTTAGCCTTCTTCAGTGCTCGAGAGGAAAAAGTAGTCCAGGTGTGTACGGGTCACTAATGAGAATGGGAAAGTTACTACACAATCGTGGAGGAGTATGAGGAGGCTGACACGCCAGCCACCAAAAAGTCCATCCCGAGGTATGGATTTATTTATTATATGCCATAACTACTGAAACCAAATGTTCATTATCAATTATATGTCTCTGCAAATAAAGAAATATATGCACACCCACAGTGGTTAGTTAATGTTGTTCTAGCCAAAAAAAAAAAAAAGAATGGCCAACTAAGGTTAGTATCTAGATCCTAGCACATTACCTCATAGTTCTCAGAAAGAAATTAGTGCATTGACTTTTCCCACCCCTACCCTAGGTGTTGTGTCAACTTCAGGGACCTGAATAGGGCCTACCCCAAGGACGAGTTCCCATTGCCTAACATGGACATCCTCATTGATTTAATGGTTGGGAACCAGTTGTTCTTTTTCCTAGACGCCTATAGTGGATACAATCAGATATACATGGACCTTGTAGATGTACCACACATAGCATTCAAGACACCCATCGGGAACTTTTACTATAAGAAGATGGCCTTTGGCCTGAAGAATGTTGGAGCCACATACCAAAGAGCGATGCCAAGTGTGTTCCATAACATGATGTATAAGGAGATTGAGTTCTACATAAATGGCATAATGGTGAAAGCAAAGAAAAGAGAAGACCACTCCAACGTACTAAGAAAGGTGTTTACCAAATGCAAGGCCTTCAACTTAAGGCTCAACCCACTGAAGTGTGTGTTCGGAGTACAATCAGGAAAGTTTTTGAGGTATATAGTTAACCACATTGGGATCCACCCAGATGAGACAAAGGTGAAAGTAGTCTTGGACCTACCTTCCCCAAATATCGAATCATAGTTAAAAACCTTCCTAGGGAAAGTCTCCTACCTTAGAAGGTTCATCCCTGGCCTAGCACATGCATCGATGCCCCTGTTAGATAGTGTATGCCCTTACCTCCAATCAGAATGATGTACCTTATAACATTTAATGTAAATGAATAAAGTACATATTTGATTCAAGTTTTTATGGTGTGTTTCTGTGTAATACCCTTAAACTGGACCCATAGGAGACTTGTGTTAGTTTAGAATCTTCACAGCTGTTGGATAAATTTGGGGAGATTTATCCTGCCAAGACTGACACTGATGTGCCGCCAAGTTGGTTGGGGTGGCTTGTCTCACTTGCCAGGGTGAAACCTGAGGTACAGGCAATGTGGGTTTATTTGAAACCCTGAACTAGACCAAAGTTCCAATATTGCCCGGGACCTTGGAGATAGATGGGAAAAACTGGAATGTTACACCTGACCCCTAGACTCGATTATGATACTGAACTAGGTGTTGGATTGGGCTGTCTTTGATATGCCAATCAGTGAGATCCTTAGAGGGGGTCAAACCTGGGTATGTTGGGACAGTATGAGAATTCATCTGAGTGGGTGATCATAGTGACAGGATCAGCTCCTTTATCGAACAAAGTGAATGATAAGGGGTGCACTCTCTCTGATGGAAACCAAAACTACCGGCAGTCGATTTCAACCATTGAAATTTGTTTTGCAAAATATATTTATATAGAGATATACATATATATATATATATATATATATATATATATATATATATTATGGTTTCAAAATGTTTGCAAAAGGTTTTAATTCCCGGGATCCATGTAAGTAGAGAGTGCAACACTGTATCTTGCAACCGAGGGAGAGGTCCTCTCTTGTCGGGCAATGCTTGATCATTATGGGCTGAGAGATTAAATGTAAGACCATTGAGGGTAATACCTGATGGGCTAATCTTGCATCTGCCCACAGTCCTTGAGTTTTTATAAGGTAGCTTGACTCAGAGACCATTTAGTGTAAATGGTGGGCCCATTAAGAGCCCATGGTGATGGACTCAGGGGTTCACTGTCTCCTACAGTGAATTCGGCCGAGCCTTGTAACAGAGGCTGGGCTGAACCCATGTGGCTGATGTGTAGATCAATGTTTGGGTCCCACGCAATACAAGGATATCCAACTGAGCAGCAGTTTGGAGGTTAAGTGAGCACATAGACTTAATGTGCCTAAAGCCCAATTCAAACTAGCTTAATAAGATTAATTAAAGAGGGGCGGTTCTGAGATTTAGATCAGTAGATAGGATAAGGGATTATCCCTATCCACTCAAAGGGTCCAGGTTCAAATCTTGAACCAAAATTAACTAGATCTGGAACTGCACAAATGGGCAGAAGGCGTTCTACCCGATTTGCGCAGATTAGTGATGGAGAGGTGACTCTTTACTTAGGGACTTCTGCAAGTGTTGCAGCTATAGCCATAGGAACTGTAGAGTTAATTTTCAGAGAATGAATCATTGTACTGAAAGATGGATATTCTGTTCAAAACTGTGTGCGGATGGATATTCTGTTCTCTTTAGTAATATGATTACTATTAAAAGAAATAACAAATTCCATGCATACGGAGAACTTGAGAATGGCCTCAATGATCTTCATCCTTCTCTAGAAACTAACATAACTGAAACTACGTCGGATGATATCCCCAAGAAAAGAACCCATGATACAGCTAATCCCACATGCTTGTGCCATTACCGACTTGGCCACATCAACATAAATCGTATCACAAGGTTGGTAAAGGATAGTCCTTTGGATTTTCTAACTGTAGAAGATCATCCAACCTGTGAACCTTGCCTTCAGGGTAAGATGACGAAACGACCATTTAATGGTAAGTCTGAAAGATGTACAGGCATGCTTAACCTTATACATATTGATGTATGTGGTCCCATGAGTGTTAGGACATGTAACCAGCATGTTTATTTCATAACGTTTACCGATGATTACTCACAGTATGGTTACGTGTACCTAATGAGACACAAGTCTGAATCTTTTGAAAAGTTTAGAGAGTTCAGACAAGAGGTCGAGAAGCAGTTAGGGAGAGAAATTAAGACCCTTCGATCGGATCGAGGTGGTGAGTATCTCTCTGATGAATCCCAGGACTACTTAAAGGTCAATGGGATAGTATCGCAATTAGCTCCTCATGCTACACCACAGCTAAACGGTGTGTCAGAGAGGATGAACCGGACTTTATTGGATATGGTCCGATCACTTCTCGTACACTCAGAGTTACCCACATCCTTCCGGGGTTACGCATTAGAGACTGCGATATACGTGCTGAACCGAGTTCCAACCAAATCAGTTCCAAAAACTCCCTATGAGCTTTGGACCGGTAAGAAACCGAGTGTAAGACACTTGAAGATTTGGGGTTGTCCGGCACATGTTAAAAGAACAAGTGCAGACAAATTGGAATCCAAGACCCGCCATTGCCTATTCATATGCTACCCCAAAAGCTCTGTGGGTTATTTATTCTATGACCCAGGAGAACAGAAGGTGATCTGTAGTCGAAATGCCCATTTCTTGGAAGATGATTACATCCTGAACAATCATCGTCAAATCGTCAAGAAGTTGTTCTTGATGAGGAGAGCTCAGGGGTAGTGGGAGATGTCCCACAAGCTCCAATTAATGACCAACCTAGAAGATCTACCCAGGTTTCCAGGCCTCTAGTTCATTTCGGCTATGTCCAGGATACTTACTTGGTGGAAGCCACGACTAGTGAGGAGGATCACGTGACTTATACGGAAGCTATGTTGGACATAGATTCCTTGAAATGGGTAGATGCCATGAGAGCTTAGATGGACTCAATGGAAACCGATGGAGTCTAGACTTTGGTAGATCCACTCTCTGGGGTAAAAGCAATTGGTTGCAGCATACCATGATTACGAGATTTGGCGAAAGGGTACACTTAGAAGGCTCGTCTTGCGGCTATGTCCAGGATAGTTACTTGATGGTAAGGTTGAGACCTATAAGGCTCGTCTTGTGGCGAAAGGGTACACTTAGAAAAAATGAATCGATTATGAAAAAACCTTTTTTTCCGGTGGCCATGCTTAAATTCATTAGGATTTTGCTAGTTGTAGCAGCATACCATGATTACGAGATTTGGCAAATGGATGTCAAAACTGTGTTCCTAAATGGAGATCTTAGTGAAGATATCAAAATGCAGCAACCGCAAGGTTTTATAGCTACGGGTCAGGAACACATGGTATGTAAACTAAACCAATCCATATATGGACTTAAGCAAGTTTCCAAGAGTTGGAACATCTGGTTTGACTCTACCGTCAAACAGTTTGACTTTGAGCAAAATCCGGATGAGCCCTGTGTTTACAGGAAATCTAGTGGGGATAAGGTTACCTTCCTGGTTCTTTATGTAGATGACATTCTACTCATTGGGAATGATGTAGGAATGTTAATTACAGTGAAAGTATGGCTTTCACAGCAATTCTCCATGAAAAATCTTGGAGAAGCCTCCTACATACTGGGTCTTCGACACTATAGAGATAGATCGAAAAGGATAATAAGATTATTCAAATCTACTTACATTGACAAAATAGTCAAGAGATATAGCATTGAGAACTCCAAGGAAGGAAATGTTCCTTTTAGGCATGGAGTCACTCTCTCTAAGGGTATGTCTCCCAAGACTCCCAAAGAGATTGAGGGCATGAAGGACGTTCTCTGTGCCTTAGCCGTAGGGAGCATCATGTATGTCATGTTGTGCACTCGTCCTGACATCTCTCAGGCAGTGAGTGTAGTAAGCGGATTCTAGTCAAACCCAGGGCAGGAGCATTGGACTGTTGTGAAAAACATACTTTAGTAATTTCGAAGGACAAAAGAGTTTTGTCTGGTATTCAATGGTAGTTCACTACAGATCTAGGGGTATACTGATACCGACTTCTAGTCAGATCCAGATGATAGAAAGTCTACATCTGGATGCGTTTTCACGATAGGATCGTGGGTTGTTTGTTGGAAAAGCAGCAAACATGGGTCTTAAGTAGTAAGAATAACAGTCCACAACCCAAGCCAAACACATTGTCGTAAATGAGGCTGCCTAATGAATGAAGGTGTTCATTTTGGAATTTGAAATTCAGCACATCACCCATTCCACTGTTGTGTGACAACATTAGATATACGGGAGATTGATGTTGAAAAGTAGCATCAGTGGAGAATGTGGCAGACCCATTGATTAAGCCACTGACACGGAAATTGTTTGAGAAGCACATGGAAAGCATGAGACTCCGGCTTATACTAGATTGAACCTAAGTGTAAGTGGGAACTGTTAGACAGTGTATGCCCTTAGCTCCAATCAGAATGATGTACCTGATAACATTTAATGTAAATGAATAAAGTACATATTTGATTCATGTTATTATGGTGTGTTTCTGTGTAATACCCTTAAACTGGATCCATATGAGACTCGTGTTAGTTTAGAATCTTCATAGTTGTTGGATAGATCTGGGAAGATTTATCCTGCCAAGGCTGACACTGATGTGCCACCAAGTTGGTTGGGGTGGCTTGTCTCAGCTGTCAGGGTGAAACCTGAGGTACATTCAGTGTGGGTTTACTTGAACCCCTGAACCGAACCAGAATTCCAGTATTGCCCTAGACCTTGGAGATAGATGGGCAAAACTGGATTGTTACACCTGACCCCTAGACTCGATTATGATACTGCACTAGGTGTTGGCTTGGGCTATCTTTGATATGCCAATCTGTGAGATCCTTAAAGGGGGTCAAAACCTGGGTATGTTGGGACAGTATGCGAATTCATCTGAGTGGGTGATCATAGTGACAGGATCAGCTCATTTGTCAGACAAAGTGAAACCAAAACTACCGGCAGTCGATTTCAACCGTTGAAATTTGTTTTGCAAAATATATTTACATATATATATATATATATATATATATATATATATATATATATATATATATATATATATTATGGTTTCAAAATGTTTGCAAAATGTTTTAATTCCCAGGATCCATGTGAGTACAGAGTGCAGCACCGTACCTTGCAGCCGAGGGAGAGGTCTTCTCTTGTCGGGCAGTGCTTGATCATTTTGGGTTGAAATGTTAAGTGTAAGACCATTGAGGGTAATATCTGATGAGCTAATCTTGCATCTTCCCACAGTCCTTGGGGTTTTATAAGGTGGCTTGACCCAGGGACCATTTAGTGTAAATGTTGGGCCATTAAGAGCCCATGGTGATGGACTCAGGGGTTCACTATCTCCTATAGTGAATTCGGCCAGGCCTTGTAACAGAAGTTGGGCTGAACCCATGTGGCTGATGTGTAGATCAATGTTTGGTTCCCACGGAATACAAGGATATCCAACCGGATAGCAATTTGGAGGTTAAGTGAGCACATAGACTTAATGGGCCTAAAGCCCAATTCGAACTGGCTTAATAAGATTAATTAAAGAGGGGCGGTTCTGGGATTTAGATCAGTAGATAGGATAAGGGATTTTCCCTATCCACTCAGGGAGTGCAGATCCAAATAAAGATTTGGATCAGGAAACTCCTAATTAGATTACGAGGGCTGATCTTGATCTGTAGATAAGATATGGAATTATCCTTATCTTTTAAAGCGAGTCCAGATCCAGATACAAGATTTGGATTAGGAAACTCCTAATGGGAATAGGAGATGCTCTTTTTAAGGCTATAAATAGAGGAGTAGGGCGAACCTCCAGTTCATCCTTCAGTCTACTGGTTCAAGAGAGAAGATAGCATACAGTTTGACTGCCTCTATCTTCTGCTCTTGCTCTATCCCGCTATTGCCGCCATAACCAGTTTGATCTCCATTCTGGGAGCGATCAAGAAAGGGTTCTTGATACCATCTTTTGGTAGAAAAGGTGATCTGAAGTCGTGCTCACTCACCCTCTATCAGATTCTTGCTGAAGAATCAGGTTCTTGTTGAAGAGCCATCCTGATGATTCTGCTTCATCCTACACCGTGTCATCTTCGGTCTTCATTGGAGGTTACTATTACTTTATATCAGGTATAACCCTCCACTCCCTTTTGGTTTCAGATCTGGTCTGGTTTAGGTTCAAGATTGATCCTTGAAAAAGCAGTTTTCTAAAATAGGGAATGTGATTCTCACGTGGGAGAGAAAGAAATTTTTTGAAATTTCGCTCAACCTTCCTGCAGGGTTTGGCCATCTAAATGATGGATCTCTCATCCCTTCAGCCCTTGCTAAAGTTGACCAAGAAGTCTGCAGAATATAAGTGGTCAATTGAACACCAGAATGCCTTCAACCAGCTAAAGCAAACACTGGCCAAAGCCCCAACCATGTCCACTCCATAGAATGGCTAGAAGTTTAGGGTGTACATAACATCAAACTCAGAAGCCGTAGGATGTCTATTAGCCCCGGAGAATGATGAGGGTGCTGAGTGTCCAATCTATTATGCCAGTAGAACCTTGAAGCTAGCGGAAAAGAATTACTCTCATATGGAGCAGCAACGTTTAGCGTTAGTCTTCACTACATAGAAGTTCAAACACTACATCCTAGGCCAAAAGGTGAAGTTGATCACAAGAAGCGATCCAATCAAATACTTCATAAACAGGCCCCCACTCTCAAGGAGACTTGTGAAGTAGATGATGCAATTATGTGAGTATAGAATTGAGTACACCCAGCCAAAGGCAATCAAATGCCAAGCAGTTGCAGTCCTCCGAGCTACCTTCCCAACAAATGACAATTTCCCTATCTCTGAAGAAGTACCCGGAGAACTTCCCATCATTGTAGTAGTAGAAGATGGAGATTGGACCTTGACATTTAACGGAAATAGTAAAAACTCCTCCACAAGAGCTGGAGTCACAATGACTTTGCTTGCTTGAGAAACATCATCTTACTCGTTTCAAATTATAGTTCCCCTTCTCACACAACATCACAGAAGTATGAGGCACTTGTATTGGGTCTAACAGTAGCCAAGGACTCCGGGGCAAAGAAAGTAAAAGTAATAGGGGATTCAAAACTAATAATTGGGCAGATGGATGGCATCACAACAATAAAAGACTTGACAATGCCGCCATACAGAACATTGATCCAAAGGTTAACTAGGGACCTGGAAGTATCCTATGTCCAAGATAAGATTGGCAGTTTTCAAGCCCAACTCGATGAGATGAAAGGGGAATGGGCAACGTGGAGGAGGACCATTTCCACCTCAATAACCGTTTAGGCCGAATTGAACGAAGTGAAGGCTGAATGGGCAGCCTTGAAGTCCACCCTAAACAGCTTTACCAATGTCCAAGCTCAATTGGATGAAATCAAGGGGGAGTGCACCATCATGAAAGAGCAATGGCCAACCCGGCCAGCACCTCAGCCTTGCACACTTCTACATCAAGATTCGGGAGCCAACTCCCTATTCGGGCACTTGCAATGCACGAGAACTCGACAAATTCTTATGGCAAATGGAACAATACGTTGCCGCAGCCAATGTTGATGATGAAAGGGCTCATGTACATATGACTACAATGTATTTAACTGATATAGCTATATTGTGGTGGCGCAAAAAGTGTGTTGACATAGAACGCGGTATGTGCACCATACATTCATGGGGCGATTTTAAGCGAGAGTTGAAGAGACAGTTCTATCTAGAGAATGTGGAGTTCCTTGCCCGCTGAAGGATGAAGTCCCTCAAGCACAGTGACTCGCTCTACAAGTATGTGAAGGAATTCTCTGCTCTCACATTAGAAGTCACCGACATGTTAGGCATAAGCCTATTTTTCAACTTCATGGATGGCCTAAAGCGTTGGGCTAAGCTCGAGCTCTAGTGACGCAATGTTCAAGACCTTGCCTCTGCTATGGCTGTGGCCAGACAACTTAGTGAACTAAGATTGTCGGATGATGAAGGAACCAAGCCAGCCAGCCCACGTGCCACACATTTGAGTGGGGGAGATAGAGAACCAAGTCCCCCAAAGGAGAAGCAACCCTTCCACAACAAGCCAGCCGAGTACCACAAAGGGAAGCGGCCACAAGGAAGTCAAAGCTCTTACAACAATAGATATAATGGGAGACCAAACCGTCCTCCCACTTGCTACATTTGTGGGGAGGAGCACTTGACCAAGCACTGCTTGAATCGAGAGAAGCTGAATGCCCTCATTGCCAAACTAAGTGATGATGAATAGAGTGATGGAGAATGGAGTACCTAGGTGCCAAGAATGGGCACCCTCTAGCTTTTCAATGCTATGATAAAGAAAGGGGATACCTCCAAGCAGCCCACCTCGGTCAAGAGAGGAGTGAGGTATGTTGACATATACCTTGGCGGGAGGCCAACTAGGGCTCTAGTTGACACAGGAGCCACCCACAACTTTATATCCATTGCTGAGGCCAATAGACTTAACTTGGTCATTTCCAAAGAGCTAGGTTGGTTCAAAGCTGTTAACACAGGTGAAAAACCCATCGAAGGCATGGCTCGTAGAGTAAGACTCCGAGTTGGCACCTGGGACTAGGAGATTGATTTCTCCGTAGTATACATGGATGACTACAATGTTGTCCTTGGCATGGACTTCTTGACACAGGCGAAAGCGGCACCAACGCCTCACCTTAACACCTTGCTGATCATGGACGAGCATTCACCTTGCATGGTTGACATGATTTAATCAACCAACACAAAGAAGAAACGAGTCTCGGCGTTGCAACTCCAACATCCAACTCCACATTAAGGAATGCCAAAGAACTAAGCAACACCAACCAAAGACACTACTACTAGATGTGATCGAGACAACTCCAGCAAGAAGACAATGCCATCGCCACTACAGCATCAACAGAAGCCACAGCCACAGCCACAGCCAAAGCCGCATACGCCCTCAACTGATGGACCCAAGAGAAGACCCAAGGCCAACTCCAACACCGAGCTTACCTACCACCATGGGAAGAGAGGACCACCCCAATCCCATTGGAATCATTCCAACACTCAACCTCCATCCAACCAGCCGAGTAGTCCAATGAGGAGAGAACCTCGGGGAATACCACATGTTTTTCCATACCCAAACAATCCAAATTCAACTTTTGCTCCCAACCTCACCTTAGCTAGTAGTGCAAGCCAACCTAGAACTCGCCTAACATACCTTCAAGCTGCTAGCCAAGGGCTTAAGTTAGCACCTAGCCTTGGGTTTTCCCAACACCTTGAGCACTTTCAAACCCATCACTCATGCACTTGCCCAGGCCTTAGAAGAGAAGAAGTTCATGGAGCAGCTGAAGAACCCTCCTTCACCAACATCGGATTCGAGCCACAAGCTGAAGCTGGTCTTCGAGGATGAAGACTGAATTGAGTGGGGGAGACTGTCATAAGTGACCATTTTTCCGTGCCATCAAGTGCCTTCCTTGCGCCCTCGTCTCAGCATCAGAGTGTCATCTAGTGTGTCTTGGGTGGGGCATCATGTGTATTTTGTATGGGGGGATTGTCGATGCCATTATTGTAATTATACAATATGCTTTTTCAATATTTTTATGTAATCTTTTGTCAGAACACCAAAAGCTTAAGCTACTCTTTGAGGGGAGGTAGATAGTTGAGTGGTGCCAAGATGATGTAAAGGTTAAGCATGATGTCCCCTCGACACAAACTTGTGTGCTTGTGCTTGCCATCTATTGCAATATAAAGTGCCATTTTACTAATTTGTGTGTCATCTTTGTTGCCTTTTGTGTGTTATTGCTTACTTTCTTAAGCTTACTCGACCCAATTGAGTGTCGCACGGGGCCTTGCCGAGCAGCCCCATGACAATGTGGCATCCATATGTCATTGATCCAGCATTCAGATACCATGTGGCATCCATATTGATGTCACGTGGCATCCAAACATAACTAAAGACACTTATATGCCATGCGGCATGTAATACCATTGACTTACCTTCAAATGCCACATGGCATCTATATGTTCCACCATGTGGCATCTACATGCCAATGACCTATATTCAAATGCCATGTATCATTCATATATGACAACACGTGGCATCCTATATTATTGACTTGGATTCAAATGTCACATGGATCAATATGATGCCACATGGCATGCATATGTATAAAACATTTTGTTATATCCAAATGCCATCATTTATTTTTACTTTAAAAATCATCTTTGTGAAAATTTTCCATTCGAACGGTTTTTGAAGTAAAAGTGTGAAACCAAAAATATACCACATGTTTTGTACTTTGGTGTTGTTGAAAGTACAAAGCATGAAATACCACCAAACAGGACCTAAATTTTTTGACTATTGGATTGTGGTCACTTTTATCTCTCATTCCTTTGAAAGAGATCTTAGTATCTTCCTTATATTTTCTTTCTTTGGATAAGATTTCCCAAGAGATTTAATCCATTCACGAAATCTATAAAATGAGTAAACATGGTAATGATGGATTCATTACGTCTCATTTTTAACAACTCATATGCTTGCTTCAATATGCTTATTTTGGACTCTTTTACTTGGTTCCCTCATGTGTAATCTCTAGAGTTTTCTAAATTTCTTCAATTTCACATGTTGAGATCCTATTGACTTAGTCCTATCTAGTGCACAGTAAAAACAATTAATTGCTCTAGCACTTAAGGAAACTCTCTTGGAAACAGTTTCTCTATATGTGCAAAGGTAAACTTGTGTACATTTGTCCCTCCCCAAACCCCATATTAGTGGGAGCCTCATGCATTGGGCTACCCTATTTAAGGAGACTCTTCTTCTCATATTAGTCCATTCTAAGTAGGCTTTTTCTACTAATTCCTCTTTTATTTTCTTGGTTGGCCTAAAAGGTCCTTTTTCAACTACTTGTCATAGTACATAGTCAAGGGAGATGAGATAAAACTCTCATTCTCGCCATCTAGTAGTTGTAGTCTATGACATTGAAAAATGGGAGTTTGTAGATGGATTGGCCTTTGATATAGGAAGTACTAGCTTGGGTGGCAATTCTAAATCACCTAGCTTTTAAGTTATAACTATGATGAACTTGACTCTATTATCACTTGATAGCCCAGGTAGCCTAACCCAAGAGGGGGGTGAATTGGGTTCTACAAGATTTTCTTTACAAATCAATACATATTCAAAACTTATTGTTCTAAACAAAAATAAACAAAGAGCAGTATAATGTAAAGTATTTATATGATAAACAATAGTAGTATGAAATAAGTATATGCATAAATAAATAATAATTAAAAACAATAAAAGCACACATAATGATTTAAAGATGTTTTACCAAACCTAGGCCTACAACCTCTCCCCAAGCACATCACCTAAGAATTTTCACTATATCATCCAAACTTCCTAAGTGCCAACAAAACCTTTACAATAGTTGGACATCATAAGTGCCAACAAGATCTTTATGTTAGACAGTGTTTGCCCTTAGCTCCAATCAGCATGATGTACATTATGACATTTATTGTAAATGAATAAAGTATATATTTGATTCATGTTATTGTGGTGTGTTTCTGTGTAATACCCTTAAATCGGACACATATGAGACTTGTGTTAGTTTAGAATCTTCACGGTCGTTGGATAGATCTGGGGAGATTTATCCAAGGCTGACACTGATGTACCACCAAGTTGGTTGGGGTGGCTTGTCTCAGCTGCTAGGGTAAGACATGAGGTACATGCAGTGCGAGTTTTCTTGAAACCTTGAACTGGACCAAATTCCAATATTGCCCTGGACCTTGCAGACAGATGGGCAAAACTGGAATGTTACACCTGACCCTTAGACTCAATTATGGTACTGCACTAGGTGTCGGATTGGGTTGTCTTTGATATGCCAATCAGTGAGATCTTTAGAGGGGGTCAAAACCCGGGTATGTTGGAACAGTTTGAGAATTCACCTGAGTGGGTGATCATAGTGATAGAATCAGCCCCTTTGTCGAACAAAGTGAATGATCAGGGAAATGCACTCTCTCTGATGGAAACCTAAACTGCCAACAGTGGGTTTCAAATGTGTTTAAAATTTGTTTTTGCAAAATATATTTATACAGAGATATACTTATATATATTATGGTTTCAAATTGTTTGCAAAAGGTTTTAATTCCCGAAATCCATGTGATTAGAGAGTGCAACACTGTTCCTTGCAGCCGAGGGAGAGGTCCTCTCTTGTCGGGCAGTGTTTGATCATTATGGGCTGAGAGGTTAAGTGTAAGACCATTGAGGGTAATACCTGATGGGGCTAATCTTGCATCTGCCCACAGTCCATGGGTTTTTATAAGGTGGCTTGGCCCAAGGACCACTTAGTGTAAGTGTTGGGTCCATTAGGAGCCCATGTGATGGGCTTCAAGGGGTTCACTGTCTTTTCAGTGAATTCGGCCAGGCTTGTAACAGAGGCTAGGCTAAATCCTTGAGGCTGATGTGTAGATAAATGTTAAGGTCCCACGCCATACAAAGAGAGTCAAGCTAGCCAGCATTAAAAGGAAGTGAGCCTGAAAGCTTAATGGGCCAAAAGCCCATTTCGAACTTGGTTAATTGGATTAATTAAATAGGGGTGAATCTGAGTATGGATCAGTAGATAAAGATAAGAGGTTAACTCTTATCCACTTAAAGAGTCCAGATCCAAATAAAGATTTGGATCAGGGAACTCCAAATTTGATTAGGAATGGCTAATCTTGATCTGCAGATAAGATAAGGGATTATCTTTTTCACTTAAAGAGTCCATATCCGAATAAAGATCTGGACTAGGAGACTCCTAATTAGATTAGGAGGTTGTCTTTTTAAGGCTATAAATAGAGAGCAGGGCGGATCTGAAAAAGACACACAAAAACAACACAGAGAAGACAACTCAGTTTGACTGTTTCTGCCTTCAGTTCTTTTTCTCCATGCTCTTGCCGCCCTACCCTGTTTGTTCTCAATTTCTTGGAACTGATCAAGATTGGATCTTGATATTGTTTCTTGTTAGAATAAACAATTCTGAAGTTGTGCTCACTACCCTATTTGATTCTTGATGAAGAATCACAAGTTCTTGGTGAAGAACTACCTGTTGATCCTACCTCATCCTAAGCTGTGTTATTTTCAGTGGAGGGAGGATTTGGTACACTCTTTGGGCGTGAACACTTGCGTTGGGAGGACTTTTTTGCATAGATTTTGTATCAGGTATATCCTTCCCTAATATTGGTTTCAGATTTGGTCCGGTTTGGTTATAAGAACAAATCTTAAAAATGCAGTTTTCTAAACTGAGAATAGGATTCCCCGATGGGGGAAAAGAAATTTTTGAAATTTTGTCCAACCTTCCTGCAAGGTTCAGCCATCCATATGATGGATCTCCCATTCCTTCAGTGGTATTAGAGCCAAGTTCAAGTCTTGAACCAAATTAGATCAGATCTGAATTTGCGCAAATGGGCAAGAGGCGTTCTACCCGATTTGCATCGTTATACTATAGAACTGTTATATTTATAGATCAGATCTGAATTTTCAGATTATGGGCGAATGATCTGGAAAATAAATCTTTATTATTCTGTTATATTTATAAAACTATTCTATGAATGTTTTTTGAATATTTAGGTTGCACGTGTGATGGAGATCGAATCTTTCTGGTGCCAAGATTGGCGCACCCTACTATTTCTTTTCTATTCAATTTGGCCTGTAAATAATTTTTTTTTGGACAAATTATGTGGGAATTTGATGTGATGTAATAATAGAAAAATTAGGTTTTTCTACTTTTTTCCATCTGGAGATTGCTGGAGTGCGCAACAGGTGAGAAGAAGATTTTGCAGAAAGAAGTTATGCGATCTACGATTTTTTAAATATCGATTCTGCAATCTGCGTTAACTTTTCTTGCAGGTTTGCAGGATGTCCAAGAAAATCGCAGTGCAACCCTCTGATTTCATTTTCTTGATAATTTGATTATCTAGATTTAATTTATTTTTCAGATCATTATTCTTGAATTAAATCTTGAACTGGACACCAAAACTTGGGTCGATTTACACCAGATTTGGTCCAAACTGGTTGGACCGAATTGTTGGTTCGATGGGGTTGGTTTTTTTGACCCAAATTCGATTTAGGCTAGAGGGTTGATGGCCCACTTCAAGTTTTAATTCGGCCCACCTCTGTAAAAACCCAATTTTAATATGTTAAAACTGCATCCGCCCTGTTTTAGCTATATGGGCTAAACTACTTTTTGTAGTACAGCCCATATACCTAGATAATCTTATATGATAATATTATGGGCTCTATTGGGCTGATACTGATTTAATCAAATTAATTAAGGGTTTTTACAGATATTTTAATTGATTGGATCAATTTGTTTCATGCATGTGATGTATGGATGTGTGATGTGCTACGTACATGGGCCATAAGCACTTGGCCCATGTTAATTCGGTAGTATCTCTTTCGCACACCATGGTTGAATGCACATCATGCCAATGGTGTCCATAATATCATTGGATGATCTCCCTGCTTGATGGGCTCCACATCAACTTCCTCCCCAAGAGGAACCGTGCGGAACCCTAGCCATTTAGAGCCCATTTAAATCTAGCTTTGAGAAAGTCAGTGGGAGCCACTTTGGTTTGACCTAAATAAAACTAGGGCATAATATTTTGTTCCCTCCACTAAAATATAAGTGCATGTGATAGGAAAATTCATATGATGAACTCTCTAAAGGCCTTCCATCATTAGCATGAAGATGGGTCCTTCAAGTAATGAGGAGATGCACCATAAAATTGGGCTATCCATTTGCTGTTGGATCTGTTGGATTGTTTCATAAGATGATAGGGGCGTCATAGACCAATGTGGGAGGGGCCTATCCTAAAATGGAAGACTCTCTCACGGTACCTTAGCGTTCACGAATATGATGGGTAAGCACTTACTAGATAGAATGGTTTAACTTAAAATGGCAATGAACTTTGTCTGACAAAGGCCAAAGGAAAAGCTCATAAGATGAGTGGATGTGATCATTCACAGATGGTGGTGGGGTTATGCAGTTGAAACAGTTGGCTCCATGCACTGTATGTGATTTCCCACATTTCTAGAGACAGTTCGTACTCTCCGTCACTGAGATAAGAGGGAAATCTTAGAGATGAACAAATGGAAATGGTACATAGATTAAAAGTCATATTTATGTTGATAACATGAATCAAATAAGTTGTGGATTAATATTTGTTTTGTCTTTTATCAGAAATGGCAAACGAACAATTTGCCAAACTGTTGGACGATAATAATCTTAAGGGCCCAATTACGTTGACTGGTTTCGTAACCTTATGTTGGTTCTGACGTCCAAGAAATTGAACAAAGTTGCCAAGAACCCTGCTCCGCATCGTCCGGGTGATAGGGCTTCTGAGGCCCACAGAAGGGAATATCAAGAATGGGAAGAGAAAAACTCTCTTGCCCAATGCTACATCATAGCCTCCTTAGACAATCAGATACAGCGACAATTCGATCAGATCGAAGTGTCAAAGGATATCTTGGATAGTCTAAGAATAATGTACGAAGAGTAGAATCGTTCTACCTGTTACAAGGTCCAAAAGCAGTTTATGACTGCACAAAAGTCCAAGAACCAGCTAGTTCATGACCATTGTCTTAAATGATGGGATACATCAATGAACTGGAGGCTCTTGGATCTGGGCTAGATCATGTCACCAAAGTAGATGCCATCCTGAACTCTTTGCCTCATTTCTTCAATCAGTTCATAACGAACTATAATATGAACAAGCTAAATGTTAGCCTTCAGGAACTCAACAATATGTTGCAGATGGCCGAAGAACTGATAAAGAAGGATGGGCCCATAGCCATGCTTGTTGAAGGTTGCAGATCGGGCAAGAAGAAGAGGAAGGCAAAGAAGAAACCTCAGAAAAAAAAACTAGCAAGCCTAAAAGCAGAAAAAGGACAAGGCATTAGATGTCTGTCACTTCTACAAGCAAACCACCACTGGAAGAGGAATTGTCCTCAGTACCTGGAAACCAAGACATAAGGTAATTTCTAATCCTTTGTCATAGAGAACAATATGTTGGTCACTTCTGTAATACATTGCAGGGGTTCAGGACAAGTAGAAGACTGAGTGCGGAGAAGTGATTCTTTACTTGGGGACTTTTGCAAGTGTTTTAACTATAGCCATAGGAACCATAGAATTGTAATTTAGAGAAAGAATTATTACATTAAAATATTGTCTTTATGTACCCAATTTGAGAAAAAATTTTGATTTATGTTTCAAAACTGTGTGTGGATGGTTATTCTGTTCTTTTTAATAATGTGATTACCATCAAAAGGAATAACAAATTCCTCGCATATGGAGAATTTGAGAATGGTCTCTATGTTCTCCATCATTCTCTTGAAGCAAATATAACCGAAACTATGTCAGATAATAACCCCAAGAAAAGAACTCGTGATACAGTTAATCCCACGTGCCTATGGCAGTACCGACTTGGCCACATAAACAAAGATCGTATCACAAGGTTGGTAAAGGATGGTCCTTTGGATTTTCAAACTGTAGAAGATCTTCTAACCTGTGAACCTTGCCTTCAGGGTAAGATGATGAAACGGCCATTTATCGGTAAGCCTGAAAGATCAATAGGCACACTTGACTTTATTCATACTGATGTATGTGGTCCCATGAATGTTAAGACACATAACCAGCACATTTACTTCATAACATTTACTGATGATCACTCAAGGTATGGTTACGTGTACTAATGAGACATAAGTCTGAATCATTTGAAAAGTTCAAAGAGTTCAGGCAAGAGGTCGAGAAACAGTTGGGGAGACACATTAAGGCCCTTCGATCAGATCGAGGAGGCGAATATCTCTCGGATGAATTCAATGACTACTTAAAGGAAAATGGGATAGTATCACAACTAGCTCCTTCAGCTACATGATGTGTGTGCATGCTACACATTATTTTTATTGCTCTCTACATGGTTTTGATGGTAATTCTTAATGATTTTTACCCTAATTGAGCAAGATTTCAGGAAACTAAGAGTTTGGGACAATCTAGGGTGAAGAGAGCGTGAAGACATGTTGATATGGAAAAAAGGGAAGCATTTCGACCCACCAAGAAGAAAGGCCCAGCCGAAACCCTATGGGAGAACACTTCGGCCCACCAAGGAGAGAGGCCCAACTGCAGCCCAACCGAAACCCTATGGGAGACTCCAAAAAGGTGGCTAACTTTAGTAGAATTAGAAAGGAGGAGAACTCTAATCCAAAGGCTGGAAAGAGAAGTATAAAAGAAAAAGAAAGAGAGGAAATTAGGGCTTGACCCCTTGACTCAAGAACAGAAAGGAGAAGTGCTAGGAGGAGGATCACAAGGCTACTGAATGCGAATTGAAGAGGAGATCGAAGATTGATGCAAAAATCCTAAGTTGTCTTCTTCTTTGATTCTGCGAATTCGGTAACCTAGATTCAATTACGGTTTTCTTGTTGAATCTTTCTTTCCTTCTTTCTATTATGCGAACCATGATGGAGGTTAATTCAGATTTGTAATTAATATTTTGAGCTGATCCGATTGATAGTGATTTAGTCTTGGGATTTCTTGATTAGGGTTTTCGATTATAAGAGTAGTTTTGGCCGAATTATTCTTGTTTCTTGGATTACTTGAATTGCTTGAGAAAGGGTTTAGGTAATCAGATCAACTAATCAAGAAAACAGATTGAATGTATCTTAGAGATAATATGCATGATTCGTTTGGCATTCATTCAGCAAGAACTGATTTCCTTTTTATTCTTTGTCCTTAATGCATTTATGGCGACTAAATTCTTAATAGAAATATAGGAATTGTTGCTCATAGATAGAGTGGGTTGTGCTCGAGAGAGGCTACTCATACAATTAGGAATTAGCCAACCCATGACTGAATTCAACTTCGATTTGACAGCTTAATGGTATAATTGCTGAACCGGTTCTGCTAGTATTTTTGAGAAGCACTTATTCTCATCATTAAAGGCGGGTTGATCCGATAATACTTAGGATAATTTTTTAATTAGGAGTTAAGTTTTTCTTTGTTTAACCTTTCGGATTGTCAGATAACAAAAGGTTGATTCAGTACTAGTAATTGTTGGATTAATCCCTATGGGAACGATACTCTACTCATCATTATATTACTTGATCGACTAGTGCACTTGTTAGTGTAATCTAAACGCATCACTACACCACAGTTAAACGGTGTGTCAGAAATGAGGAACCAAACTTTATTGGATATGGTCCGATCACTTCTCGTCTACTTGAAATTACCTACATCCTTTTGGGGATACGCATTAAAGACTGTGATTTACATGCGAAATCGGGTTCCAACCAAACCTGTTCCAAAGACTCCCTATGAGCTTTGGACTAGCAAAAAACCAAGTGTGAGACACTTAAAGATTTGGGGCTGTCCGGCACATGTTAAAAGAACAAATGCTAACAAATTGGAATCTAAGACCAGTCGTTGCCTATTTGTAGGTTACCCAAAAGGCTCTGTAGGGTATTTATTCTATGACCTAGGAGAGCAAAAGGTGTTTTGTAGTTGAAATGCCCATTTCTTGGAGGAAGATTATTGCTTGAACAATTATCATCAAGAAATTGTTCTTGATGAAGAGAGCTCAGGGGTAGTGGGAGATGTTCTATAATCTCCAGTTAATAACCAACCTAGGATATCTACCCAGGCATCCAGGTCTCCAGTTCTTTACGGCTATGACAAAAAAAGTTACTTGGTGGAAGCCACGACCAGTGAGGAGGATCCAGTGACTTATACGGAAGCTATGTTGGACATTAGGGATGGGATATCCATCACATGGATGCCCAAGTCTTGCGGAATGGACTGGGTGAATTTCAAAAAAATTTCTCCCATCTTGTAGGGAATTGAATTCCCTATTTTAGAAAAACATATTTTTCAAGGATCAATCTTGAACCATGAACCAAACCAGATCTGAACCAAAAGGAGTAGAAGGGAGGATGTACTTGATACGGAGAATTAGTATCTCCCAATGGAGGTGTTCACGCCCAAGGAAGGATCCAAAGACTGTTCCCACTGAAGATGGCGCAGTGCAGGATGGAGCAGAATCAGCAATGTTCTTCAAAAGAACTTGACCCTTCGCAAGAATCAACTGGATGGCTTGTGAGTACAGATTCAATCAATCTTTTCCCAAAAGATTGGTATCAATATCAGATCTTGATTTCTCCCAAGAACTAGAGATTAAACTAAAGGTAATGGCGGCAACAGGAAGGAGGCGGCAATAGAGATTTTGTAGAGGTTTGCAGAAATCTCTCTTCTGTGATTTCAGCTCTGAAGACAAGAGTCATAGGTTGCATGTCTAAAGGCTTCCGCCCCCTCCTCCTTTTATAGATTTAAAGGGATCAGCTCCTAATCCTATTGGGAGCTGCTGATCCAAATTATATTTGGATTAGAGGTCCCTTTAAGTGATAAGGGATAACCCTTATCTTATCTGCAAATCAGATCAGCCATCTCCTAATCTAATTAGGAAGCTTCCAAATCTAAATCTTATTTAGATCTTGGACTCTCTAAGTGGATAGGGTTTAGGCCCAATCCTATCAATTGATCCATTTCAGAATTCGCCCCCTTTAATTGACTGATCAAATCAGCCCAGTTCGAAATGGGCTTAAGGCCCATTTATGGTTATGTACTCACTTAGCCTTCCAAACTGCTGCCTAGTTGGGCTTCCTTGTATGGCATGGGACCCAAACGTTGATCTACACATCAGCCACATGGGTTCGGCCCAGCCTTTGTTACAAGGTCCTGGCCGAATACACTGTTATGGACAGTGCACCCCCTGAAACTCATCTTATGGGCTCTATGGGCCCAACACTTAATCTAAGTGGTCCCTGGGCCAAGCCACCTTGTAACACCTATTGAACCAAAAGGAGTAGAAGGGAGGATGTACTTGATACGGAGAATTAGTATCTCCCAATGGAGGTGTTCACGCCCAAGGAAGGATCCAAAGACTGTTCCCACTGAAGATGGCGCAGTGCAGGATGGAGCAGAATCAGCAATGTTCTTCAAAAGAACTTGACCCTTCGCAAGAATCAACTGGATGGCTTGTGAGTACAGATTCAATCAATCTTTTCCCAAAAGATTGGTATCAATATCAGATCTTGATTTCTCCCAAGAACTAGAGATTAAACTAAAGGTAATGGCGGCAACAGGAAGGAGGCGGCAATAGAGATTTTGTAGAGGTTTGCAGAAATCTCTCTTCTGTGATTTCAGCTCTGAAGACAAGAGTCATAGGTTGCATGTCTAAAGGCTTCCGCCCCCTCCTCCTTTTATAGATTTAAAGGGATCAGCTCCTAATCCTATTGGGAGCTGCTGATCCAAATTATATTTGGATTAGAGGTCCCTTTAAGTGATAAGGGATAACCCTTATCTTATCTGCAAATCAGATCAGCCATCTCCTAATCTAATTAGGAAGCTTCCAAATCTAAATCTTATTTAGATCTTGGACTCTCTAAGTGGATAGGGTTTAGGCCCAATCCTATCAATTGATCCATTTCAGAATTCGCCCCCTTTAATTGACTGATCAAATCAGCCCAGTTCGAAATGGGCTTAAGGCCCATTTATGGTTATGTACTCACTTAGCCTTCCAAACTGCTGCCTAGTTGGGCTTCCTTGTATGGCATGGGACCCAAACGTTGATCTACACATCAGCCACATGGGTTCGGCCCAGCCTTTGTTACAAGGTCCTGGCCGAATACACTGTTATGGACAGTGCACCCCCTGAAACTCATCTTATGGGCTCTATGGGCCCAACACTTAATCTAAGTGGTCCCTGGGCCAAGCCACCTTGTAACACCCAGGGACTGTGGGCAGATGCAAGATTAGCCCATCAGGTATTATCCTCAATGGTCTTACACTTAACCTCTCAGCCCATAATGATCAAACACTGCCCGACAAGGGAGAACCTCTCCCTCGACTGCAAGGAACAGTGTTGCACTCTCTGCTTACATGGATCCCGGGAATTAAAACCTTTAGCAAATCATTTCGAAACCATAACATATATATATATATATATATATTTTGCAAAACAAAATCTCAACAATTGAAATCGGCTGCCGGCAGTCTTGGTTTCCATCAGAGAGAGTGCTTCCCCGATCATTACCTTTGTCCGACAAAGGGGCTGATCCTGTCACTATGATCATCCACTCAGATGAATTCTTGGACTGTCCCAACATACCCAGGTTTTGACCCCCGCTAAGGATCTCACTGATTGGTACATCAAAGACAGCCCAATCCGACACCTAGTGTAGTGTCATAATCGAGTCTAGGGGTCAGGTGTAACTTTCCAGTTTTGCCCGTCTTTCTCGAAGGTCCAGGGCAATACTGGAAATCTGGTCCGGTTCAAAGGTTCTATTAATCATACACTGCATGTGCTTCGGGTCTCACCCTGGTAGCTGAAACAAGCCACCCCAACAGTTGGCAGCACACCAGTGTTAGCCTTGGCAGGATAAATCTCCCCAAACTTACCCAATGGCTGTGAACATTCTAAACTAACACAAGTCTCATTAAGTATCCAGTTTAAGGGTATTACATAGAAACACACCACAGGAACATGAATCAAATGTGTACTTTATTCAATTGCAATAAACTCATAAAGTACATCATTCTGATTGAAGCTAAGGGCATACAAAACTGTCTAACAGGACATGGATTCCTTGAAGTGGGTAGATGCCATGAGAGTTGAGATGGACTCAATGGACACCAATGGAGTCCAGACTCTAGTAGATCCGCCCCCTGGGGTAAATGCAATTGGTTGCAAATGGATCTATAAGAGGAAGAAGGGCCCCGATGGTAAGGTTGAAGCCTACAAAGCTAATGTTGTAGCGAAATGGTACACTCAGAAAGACGGAATCGATTATGAGGAAACATTTTCGCCCGTGGCCATGCTTAAATCCATTAGGATCCTGCTAGCTGTAGCAGCATACCATGACTATGAGATTTTTCAAATGGATGTCAAAACCGCGTTCCTAAATGGAGATCTTACTGAAGATATCTATATGCAGCAACCGCAAGGTTTCATAGCTGTAGGTCAGGAACACATGGTATGTAAAATCAACCGATCCATAGATGAGCCATGTGTTTACAGGAAGACTAGTGGGGATAAGGTTAAGTTCTTGGTTCTCTATGTAGACGACATTCTACTCATTGGCAATGATGTAGGAATGTTGACTACGGTGAAAGTATGGATTTTGCAACAATTCTCCATGAAAGATCTTGGAAAAGCCTCTTATTTCTTGGGACTTCGACTCTATAGAGATAGATCGAAGAGGATAATAGGATTATCCTAGTCTACTTACATTGACAAGATAGTCAAGAGATACAGTATGGAGAACTCCAAGAAAGGAAATGTTCCTTTCAGGCATGGAGTCACTATCTCCAAGGGTATGTCTCCCAAGACACCTGAGGAGATTGAGGGCATGAAGGAAGCTCCCTATGCCTCTGCCGTAGGGAGCATCATGTATGCCATGTTGTGCTATCAACGAGACATTGCTTAGGTCGTGAGTGTGGTAAGTAGATACTAGTCTAACCCAGGACAAGAGCATTGGACCATTGTGAAAAACATAGTGAAATACCTTCAAAGGACAAAAGAGTTATGTCTGGGTATACCAATGCCGATTTCCAGTCAGACCTAGATGATAGAAAGTCTATATCTGGATACATCTTTATGATGGGGTCTTGTGTAGTTAGCTGGAAAAGCAGCAAACAAGAGTCCACTACAGATTCCACAACCGAGGTCGAGTACATTACCGTAAGTGAAGCTTCCAAGGAAGCTGTATGGATGAAGAAGTTCATTCAGGAATTAGGAGTCGTTCCGTCCAGCACATCACCCATTCCACTGTTGTGTAACAACACTGGAGCCATTGGTTAGGCTAAGGGGCCACGAGCCCACTCGAAGTCAAAGCACATCGAGAGGAAGTTCAATGTACTACGGGAGATAGTTGGGAGAGGGGACGTCATGATTTAGAAGGTAGCATCATTGGAAAATGTAGCAGACACAATGAGTAACACACTAACATAGAAAATGTTTGAGAAACATATGGAAAGTATGAGACTCTGGCTTGTACCCGATTGGACTAAGTGCAAGTGGGAGATGTTAGACAGTGTACGCCCTTAGCTCTAATCAGCATGATGTACATTATGACATTTATTGTAAATGAATAAAGGACATATTTGATTCATGTTATTATGGTGTGTTTCTGTATAATACCCTTAAACCGAACACATATGAGACTCGTGTTAGTTTAGAATCTTTACAGCCATTGGATAGATCTAGGGATGAACACTTGTGTTGGGCATGAACACTTGTGTTGGGATGAGCTTTTTGTGTGGATTTCGTATCAGGTATATCCCTCCTAATTTTGGTTTCAGATTTGGTCCAGTTTGGTTACAAGAACGAACCTTGAAAATGCAATTTTCTAAACTATGAATAGGATTCCCTGATGGGGGTAAAGAAATTTTTGAAATTTCGCTCAACATTCCTGCAGGGTTCGGCCATCCATATGATGGATCTCCCACCCCTTTACTTTACTCGGATAGTCTTACTAGGGCTATCCCAACCTCAACGATGTTTAATCACAAAATAACCAATTACAAATACAACAAAGATAAACAATAAAACACAATAAAAAGCCTTGACAAACGGTAGATATGCAAAATATAACACAAACTATTCAAATGCAATAAAATGCACAAACAATAATAGGTCGCTGCTTAGGTAGAGATTTTCTCCAAGGATAAAAACTCTTTTATCTTAGAATCCCTTTTCAAGATTGCTTTCTTGTTCTTGTTCTTTCTTTATTTCAAACATTTTACTTTTTGGCACAATCCACTTCCTTAACATTTTCAACTCTAACACATATATTTATAACCAAAAATATTCTTAGAGAACATATGTTTGTTACAGATTTTTGCAAGAAGAGATTAATCCTTCCTAAGAAATGTTTAGAGCTTTTTCCCAACATGATTGATGGCTTAGTAGAAAAGGAAAAAGTCGTTGATCCTTGAAAGTTCAAATGGTAAGAAACTTCTTTGTTTTTGTGAAGTAATTCATTGGCTCGAACTGGTAATTAATTGCTTCAACCTTGTTAAGAGTTTGTAGCTAACTAATATATTAGGTGGTCAACTACTACTTGTAAGAGATAATCCTTTTTCTCTAGTAGTCAACTACTTGATACACTTAACTTCTTGGTTGACAAGGATAGTCATATATACCCCATTTCCATTAGTCAACTACTAGCTAGGCCTAGTGTGACACTAGGCTTGATTCTCATGGATAGTCGACTTCTCAGTGACACCATTTTCATCTATCACTAGTAGTTGACTATTACTTGATAGGTAGTAAACTATAGGATATGACCAATTTTAGAAAACTTTAATTGGTGACACTCAGAGTCATAAAATTAACTCCTTAGACTTTCGTACTTAGAAATTTCACATTTTAGCTTAGATAAAGTCAAGGAAAGCCTAGCCACCTAAAACTAATTTAACCATTGATTAAGATCTTGATAATGTTGAAGTTAGTTACAATTAAGCCCAACGTTGTGCATCTTGCAAATGATTACACTAAGTCATAAATAAATAAAATATACATAGAAACCACTAGAGCTTGGTGCCTTCTTCTTCTTTCTTATGTTGTCATGGTAGCACATTTTCTTGCTTTCGTGGATCAGAGAGTATTTAATTCATCATTTGAATCACCTACTCCTTTGTGCCTCAGATTATCATTTGCTTCATCGAGTCTCTTTAGTTCAACTAAAATTCATATACTACAATTGTACAGTTAACTTTCAAAACTATTAGTATTCTTAATGAGTTTGTTATTATCAAAACATATAGGTTCAACATTTACACTATACATATTTGTATTTGTACTCTTCCCAGACTAAGCTTAAGCAGTATGAAATTATAATAGGTTAATTACTTGTATATACCCTATACATTTAGGAAAATACTTAAATGTACCCTAAACTTTTAAAACCTACTTATAAGTACCTTGTTGGCCATCCCCACATAACATATATAGGACCATCATTAATGAACTGCTTAGAGCCATTAATACTTGACTCCAAATATTTTTATAATATATTGCCCCACAAATTCTATGACTAAAAAGTAAAAACCAAAACCTGGAAATTTTCTAGGTTAAAGAGATGGACGATGAAATAAAACTAAAATTCCCAATTGATGTTTTTAGACTCACCTGATGAACTCAGTACAAAAAGAAAAGAGCAGGTTCATTGGAATTTCCAAAAAACTACCTTTCCTGTACTATAAACATGACAAAATGTGTCTAAAGAAGAAGAAGAAGAAGAAGAAGAAGAAGAATGACATATTTTGAAAACTTAACCCTAGAAAAGTCTTATGTCATTTTACATTTAATCTATTAGACTTAACCGTGGAAAAGTCAACAAGGTACATATATAAGTTGTTTTAAAAAGTTTAGGGTATATATAAGTAGTTTCTCAAATATACAAGGTATATAAACAATTAACCAAATTATTATTTGGAATAAACCCCTTAAACCTCCTCTATATTTTCTAAAAAAGTCTTAAACCTCCCCTTTAAGTTTGACTTGCCCCTAATCCTCCCTTGACCTTTAGGCCCCATTCGCTTTTCAGTAAGTTACTTACCTGGGTAAATGCAATTACCTGGGTAAGTTTTTCCTAGGAAACACTTACCCAGGTAAGTGCATTTACCCATGTTCTTTTATTTCTCAGGTAAATAAGGCAATGCCTATTTTAGTTATAGAAATCCATTATTAAAAATGGCATTTTTGTCACATTCAAGTGTTGGCAACTTTCCCCCTATGTGGGAAAGTTATTTACCCACCAAGGAGATGGGTATCACTCAAGAAAGTGATACCCAGGAAAATAAACCTTCCCTGGTCCCCACATAAAGCTGAAAAGAGAACATGGGATTCTTGGTCAATGGGAACCAAAATCTCATTAACCAACTTTTCCCCCTCTCCAAATCCAAAAAATGAACGCCCCCTTAGGGATAAAGGGACTTATACACCCCCTTCTATTACTTTACCATTAGAAATCTAATAGCCTCTGCTGATGTCATGGACTTAAACATATTATAATACTAATTTTGCCCTTATATAAAATTATCACATGTTTAATGACTAAAATACCTTTAAACCATAAGGAATCCTTAACCTTAAACCTCTCTTTACCCAAAAATTGGTTTGTTTATGATGTAAAAAAATGAAATACTAAAATACCTTTACTCATACTAACAGTTTAAGGGTAAAGTTGGAATTAAGAAAAATCTACTAACTTGATAGGAGGAATTAAAATGGGCATAATAGACAGTTAATGTCTCTATCCACTTAAAAGTAACGAGATGGATTTATAAGTCCCTTTAATGGCTGGGACCACACCAATAAGCACTTATTTGCGTTTGGGAAATGAGCTCAAAATAATTGCTTATTACGAGAATAAGCAAAAGCCCAAATTTTGGGGCTTATTTTTAAGTACTTATTCAATAAGTGCTTATTTTCCTTTATGGCTTATCTTTCTCCACCACATCCTTTTAAAAATGCCTATACTACCCCTATTTAAAATAAGTGCTTTTTCACCAAATGCTCCTAAATGCTTATTAAAATAAACACTTATTTTTAATCACTTATTTTTCAAATAAGCACTCCCAAAGCGTAAGGTCTTCAAGGGATTTACCCTTTCATTTAACCAAAATAGAAAAAAAAAAGAAAACAACACTATGCAACAAGCAAACAAATAGTTCTAAATTTTCTAATTATTATTGTTCTTATTACCATCCATCCCATCTTCATCATTATTTGGGTGCTCTGGTTATCCAAGGAAGAGTCACTAAGGGAGAAAATTAATTCAAAGTTAGCAGGTTGGAAAAGCAATTCACTCTCTCTTGCCGGTAGGGTTGTTCTTATTGACTCTGTGATTTCCATGATGCCCCCAATTCATAATGAGAAATTTCAATGTCCCAGCAAATGTTATTGAAGATATAAACAAAATCCAAAAAAGAAAATTGTGGAGTAAGTCCAATGGGAAAAAGCCATTACACCTTATGAGATGGGATAACGTTTGCTCCCCAAAAAGATGGGATGGTCTGGGGCTGAAAAAACTTCAATGGGTAAATGAAGCAAATATTGCAAAATTAGGATGGAAGATTTTGAAAAGTAAAGATAATTTATGGGTCATGGTGGTAAAGCACAAATATTTGAAAACAAACAATTTTTGGATTGTTGGTATTAAAAAGGGAATGGGGTGGAATCCCCCAGTCAAGGAAAGTCTTGAAAAAGGGAATGGGGTGGAAGTTGGGGAATGGTAAATCAATATATTTCTAGAATGACAAATGGATGGGAAATTCATCCCTTGTAAAAGAAAATAATGGTGAAAACATTGAGAATCCGGAGCTACTGGTTAGTGAATGTATTGATGATCAGAGGAAAGTACAGCTGTTCACGGGTCGGGTTGGGTCGGTTTACTGAGGTTTTTCCAACCGACCCGACCTGGTTGGGTTACCTGAGATGGAAACCGAAACCGACCTAGTGTTAAGTAAAACCGACTTTGTCGGTTTGAGTCAGGTTGGGTCGATTTGGGTCGGTTTCGGCTCTAAGTTCATCCATGCCCCCCATGACCCATGTGCCTGTGTGGTGCAAGTTTGGGTTGTCAGATATTTCAGTTTTTATGTAAAACTGAAATATCTTTATTTAACAGTTTTAAATTTAAAATATATTTAAATTAAAATCGAAATATATATTTAAATAGTTAAGTAGGAACTAAGTCGGTTCAGGTCGGGTCGGTTTCAATTTTTACACAAGAAAACCGAAACCGACCCGAACCATCGGTTTATGAATTTGTACAACCCGAAACCGACCGGTACTGATGAAAACCCGGTCGACTCGGGTTGGGCCGGTCCGGGTTGGGCCTTCTTATGAACAACCCTAGAGGAAAGTTTGGAGAGAGGAAAAAGTTAGAGAAATTGTTTCTACTTCTTCTTGACAGAAAATTAGACCCATCTTTGTTCCCTCAGTGAATAAGGATGATGAGCTTATTTGGAGATTGGAACCAAGAGGTAATTTTTCCATCAAGTCGGCTTATATAGCTAAAATTATGGAAAATAGAGACACGAGTGATTCATTTAATTGGAATTCTAAAGTTTGGAAACTATGCTTCCCCCCTAAATTGAAAATTGTTCTTCTTCTTCTTTTAAGGGGTAGGCTTCCCTCTAGGGAGTTTTTGAAGAAAAAGGGGTTTAACCTAGAGGACACTTGTGATAGATGTGGTTAGAGGATATCAATCATATTTTTTACCAGTGCACTTATTCTAAACAGATTTGGATGATGATTTACCCTTACCTAGACAGTCCAAAAGATGAAGATGGAAATATGAAGGTTTGGTGGGAGAGAATTTTGAACCATAGACAAGAATATAAACTAGAAAAAACAGCTTTTATATTATGGTTCATCTGTAAGAGTAGAAACAAAAAGATTGTGGAGACTCCCCCTCCTCAGGTTTTGGAGAAAGCAAGAATGGCTTTTTACGAGAATGTAAAAGTTCATCAAAATGAATCCGATAGAGAATTTTCAAAGAAGTAGCTACTGTTTATTTGGAAATCCCCAAAATGCAACACAATCAAAATTAATTTTGATGCATCTTGTATGAATGGTTTCAATTGTGCTATGAGGACCATTGCTAGAAATTATGGTGGAAAAGTTTTAGATATAAAAGCGTATTATTTGGGTAAAGCCACAATTAATATGGCCGAGGCCTAGGCTGCATGGGAAGCCCATAATCTAGCTTTAAACTTCAAAGATTGTCCCATAATTATAGAAGGGAACTCCAAGCTCGTCATTTCTTGTTTTCGTGGAGAAACCCAACTACCGTGGAACATACAAAACATCATTGAAGACTGCACTGCTTTGAAGACCAAGTTCGAGTTTGGTTTAGAGTACCGACATGTCTTTCATGAGGCGAATCAAGTTGCTGATTGGGTTGCTCATCAGGATCAATTCAGTCCTTCAAACTCCTTAAATTTTAGGGTAAAATACAAAAACTTTCCCTGAGTTTTCTAACAATCATGAAAACCTCCCCTGTAGTTTCACTTTAATAAAAACCTCCCTTATACTTTTTAGGAAATACTCAACTACCTCCCTCCCTAGACAAAAAAGCCAATCAAATGTGTTTGTTCTTTTAAAATGCTTATTTTGCCCTTATGCCTATCTATTTATACGTAGATTTATTAAAATACCCTCAAAGCACTATTCATTTTCTTTCGAGAACTGAGAACCAGAGCCACCAACCTTCTCTATTTCTTAAGTTTGCCCTACTATCTTTAGTTTGCCATGTCCATCATATGCCCATGGCCTTTTTCCTAAACAAAGCCAATTTAAGAGACTCCTGATCAACGCATCTTGAAAATGTCTCAGTGGATTGGCAATGATAAGGGATCCACCATTAGTAAGTAGAATTTTTGGAGATCAAATGATCTGTAAACATGGATCTTCTATGCTTCTGGTTGGCAATAATGAAAATCCAAAACCCCTCTGTGCTTCAAGCATCTTTTCTACATTTCAAGCAATCCATCGACCTTATAAATCTCAAAAAGACAATTGTTTCATCAAATTTTAGAACACCATGCATAATGAAATTAAAGAAGTTCAAACCTACTTAATTAAGAGCATAAGACAAACCATTGCAACTACGAGCCTTAACACCAAGCTTCAGAAGATGGCGTATATTAATGGTTGCAGCATCTATCAACATAAGCGCTTGTTGTTGTATAGCTGGACCAACCTTCTTCGCTGCAGCTGCGAGGATAGACACCATCTCTTTAATGGAGGTGCACTTAAGCAGTTTGTCATAAGCATACATCTTTAATGGAGGGCAAAAGAAAGGACAAGGACGAAGAATACATACCATAAGATAGAGATCATGGGGTGACGAGGAGGGGCATGTTTTTGAGTCCATGTGTGGGGGAAGCATTGTTGAGGAATGATAGCTGGTCTTGGACCTAAATCTCATCATTCAGATCGATAGCACCATCATAGAAAGGAGAAGCCAAAGTAGTAGCTAACAAAGATGATGTGGGCGGAGGAGAACCCACGACCATGTTGTTCATGCCATTTATTTCCACCGAGTAGGAGGTAGAGGAGCTGGAACCAGGACTTACAAGGTTGGTCTTGGTTGGGGATATCTAAGAAGGCGGAAGCAACCTAAGGCAACAATAGTGAGGTCGATGTTTGCACAAAGAGCGAATAAGCAAGGTTGAAGCCGTCACCATGCATCCACGAAGAAGGATCCTGTCTAAAATCGAAGGAGTTGGAGTTGCTGCAAAGAACAGAGATGAAGACAAAGGCGTGGATGGTGTTGGCAATAATTTAATAAATATAAGAGCAAAATAGGTATTTAAAAAAAACAAATACATTAAGTTGGATTTTCTGTTTAAAAAAGGGAGGTAGTTGCATTTTTTTAAAAAGTATAGGGGAGGTTTTTGTTAAAGTGAAACTATAAGAGGTTTTTATGATTATCAGAAAACTCAAGGGAGGTTTTTGTATTTTAATATCTAGGATCTCCCTCCCCCTCAAGGTTTTATATGTAAGTGTGATTCTTGGGGACGTGCTACCCAGGCTTGTGTAGCACCGCTTGGATTTATCAAAAAAAAAAAGGAAAGAAATCAAGAAATGGATTTTCATAATCATGGTTAAACTCAAGTGGGTTTTCACTTAAAGGGTCTTCATCAAAGAAAATGATGGAGATGAATTTCCTAAGAGTCCGTTTGGTTTGCGCGACTGAGATGGTTTCCCACGTTTTGTTTTGAGCGAACTGCTGGGATGTGATGAGAACTGGGTTCTCATTTTTTAGGATGTGGGGTCTCACCAAATAGGTGCGACCCCACTACGAAAAGAAAGAAGTGTGAAAATTTTATCAAAGGGAGGCAACCATCTTCTTCTTAGCCATCATCCAACCATCTCATCACCGACGCGATCTTTCTCGGAGGTAAGCTCATATTTGAGTTCCTCTCATGATTTTCGTTTGTTTATATACATTTTTTACCTATTTTCATGAATGAACTCCCCACGAGATTTCCGTTCGTCTTTTCATTATATCATTTTTCATCCCATCCCATCCTTTCTCGGCAACCAAACAGACACAATCATGATAAAAAACCCAAGCATCATGAAAATTTGGTATTATTGGTTGCTCCTTAGTTCTACTTACAAACCGCCTCGTGGTCGGGCTGGGGCTGCCCTTTTGGTTAAAGAAAAATCTTCTTACTTCTCACTGTCTCTGTGCAGCAACACATTGCTTCTATGCTACTAAACTTTTATATTCTTATCTTCTTTGTTTCCTATTATCCACCGTAAAAGAATAGGATGAAATGTAAACGGGTTCTTATGGAAGGATAATTTTCAATGGGCCTGCCTGTTGACACAGTGTTTTTCCGAGGTCTTCTCGTTAAACGGGTTGGCACTTTGAAAACGTTGAGCTCTATTTTAGGTTTTAATCATTACATAACCTGGCTATTTTCTGTCTGGTTTCTTGTGGTCTTTTCCACATTTAACAATTCAAAACCCTACTTTTCTTCTGATTGGATTTATTAGCAATATTAGCTTTGTTTTTTCTTCCCACTTCTTTATTTATTGCATCAGTTTTTTGTGGGTTTATCAGATATTTCTCTTTCTCTAACAGAATTTTGTTGCCCTTTTGATCAAATAGGTCGGAACACTCTCAGAAGCCCAGTATCTATTGTGCAGCAAATCTCTATCGAGTTCTTCTTCCTTCTTCTTTTGATAATCCTTCTTCTCTTCTTACTTCTGTTTTCTGCGTTTCTGATACTCCTGAAGGTAGTCTGTTCTGCTGGCTATTTGGCTCCTTTTGGGTTCGTTTCATTTTTCTTTGCTTACCTCTCTGGTCTGACACATCTGCTCGCTTTGAGAAAATGTTCTCTTGCAAGCGTTCCATCTAAAATTATTCTTGTCTATCTAATCTCTATAAATTAATCGGTGGATGTCGGTATTTCTCACGGCAATAATTCAGATCCAAATTTCAAGGCCTATTCTGGAGAATTCAAATACCCTTCGGTATTTAAACTGGAAATCTCTTTGAAAGAAAAGAGAAGGGATGGGGAACTAAAAATGGGAATGACTTCCGGATCTCTACATATGTATTTATCATCTTGAAGACTGGTTTAGACATAGATTTCGGAGTGTTTTGGTAGATTTATTGTTCTTGTTCTTCCTTTAGGGTCCCTTTCCTAGTTCTTTCCCTGTGATGAAATTCTTTGAAGCAAACGAGAACTAGGCAAATGACTACAGATGAGACAGGTGATAGCTCCTTGTGGAGTAGGGAGCAGGAGAAAGCTTTTGAGAATGCCCTGGCAACCCATCCTGAGGATTCTGAAGATCGATGGGAGAAGATTGCAGCAGATGTACCAGGGAAAACTCTTTCAGAGATCAAACATCATTATGAACTCTTAGTTGAAGACATTAATGGGATTGAGTCTGGTCGTGTGCCTTTGCCTTGCTATGTTTCTTCAGAGGGATCAATGGACTATGCAAGTGAGGCTGGGGCTGCTAAAAAGGGAGGTAATTTTGGCAATTTCCAAAATGATTCTAGTCATGGAGTGAAAACACAAAGATCTGATCAAGAACGCCGTAAGGGGATAGCTTGGACAGAGGATGAACACAGGTAAACTGATACCTGTTGATGTTTCTTTATTTTCTATAGCCCAAATGTGTAGATATATCCTGCGAAAGAAATACTGGTATATAACTTTACTTAGAGATTGGTTACTGTTTCATTATTTTATTGATTAGTGTGTCTCCATACTTTTAATTTAATATAATACCATGCTTTTGAGGAAATTTGTTTCCAACCTTGTGTTGTGCTTCACCTAGAACTATTTAATTTGTAGTTGTAGTTCTGCTTTTTAAAATATGGATGTATAGATATTTCCTGCAAATGAAATACTGAGAATTATTTATCAGAAAAAAATACTGAGAATTGGTCTATAGTTAAAGATTGTTCTTTATTGTAGATACACCATCCGCCTTTGGCTACTCCTATTCTTGTTTAAGGCCTGGACTTACTCCATGGGTCCCTTCTTAGAATCCGGCTTCTCACATGTTATCATGTTTCCAGACTTCCATTCTTCTTGTTTTGGTTCAATATATATTTCCTTCTTATTTTACTTTTGTTCTCTCTTATGTTAGAAGTATGGAGACAGCAAGACACACTATCAATAAAATAATGAAAAGAGTAGCAAGATAAGCAAGAGAATGGTCTCAACAAGGAGAGTATAGAGGCAGAACCTAGGTACTCAAGACATTGCAATGAGAAACGACTAGAATTTATCCCTAGATCATCTGGTTTATGATTTTCATAGGAATTAATAGCTTGGCCTTGAAATTTATCTTGGTCATTATACTGATTCACCTGTGTTGAGTGAAAGCTCCACTATGTGCTAGTCTGGTAAATCCCAATCAAATGAGGTGCTAGGTTCATGGTACTAAGGAAGTTGTTATTTTCAGTTTAGGGTTAGGATGGTTTCTAAAGTAATATCAGTTGACTAATTTACTGACTTAAAACTATATCTTTATAAAATAATTATTGCACTATCTTTGCAGTGTTTAGCATTCTCAGGAATTAGAATAGATAAGATGAAAAATCCATAAAGGGGACCAATTGAACTATCAAAAAGTAAACAAATAAGGGGACTAATTGGTTCTGTTGCTGGTGGTTTTGGTAGAGTGGCAGCATTAATTGTCTAATAACTATGGTAAATTCGCAGTATCAGTAGATGGTACTTCTGGGTGTTAGCATTCAAGCTAAAACTTTAAATTTAAGGATGACAAGTATCATGTGGTTTTCACAATTTTAAAATTTCATTACATTTTCTTTTATATCCATAAATTTTCCAATTTTTCCAAGATTATTGGCATTCTGATTTTACTGTGATAGAATCTGGTCTATGGGCTTGATTTAGAAGCGAGAATGAACCTTGGTTTGGATTAGTTTGAAAACATTTATAATTATTTGTAATCATAAATAATATGTGGTTCTTTGTCCTAATGCATCATTACTGTGAGGAATTCATTAAGCTGCAGAAATGATTAAATGCGTTATCAAATAGGTCAAGCTGTGAGGAATTTATTGTAATCTCTTTCTTATTATAATAAAGTTGATTTTATCATAAAAGGGGCTTGAATGCTATTGAAGCCCATGATTTATTTCATTTTTTTCACCTTGCTTGGTTGCTTGGAGTACTAGCTTACAAACAGGGATTCATCTGTTCTACTTTCCTCTTAAGAAGTGCCTTTTTGTTACTGTATATGGATGTTTTTGGGTTGCTTGGATGGATTGAATATTTATGTAAAAACATGGATTCAAAAGCTAAATCCCCATATTTTACTCAATTCTGCTCTGCTGTAATGGATTTTTGGAGACTACTGGAATTACTCTTTCAATTGTCTCCAATTCCAGTTCCACCCTGATCCCTTATCTAAAGACAGATTTAATGAACTTTTTATGTGATGCTCCATATGAAGAAATTTAGCTGAGAATTTTCTGTAGGAATTGCTGGGAGGTTTCTAATAGTAAAGGAAATCAATGGCTGTTTGCTAGTTTTAAAATATGCTTTTAATGGTTGAAATAGTAATATACTAATATCAGCCTGTTCTTTGTCTTCTAATGTATATGAGTAGAAATAAATTTTGAGAGCTTTCTAGGGTAGGGTTCAGTTTCTTTCTATGGTCTTATGAGGGTTACTCTTATGATTTGTTCTATAGTGACTTGGTAGATTTAAACTATATTATATTGGAGAGATTTACATCTTGCATAACTCCTTTAAGTTGTACTAGGCTTAACTTTGTTGTGTTTTCTTGGCATCTTTTGCCCTCCAAAGATCAGTCTTTCTTTAGGTAGTTCCCAGCGAACTTAACTTTTTTGGTAATATAAATAAAAAAAATTATTGATTAAAAAATAAAAAAGAAAACTTTATTGATAAAAGAAGCAAAACTACATCAGGAAGGTGATGAGAGATCACCAAAAGATCAAAAACAAAGCACAAAACAGAAAACCTGAAGAGATCTTTTGCAACAGAAACAAGAGAGTTGCAGAAATTAGGGTTTCAAGAGAGAGGAAGAAGAGAAGAGAAGAGAAGAAGAAGAAGAGGAAGAAGAGAGAAAGTGTCAAGAGGTGTGTGTTATTCACTGTTCACACCCTCAAAAGATTACTTTATAATTTGAGAAAATAATAATTACAAGAAGGCCCCTATATGGGTGCCCAAATACTGAGAGAGTACGAGAAAGGAAAAAAAAACAAAAGACACCCTTGTCTAGCCATTCTCAACACTCCCCCTCAAGCTGAGCATATATGTCAATCATGCCTAGCTTGGCAAGGTTCTTAGTAAACTTTGGATGGTGAACACCTTTAGTGAGGCAATCAGTTAGTTGGCCTTTTGACCTTACAAAAGGAAGGCAAATCTCTCCACTAGCAATTCTTTCTCTAATAAAGTGTTTATTCACCTCAATATGCTTTGTACGATCATGTTAGACAGGATTGTGAGCAATATTTATGGCTGCTTGATTGTCATAGTATAGTCTCATTGGAACATTTGCTTGGATGCCCATCTCAGTCAATAAGGTCTTCAACTAGAGTAGTTTAGACACTCCATGAGCCATTGCCCTGTACTCTGCCTCAACACTAGAACAAGCAACCACAGATTATTTCTTACTTCTTCAGGAAACCACATTGCCTCTAACTGAGGCACAATAACTGGATGTAGATCTTCTATCATCGATGGACCCTGCCTAATCAACATTTGTGTAAGCCTCAATCTTTAGATGGTCGTGGTCGGAATACAACATCCCTTTGTCAGGGCATCCTTTCAGGTAGGCTAAAATTCTGTTAACTGCCTGCATATGAGATGTCCTGGGTTCATGCATATATTGGCTAACCACTCCAATAGCATAGGAAATGTTAGGTCTAGTCAAACAAAGATACAGAAGGTGTCCCACCAATCTCTGATATACCTCCCTGTCTGGAAGAACTTTTCCTTCGGTAGAGTTCAACTTGTGGTTGGGATCAATTGGAGTTTCTACAAGTTTACACTCTAATTTCCCAACCTCATGAAGCAAATCAAGTACATATTTCCTTTGTGACAGAAAAATCCCCTTCTTGGATTTTGCAACTTCAATTCTAAGAAAGTATTGGAGATCACCAAAGTCCTTAAATCTCAAATTCAGAAGTAAGGAATGACTTTAACTGAGAGATACCTGTGATATCGTCACTTGTCACAACAATGTCATCAACATATACTATCAACATTGCTACTCTACCATCAACTCTTCTAATAAATAAGGTGTGGTCAGCTTGAGATTGAGAAAAACCAATCTTTAAGATGGCATTCCTAAACCTGTCAAGCCATGCTCTTGGAGATTGTTTTGGCCCATACAAAGACTTCTTTAAGTGGCATACTTTTCCATCACTGTTAAGAAAACTTACCCCAGGTGGTAAGTCCATATACATTTCCTCTTGTAAGTTCCTATTAAGGAAGGCATTCTTTACATCTATTTGATATAGAGGCCATGAGTAATGGGTGGCAGGAGACATGATTACACGAATAGAGTTCATTTTAGCAACTGGAGCAAAGGTTTCTAGATAATCCATGCTATAAGTCTGAGTGTACCCTTTGGCTACAAGACGAGCTTTGCATATTTCAATTGAGCCATCTGCCTTGTGCTTAACAGTATAAACCCTCTTACACCCAACAAGAATCTTATCTTTGGGGCAAGGAACAACCTCGTAAGTCTGGTTCTTTATTAGGGCCTCTATTTCTTGGTTCATAGCTTCCTTCCAGTGGGGGCACTACATTGACTCTATAACACTTCGAGGGATGGAAACAGAAGAGATAGCAGAAATATAGGCACAATATGAAGGTGAAAGAGCTTCATAAGACACATAGTTAGTGATAGGATACTTGTTACATGTCCTCTTCCCTTTTTGAATGGCAATAGGAAGATCAATGTTAGAATCAATAATAGGATTATCAGGAGGTTCAAGATTACCTGAATCCGGGGAATCAGATTGTGATAGGCATTCTACTTCAGAAGCCACCCTCTTATTGCGCCTAATGAAAAACTGCTGCCAGGACCGAGGTCGATACACAGGAGGAGGAGGAGGAGAAGGAATAGAGGTAGGAAGAGAGGGAGGAATAGAGGTAGGAACAAGAAGGTAGAAGGGAATCTGATCTTCACTTGCATTTTCCCCTTGAAGAGAAGGACAAGGTGACTAGAAAAAGGAAGAGGATTCCAAAAAGGTAACATCCTTAGAGACGTATCTCTTGCCAGAGAGAGCATCAAAGCATCTATAGCCTTTCTGGATTGGAGAGTAACCAAGGAATACCCACTTAATTGATTTAGGATCAAACTTGTGTCGGGAAGGACTCATATCATGAACAAAACAAACACAATCAAAGACCTTAAGGGGTAGATTAGAAGGAGGTCCATCAGGGAAGAGTAGTTGATGAGGAGAATGAAGGTTAAGGACCCTTGATGGGAGTCTATTAGTGAGATATACAGCTGTCTCAACAGCATCACCCCAGAAACGAGTTGGAACATGAGTTTGGAACAATAAGCCTCGAGCAACTTCAACCACATGCCTATTTTTTCTTTCAGCCACCCCATTTTGTTGTAGAGTATGACAACATGAACTTTGGTGAATAGTGCCCTTGTCTTCAAGAAATCTATGCAAGTGATGTTCAAAGTATTCCTTGGCATTGTCAGATCTTATTATCTTAATTCTTTCTTCAAATTGTGTCACAACCATATTCATGATTTGAACAATCATAGGAGCTTCATCTCTACTTTTCATCAAATAAAGCCATGTATACCGACTGTAGTCATCAATGAAGAGAATGAAATATTTGCACCCCCCTCCATACAGGGGACAACATATGGGCCCAAACATCAGTATAGATCAGGTGGAAAACAACATTACTTCTTTTACTGCTTGCAAAATATATGTTTCTACATTGTTTGGATAAATGACAAACTTCACATTCAAAATTCAATTTGGACACAGAATCAAACAAGTTTGGAAACAAAAACATGACAGTATTGACAGACATATGACCAAGGCGACAATGCCATAATTTCAAAAGACTAATTTTCTCATTGGAACAAGACTCAGTCTGGCTTGACAATCCATGCTCTGAAGGTCTATCCAGGAGGTGGACTCCATCCACTTCATGCCCACTTCCAATCGTCTTCCCTGTGCTCAGGTCCTGAAAAACACAATGGTTGGAAAAGAAAGGTCATTGAGCAATTGTGGGCTTTTGTTAGAGAACTAATAGACAATAAATTTTTTTGTAGCTGGGGCACATGTAGAACAGAGTCAAGAGAAAGGTTATTAGTGATTTTGACTTCACCCTGACCCGAGATTGGGGTTTGAGATCCATCAGCAACAGTAATCTTGCCCTTCCCCGGGGTTAACTTATATGAGGTAAAATGTGAAGGCATACTAGTCATATGGGCACTGGCCCCAGAGTCTACAATCCATGGGCTAAAGGAGGTGGAACAAGCAAGTGTAATACTTGTCTTGGCATATGAACTAGATAGATTACTAAGTCCAGAACCAAATGAGGAGGATGTACCACCCTTCTATAGTTGCAACAATATATTCCTAAGTTTGTCCATCACATCAGAGGAGTCAAGCACATCCGAGGGCTGAGCATCATTACCAACTATAGCCAAGTGAGCATTGCCCTACTTCCTGGTTTTGTACTTCTCCAGCTTTAGATGAGGATTGAGCTTCCAACACCTTTCTTTGGCGTGTCTTGGCTTCTTGTAGTACTCACAAATAACATCCCCAACCTTTTCTGCAATGGGATGTTTGCTAGTATTTTGCTTGGGTCGTGATGACATAATGGTAGAATGATCACTCATAGAGGATTGCATCATGGCGGTTCTTCGACTTTCTTCCCCTTGTACAAGAGAGTAAGTAGTAGCAAGAGAGAACGCTTGCACTAAGAATGTGTTGCCTGGTGAAATCAAACTCTGGGTTTAAGCCTGCCAAAAAATCAGACTGTATTCTCCTCTATGTACTTCCGATAGTACTCACCATCTTCAGGGTCCTTCCAAAGTAGAGATTTCAAGTGATCCATTTCTTCCTAGATAAACTGTAGAGAAGAGAAATACATAGCAACAAATCTCTCCCCTTGACGCATATTGCAAGCTTCCCTCCAAAGTTGATACACTCTAGCAGTATTGTTAACTTAGGAATAAGTAGCAATCACCCTATCCCAGATATCCTTGGCAGATGGAAGAAACATGTAATTTTGGGCAATATGAGGTTGCATTGAGCAAATCATCCATGTCATAACAAGGGAGTTGTCCTGTTCCTACCTTGCAAATTTCGGGTTTTTAGGACTTGGCTTCACTTCCCTTCTTGTGATGAATCCCAGTTTACCCCTCCCAATAATGGTAAGTTTAGCAGACTGAGACCACTCTAAAAAATTAGTTCCATCCATTTTAACAGTAGTTATCATACCACTGGAAATATCTGCAATTCCCGAGAGCATGCCGGGAACCATTTGAAAATCCTTGGATGATTCCATATTCTAACAAGACACCTTTTCACCAACCAAAAATGACCCCCAACACTTTAACCACGGTTCCAGACCCAAAAACCAGCTTACCACACGGTTAAGAACCAAAGGAAGCCCGAAAAAACTAGGTTGGCGGAAAAATAGAAGGAGAAAAAAATCTCCCAAAAATCACACAGTGCTCAAAAAATTATGGAACCACATCCCGTAAATCCCAAATTGAAAAACGACCTGAATGGTCTAGGTTTTACAACAGAAAAGTATCATTAAACCTGCTGTACATGGCTCGACATCAGATCTGGAATTTCTGCGATTTTTTTCTTAAAAAATCCACCAAAAATCATGAAGCTTCATATGATGACAAGAGTCATACCAAATTTTTTCTAAAATCAGGGTGAATCAAACTGTGCTGGTTTCATAGACTGCTGCCGGCA